>NW_003852428.1:12967812-12990946 GCF_000181295.1 Otolemur garnettii | reverse complement strand
TTTTTTTTTTTTAGAGACAGAGTCTCACTTTATTGCCCTCAGTAGAGTGCCGTGGCGTCCCACAGCTCACAGCAACCTCCAGCTTGGGCTTAGGCGATTCTCTTGCCTCAGCCTCCCAAGTAGCTGGGACCACAGGTGCCCGCCACAGTGCCCAGCTATGTTTTTGTGCAGTTTGGCTGGGGCTGGGTTTGAATCCATCACCCTCTGTATATGGGGCCGGTGCTCTATGCACTGAGCCACAGGCATCGCCCCTTGACTCCTCTTTTTAATAACAACTTTAGGGTCATATTCAGTTACCTCTCTTTTGAAATTCCCATGAAATCTTTGTACTTCCGATTCTTTACACTCCCCTCCCTGCTGCCTTTGTCGTAACCACCATCAGTGGTCCCAGTCCTGCTCATTATGTCCAACCTTGCCACTCAAGGACAAATGAAGTGGCCTTATAAAAATCCTATCAGACTATGGCACTTTTATGTTGCCACCAGCCGTGGAATTTATGTAACCTATATTAAGATATAAATATCCTAATTTGGCTTATACAATGTGACATGGCTTGGTTCCTCCTCCCTTTTTGACAAAACCTTCTGCCACTGCTACCCCTGGCCTGCTCACTCAGCCCGGGTGAACCTAGAGTGTCCCCAGCCCTTCTGTCATGTTCTTTCTTCCAAGAAATTGCATTTGCTCTTTTCTGTACCTGGAAGATTATTCCACCAAATGGCGCTATCATTTTCCCTTAATTATTTATTACTCCCTGGATATGTCTAGGAGAGAGTTGCCTGAAAACTCTATGTGGTAAAATCAAATCCGTACATCATTCTTTATCTCCATGCCCTGCTTATATTGCCTCATAAAATTGATTGTAATATGATATTTAGTTTTGTGTGTTTATTTGTCTACCTTTGTGTTTATTTTTTTCGATTCCATGAGAGTATAACTACTATGGTCTCAACAACAGTGTCTCAAATGTTGTATCCTCAGTGCCTGGTTCATAGTATTTGTTTAATGAATACCTGTTTAATGAATGAGTATGTGAATGAGTGGGTGGTTTTGCTGCAGTGTAAGTTTAAGGACCGTGGAACTGTTTGCCTGGATTTGTAGTATTTGTTTAATAAGTATTTGCTTAATGAAAAAATGTGTGAATGGGTGGGTGATTTTCCTGCAGTGTAAGTTAAAAGAAAGTGTAATAACTGTAGGTTACCCAATGCAATATACTATAAACTTTATTTCCAAGTCAAACATAAACCTTGGCAGACATAAAAGGACAGGTTTTAGTCATATACCACTGAAGAACTTATTCCAAAAGTTGTGGTGTGAAACTATTTCATTCATTTTATTGATGCTTCTAAATTCTAATTAGTTCAGACATATCCTCCAGCATATATTAAAATAACTAGTTAAAATGTAAGCACAAGAGGGGAACATACATATGCAAATATGTGACTTAGATTATTACTTATTACCTCTTACCTTTGTTAGCTTGTATATCAATTACTTATTACCCTGAACAGAGAGTCACTTATCTGTCATAATTATCATTCTGGTAGTAGCTATATTAGTTATAATTTGTTTTGGTTAATTTTAGGTAACCATTTAGTGCAATTTAAATCCTTAGATGTTATACAAAAAATGTGTTTGTGTGTATGGGTGAATACACATGTGTTTGTACATGCTCATGTAAATAATTTTCTAGAAAGAACTTTTCTAGATTTTAGAAAACATTCCATGGTCATTGTATAAAAACATTAAAGAAACTCTATGAATATGTGCTCTGAAGCAAATACATATTCTGTAAATATAAAATGAATCAAAAATTAAGTGCAGATAGTTGCACTTAAAAATAAGAGAAATAGCTGGGCATGGTGGCTCACACCTGTAATCCTAGCCCTCTAGAAGGCTAAGGTGGGTGGATTGCTTGTTGCTCACAAGTTCAGATCAGCCTGTCTCTAAAAATATAACTGGGTATTCGGGCAGGTGTCTGTAGTCCTAGCTACTTGGGAGGCTGAGGCAAGAGAATCACTTGAGCCCAAGAGTATGAGGTTGTGGTGACCTGTGATGCCATGCTCTCTACCCAGTGTGACCAAGTGAGATTCTGTCTCAAAAAAAAAAAAAAAATGAATGAATAAGAAACTTTTTTGTGGAGGGGGGGGGAAATGTCTGATGTGCAAAAATATAAGAAAGGGCTGAAGGAACAAAACTTGAGGTTCTAGATCTGTAAATAAGCAAGAGAAAATGGGTTGTTACCTATTCAGGAGCTGGAGACTAAACGCGCTCCATGGGAAATTTGAGACTTCAGCCAAAGTGAACATGGGAAGACAGTTGTCTGGTTCATGTAGGGTCTGGAAAAACTTTCCTTCCGCTGCCTGGGATCGTGGTTCCATGAGGCATGTTGCCTGTGGAAGATGAAAGGCAGGCACAGCCTTCTGATCAGTAATTGAGCCCAGCACACAGGACAGAGGGATTGGATTTCAGATGTCTCGGGCTGACTGAACTAGTCTGAACTAGGCCCTTGTGGCTCATGGTGAATCCAATCCTCAAAACATCAGACAAGAGTTACGGAAGGATGACGAGATAACAGAGACTCAAAACAGATATATGGAAATGCACATAAAATGAAGCCGCAATCCAGAATCACAGGATGAATATAAGAATCAGAAATAAGGTTTGCTCTTAGTAAAATGAGAACATTCTCAGAGATACGGAGACACACTGGGCTTACCCATCCACCATCATACACTCACGGAGACTATCGTGAAAGAATGCATTTCATCAACCAAACGTCCAAGCACGTAGAAGGAACAATGTTGGCAAAATGCAGTCATTAACACATAGAAAAGGAATCGCTGACTTTGAACACTTGTTAACTTTTTCTCCTTCTTTTTTTTTGTGTGTGATTTTAAATGTAAGTAAACTATGGACTCTATAAAGAAAGAGATATAATGATAGGAGCCTGGGTTGTCTGGTGCCAGTTGAACTATTCTGAGAAATGTAAAAAAGAAAAGGATAGAGATTCTGAAACATTTTGAATTTCTAGAAAGTCTACTAAAATATACATTCTAAAGATTTTATATAGGCACTATAGGCATAAATTAGAGTCTATAGCTTCTAAGCCCCCAGAGATAATGCTTCAGGGGAGAAAGATAGATGAGAAGGAAAAAAAAAATGTGCCTTTGGGAAACTATGTAATAAAAGGAAAAGGAAAGAATATGGGAAGCTTACATTTCTGCAAGAAAAAAGGAAGACAGAAAGAACACACAATCATTCTCTGTGCTCCCCTCCACACAAGCAAACGAAATCATTAAAAAATCACTATAATTCACTACAGACAGGTCACTAAAAAGAGGATTTTCATCATTAGCTCCAAATACTTCCCAGAAACATTTTACTAGCTGCAAAAGAAAATGTAGTAAATTGACAAAACCCTTCTTTAAGCAAGCGATTGTGGCTAAAATCACATGGGAGACACGTCACTACCAGGCTTTACCTGGTTTCAGGCACTGAGCATCAGTTCTGTGATGGCCCGAACAAATATCCATGCCCCAAACCCAACCATGGAAAATTATCAGAAAAATTATTAGAAAATATATTCTAGAAGATAGTCAGTTCCTGTCTGCAGCTCTCTAACTTGCTGCCAAATGATTCAGAAACAAAAAAATAGAAAGGCGAAGAGACGAATACAGGAGTTAAAGATGAGGCAGGAGGAAGCATAGAGACTTTAAGGGACGTTGAAAATACACTGGGATGTTTGGCATTTGGGAGAAACAAGGGGAGATTGTATCAAGAATTCCTTTTATTATTTCTGTAATTTTACCATAAATCTAAAATCTTAACACAAAGTCTTAAAAAATCTTAAAGGAAACTGTAAAAGTGACGCTAGACATAGATCAATAATTATAGTATTAACTTAAATTTCTGTTTTAACTGATAATAATTACATATATTCATAGGATACACCATAAAATTATAAATATGTGAGGTGAACAGGTTTTAATATTTACAAGTTGTTAAAAGTCATATAGTAATAGACTAAGAATTTAGTGTTTTTTATAATGATCTGGTTTGGGGTAAATTTAAAATGAAATAAGAAATTAGATATTAAAAATGGGAAATAGAAACAAGGAAACAATATTTCCATAAGAATGCAGAAAAATTATGGATTTGTAAGCATTCACATTCTCAAAATGTGAAATAATAATCAGCAGCAGTACAACAATAATTTTATAAATATGACATTTTTGAGAGAATTTGACATGTATGTTCTTTAATCATATGAAAAGGAAGTGAACTTGTTCTGTGAAATAAGAAGAAAAATTTGAAGATAGTCCAGGTAGTAAGTCACACAAAAGTATAAATGTATCAATAAATTAAAAAAAAATACACCATTGATTACATTCTCTGACAAAAATGAAATCAGATAAAAAAATGGCAATTAATCTTAGACAAATCCCATTACCTGCAGAGATTTAAACACTTGGCCAGTGAAAGAATTTACAAAACAAAAACAATCTATACTTCTATCAATTATAAACATAAATGCACATATTTTGATTTAACTAGAAATTCAGCAGCGCAGTAAATATCCATTTCTAAATTCTGGTTTCCATTCCAACCTATTAAAACAAAATAAACAAAATAACAGCAAAGAAAACAAAGTCACTTCATTTCTATCCTCAACACAAAGAAATTGCTGACTAAAAAACTCAACTCTTGTTAAATCCGTCAGAGAACTGAGTTCATGGGGCACGAGACCACCTTGAAACTGGAAAGACAAGATGACACAAGTAAATGTCACTCCTTGGAGCTATTATTGTGAAGGATATTAAAGGCCAACTGACCAATTGCTTTTGAATGAACATGGACAAGCTTAAAAGGCTAAGATTCCGGGAGGACCAGCCTTATAGGGTTCCCACACTGTAATGAGTTTTATCATTAGGAGGCCCCCATATGCTCACTATAAGGACTAGAGAAAAATCCCTTCAGGCTTCCAGCAGGGAAAAATTAAAAGTAATTATCTGGAAATAAGCTTAGTGTATGCTGCTTTCTTTAACCAGGGTCTGACCTTAAGGGAAATTTATATTTTACTAGAGCCTAAACTAATGTAGGGGAAAGAAAAATACTGAACACCCCTCTAGCATTTCTGTCTCACTTGAGAGGTAGAAACAAACAAACATAAACCTGAAAACAAAAAAAAAAAAAAAGAAAAAGAAAACTGTGAAGGTCACAGCACAGGACACAGCCATCTAATGTTTGAGACCTGACAATAGATTATGGAACCCTTCCCCACCTCCCACGGTTCACCACACCATCTATAAGGATCCTGTAATAAATGGGGATTACAGCTGAAAAGAGCTACAGGGTTCTGGCCCTATTTAAGAAGGAATTCTCCCTGGAAACCCAAGACATCAGCAGAGACAACAAAGAACCAGAGAGAAAAGAGAAGCCTCTGGCAGCTACAAGAGTAGCAACCAGTAAACACAGCCCAACTCCTAATTAGACAAGGGAACCTCACACCAAGGTCCTACGTATCTTAGTTACTTTTACTCAGTACAGTATCTCAAGCAAGCATTCAACAAAAATTACAAGGCATTCTAAAAGGACAAAATACAAAGAGAAAATCAGAAAGTGAAGATCTGGGTAGACAGAAAACCAGAGCGAGATGCGGCAGACACATTGAAATTATCTAAAGTCTCTATTATTAATATATAAAAGTGTCTGATGACAAAAAAACAGGCAATGCAGAAGGACAAATAGGTTATGTAAGTGGAAAGATAAAGATTCTAAGAAAGAATAAAAATGAAATGAAAAGAAAAGATGAACCCACTAAAAAGTGGGTAAAGGACATGAACAGACAGTTTTCATAGGAAGGTATGCAAATGGCCAGCAAATACATGAAAAAAGTGCTCACCATCCTTAATTATCAGGAAAATGCAAATTAGAGCCACAATGAGATGCCACCTTAGCCTGTCAGAACAGCTGTTACTGCAAAGCCAAAAGCATCGATGTTGGCGCAGATGCAGGAGAAGAGAATGCTTACGCACTACTGCTGGGAACGTACGTTAGGACCGCCTGTCTGGGAACACCGGGGAGATTCCTCAGAAAACTAAAAGTCGTCTCACCTGGCTACCTAGTAATCCCAAAGGAAAAGCTGCTGTTATTGTAAAAAGATACATCCACCCATATGTTTACTGCAGAGCAACATAAAATTGCAAAGATGTGGAGTAAACCTCAGCACACGTCACTTGATAATTGGCTAAACTAAATGTGGTCTACACGCTTGCACGTATATTACGTATATGTGTGTGTATACACATATATATACACAAATACACACGCACAGCATACACATTGCAGAATACTGCTCAGCCATCAAATATAGTGAAATAGTGCTAATGTCTTGCACAGCAACTTGGATTGAACTAGAAGGCATTATTCTAAGTAAAATATCCAGGAACCGAAAACAGATATTTCATGTACTCACTTATAAATGGGAGGTGGGAGCTAAACGATGGGTATGTGTGTTCAGACCCAGTGGTATAATGACGGCTTTTGAAGACTCAGAAGGGGGGAGAGTTAGAGGTGAATGAGGCATCAGAAATTACCTGTCCTGTACAATAAACAGTATCAGGGTGACGAGTTCAGTAAAAGCTATGATTTCACTACACAATTCATCCATGGAACAAAAAAAATTAGTTGCACCCCCTATATATTTTGAGGTAAAATATTAAAAAATAGAATAATGAAGGAAAGAAAAAAGTTACAAATACAAATTGAAAAGAAAACCAAAAATGAAATGATAGACATCAATAACATTGTAAAAATACATTTTTTCTTTTCTTTTTTGATGTAAAATTTGAAAGTCCATTTGACTTTTTTCTATGTGAGACTAAGGATCTTCTTCTTTTTTATTTTTAAATTAAATCATAGCTGTGTACATTAATGCAATCATGGGGTACAATGTGCTGGTTTTATATACAATTTGAAATATTTTCATCCAACTGGTTAACACAGCCTTCACAGCATTTTCTTAGTTATTGTGTTAAGACATTTATATTCTGCATTTAGTAAGTTTCACATGTACCCTTGTAAGATGCACAAGGAAAATATAGTACAAAGTGTCTGGATGATATGTCCAAGGGCATAGAAAAAGTAAAATGTATTTTACAAACCCTGAAGCCACCATGAACACACACGTGCAGATACATACACACAGTTGTAAACGATAGGACAAGATTCTAAAATGGAATCGTTAGAAATACTCACTTGAAAGAAGGTAGAAAATAAAGAAAAATGAGCAAACAGAAGGGAAAAGTAGAGAATAGTCAGGAGACAAAGTCTGAAGCCAGCCGTACCAGTAATCGCGCGGACTGGCAGTGTCTGAAAACCTCAGTTCAAAAGCTGAGGTTTAGAGGAAAGGAAATTTGACCTCTGACTATATTCGGCTTATAAGATACCCACTTTAAATACAAAGACATGAATAATTACTAAAAGGACAAAAAAATATACAGCCAACCATCAGTAAAAAGAAAGTTACTGAGTTCCAGAGAAAAGTGTCAAAACATTTCTTTTATTTTAAATTAAGATATCTGTTTTAAAGAATGGAAGGGTTTTGTACGAATTCATATAGGATATTTAAGACTTTATAATTAATCCTGTAGAGACCCAGGCCATACTACTCTAAATTTCATCAAAGACAATTTCTGGGACCCCAAAGTTAGCATCTGACACCTTCCTGGAGAGGAATGTGGAGACTTTGCATGTCTATAAATGGCGATGAGTATCTCATGCTCCCAGTTGCCTCCCAGGCCAAGGAATAAGAGCCATATTGTCCATGGTTTTTTTTTTTTTTTTAATTAATGTTCAAGCTTACCGATTAGGATAAATCTTATGTCTTCATATGTCTCTATCTAACTTGGTGATAGCTTTCCTGAGTATCATTTATTTCACACACACAAAAATGTGTTATGTTAATTTTTACATTAAGATCAAATGAAATAAAGTTTCTGCATTGGGGACACCGTGATTGTTGTGAATTAGATGTAGTATGTTAAAACGTGTGATCATAAGTAAAACAAAGAAGAATTGATTCCAAATATGTTTTACTATGAGCACTGGAAGTCTGAGCTAGGTAATCTCCCAGGACTTCAGTTTTCTCAAAAGTAAGGTGAGATTGAGTTGTTCTATAGCAGTAAAATTATTTAGAAACAAAATTAATACTTGATCCCACACATATATAGTCAATAGGCTGATTGAAAATGGCTTTTATGAAGAAAATATTTTTAATACTGCCTCCTTTTAAAAGAGATCTGTGAAAATGTTTTTCTCTGAATGGGATATTGGACTTTCTTAAGTGTGAACATTAAACCAATAACAGAATTATTTCAATGTATTATGTTCTATAAATATGAAGTTGATGTAATGTTGTGTTTATCTCTTTTTCTATCCTGTATAACACCGCATTATAAATACACAGAATTCAATATGATTTCCAAACTTTGGGGAGGCAATCGGACAGTCCGTTAAGCCTCCTGCATGTCTGACACAGAGATCCCTGGGATTGTGAAGTAACATAAACAAAATGATTGTGAGGGAGAAAAAGGAGAAAACGCATTGTTTGACCTGGATGCCAAACCCATATGAAAGGAACAGTCTCGCTCTCCCGATATAATCAAACATGGTGTTACTGTGTTCAGTCATTGTCACTGAGTCATCTCAGGTGTCAGGTTTTGTGAATGTGGTTCTTAAAATATGATTTTTTTTTTTTGAGATTTGATCATAATCAAAGAGAAACAGTTTCCTTCTTTACAGCGTCTTTTATGGCTGGCATGAAAATTAAAACTTTTTTTATCAACTTGATGAATAATCCACTGCCCAAGAAGAGATAATTTGTTGATTTCGTTTATTACCAATATTCCTCCAGATCTTATTATGAGGTGCACATCAGTACTCAGAATAATACAGTGATAAAGGGAGCCCTCACAGAGCTGGAATTCTAAGGGAGGGAAATAAAAATGTAACCAAATCTTTAATAGGTTCTGGAAAGAATTGGAAAAATATGAAGAAGAAGACGACTAGGTCTGGGTGGTGACAGAGCCACGTTGAGAACTTAGGGATCTTGTGAGAGGCTGGGGAGAGGGGGCTTCTCTCGGGAGCTGATGAACCTGAGAAGCAGGAAGAGCTCACTGCAGAGAGTTTAGAGACGCCTTCCTGGCAGAGGGCGTGAAGCAAACAGAGTGTCAGCAAGAGACGGTGTCAGCAGGAGACGGGTCACTGTGCAGAACGGGGAGGAAACCGATGCAAGGCAGTAAAAAGCACAGTGAAAAACATGAAAAAGGAAATGTGGACAATTCCTAAAGTCGGAAGAATCCAGAATCAAATGTAGAGCAACAGGGAAATTACAAAAGAATCCTGGGACTGATAACCGAGTGGATATAGGGATCGGTAGGAGATTTTGAGCATGCTTATTTTGAAATAACGTCATTTGTGAGGCACAATTTGAGTCTTATTTGCCAATAAAAATCTGCGTTAAGAGTCCTCAACATACAGGTGGCAATTAAGACAAGTGGAGGGAACTGATAACCCGGATAATCCTTCCCAGAGTGACCAAGGGTGGGTGCAGGATGAAGTGCTGGTGATTACATCACCTGGAGGGAGCTGGGGACAAGGACCTGCAGGGAGCACGGGGCAGGAGCGGGCAGACCTGTCCCAGACAGCCTCCAAAGAATACAAAGTAAGGATTTAGATTAACATGTAAGCTGAGAATGCCTTAACAGTATCTGCTGACTGGGGTGGAGGAAGAAGCTGGCTACCCTTACACCCTTAAAGTCTACTGACTTGTGAGAGCAGAGCCCGATTGGCTACCATTCTAGTAAATGGATGTAAGGTTACAATGCGTGTGTGCGTGCCCATCTGTGTACATGCAGTATTTCATCAGAAAACGTATCAAGAGTGTTGGGATATACATTTAACACTATTTTCAAATGAATGAGATTAGGTTATTTTCAGTTTATTTTTTCTACATACGGAACCTGATCTAATGTGTTGTACATAGTACAGGAATAAGTAGCTGGAAATTAGAATTTTGTGAAAATGTATCTTTATTCAGTTATGCTTTATACTGTTAAATGATTAATAATGTTAAGATGTACACACAGAGAAAATTCACTTAGTGGGCTTCAAGCTTTAATTTTTAACTCAAGGTCAGTCCAACATTAAATATTTTAGGTGTATTTTCAAAAGAGGTGGCTTCTTATCTATCTCTAATTTTATTCCACATAGGCATACTATTGCAGTGTCCACAGTTACTCCAGTATTTTTGGCTATAAGGAAATTGGAAAAAAAAAAAGCTTGATGTTTTTCCCACATTGAAATTATAGTCACAAACCTGATATCAGTGCTCAGGAGAGTTCTCAGATTATATCACTCCACTCACCATTTTCTAGGAAAAACAAACTGCCTATATTAGCCCACCTTTCATGAATTTCTCTACATTTATTTCCAAAAAGCTTATACAAAATAAGGTATAACAGACGTTTTTTCTCTATCTTTTCGTTTATTCTGCCTTCCTCCTGAAAGAAACGGTGGTCCCAAACACTTCCTGGAATATTGAACCGTGTCCAATCATCGGTTTCTCCGTCTTAGTTTTACAAAGATGAAATCTAAATGGAAAGAGAGCATGAGAAGCACATCATATGACTGTGTGATTTAACATGACTAAGTGAAAAAAATTGAGACAGGTAATGGAAACATCCACTGACCTTTAAATTTAGTTCACAGGAAATGTCTCCATCCATGAGACTCAGACCAACTGGAATGCACCCTGGTCACTCTCACAGTTTAAGATGCTGGAGTTACAAGATAGTAAATATCATTTTAAGAAGAAGTAAGACTAATATTCAAATTGGCGATAGGTGTGTTTTATGAGCTACTGGTCAATAATCTCATCTTTATTATTAAGTCAACATACACTTGATCTCTTGAATACAAAGAGAAAGCCATCGCATCACAATATTTCTGTGACATCAAAACGTATTTACAGAGAATTATTCGTAAATAATTATTTTATCTCTGTTCTATGTTTATCACAACATTGTCATATATATTAATACTTGTCTTTGACACATGACAAGGACTGTATTTTTGTGGATGGATTATGGTATTATTTATTTTTGGAGGGGACTACTTAGGATCAGGCTATGAGGTATGAGTCATTCTTTTTTATTAACCTGGATAATATGACATTATTTCAGAAGGCAATTCTCATTTTGTAAGCCTAGTCTCATAAAACTGAGAAGCGTATCTTAGTATGATGAAAAATTAGACTATTTTCTCATGAGTGTCTATAAAAGTGTGGTTTCAGATTGAATTTTCAGATCATGTCAAATCTGAACATTGTGATTTTACTATCAGCAAAGGGGTAGATATTGTGTGTGTATTTCATGAAGAATTTTTATCTCTGAAAGGTACAAAGTACCCAGTCAGTAATATTCCCTCTCCAGAATCTCCAGGCATATTACACTATGGAAGTGTAAAAACATAAAGCTGGGCATGTCGTGTACTTGATTGAAGGAGAATCGGAAGTCTTCCTGAGTTTACTGAAGCTCTGATGACGTGACAGCTCCTCTCTCTTTTGTGAGTCTCTCCTGTCTCCGGCTTCCTCTTTGATGCTATTTATTTTGATCCCGTCTTTCGGTTTCTCGTAAACATTCCTATACTGTGTCATATCAGCTTCCTCTGTAAGCTCCTGTCAAGAGGATGGAAAATGACATCAGTGACATTCACTGCAGGAATGTGTAATTTATGTGGAGAGTCTTGATGTCAAGGTAGTATGTTTGGAGTCACACAAAATAACTTAGTAAAATAAATAAAAGTTTGGCCAATATAGGATGTAATGGAAGATAAAATTGCTGATGGTAACTATCATTCATGAGCTACTGGTCAATAATCTCATCTTTATTATTAAGTCAACATACACTTGATCTCTTGAATACAAAGAGAAAGCCATCACATCACAATATTTCTGTGACATCAAAACGTATTTATAGAGAATTATTTGTAAATAATTATTTTATCTCTGTTCTATGTTTATCACAACATTGTCATATATATTAATACTTGTCTTTGACACATGACAAAGACTGTATTTTTGTGGATGGATTATGGTATTATTTATTTTTGGAGGGGAATACTTAGGATCAGGCTATGAGGTATGAGTCATTATTTTTTATTAACCTGGATAATATGACATTATTTCAGATCCCATAACCATAAACCCACCCTGTAGCATCCCTGGTGTATCAGGTGGCGCCAAGCACCCCTGGACAACAACTAGGCCAATGGCAACCCCTTCCCAACAAAACGCCCAATGAAATTCCTCTATGCTCTTTAAAAACCTCCCCTCACTTCATTTCAGGGCCAGCTGTAGGGTGTAGTGACCCAGGCATATGCTTGAATGGGTATGCTTTGCTTTCACATGTGTGTATGGTGGTCTCTCAGCCGAGATTTCGGTCCCAGCACTTCTCATTAGCACTTGCACAAAACTAGACATTGTCATCAACCCTCATTTGCAGATTAGTTACAGGGAATTTTTTAGTCAATGAATTCTGGGTAAATTTTTCACAAATTCTCATAGCAAAAGCAAATATTTTGATAGTGAAATTTGGATAGCAAGAAATGACTTTATTGTGTAGCCTTGTATGTCTAAGAATGTATCATTATTTATATAAAAATACTTTCTAAATTATTATTAAAATAGTTTAAAAATCATTAGAGAATTATTAAAAAATATAAAAGCTATTTTTTTTTTTTTGAGACAGAGCCTCAAGCTGTCACCCTGGGTAGAGTGCTGTGGCATCACAGCTCACAGCAACCTCTAACTCCTGAATTTTCTCTTAACTCCCTCCCAAGTAGCTGGGACTACAGGTACCCACCACAAGGTTGGGCTATTTTCTTTTTTTCTTTCTTTGTTGTAATTGTCATTGTTTGGCAGCCCTGGGCCAGATTTGAACCCGCCAGCTCTGTTGTATGTGGCTGGCGCCTTAGCCGCTTGAGGTACAGGCACTGACCCAGCTGTTTTTAATTATAAATTTTGTTAATCATGTGTGTTTAAGTCAAATCCAGTCTTACTGAAAATTTTTTATCTCCTTTCAGTGGTCAATATTTTGGAGTGATAGAATGTGAACCACGATCAAAGATTCTACAAATGAGCATATATCAAAACCCTTGGAAGGTGAATATCTTGGATTATTTGTGTATAAATTATTTTTCTTGATTTTCTTATATCCTATGCTTATCTTAGTAGGAAGAATGTCTGCCTATTGAGTAAGTTAACTTAATCTCAAACATAGGTTTACATGGCAAATTATCAGGAGAGACAGACTGGGGAAATACTGATGATTTAAATAGAAAGACAAGAGGAAAAATGTTAACAGAAATATTCTAACCCTGAGCTTCCCTGTGACATTATTCAATTGACAGAGTTCTTTCATTTTATCTCAACCTTGATGATAAGGCATCATGAATTGAGTAAAATAATGAAAGAAGAATATAATTGTCTGGAATGATAGTTCATTGACATTCTCATTTATGATTTATACTTAGCTTATTAAGTGTTTTATTTATTTTTCATGAGTGCTAAGTGAAACACTAAAACAATAATGCAAATTTTCTCATTCCGTAAAGACATCATTTTTATACACGTGTTATGACTTACAGACCAATAACAATACTCCTGAGATTAAGGTTTGGTTGTTCTGGGCATTTTTAATCACACTTCTGGCAAAGCTTTGGTTTTCTAATTATTCCATAGCTTTGAATTAAAAAGTACTTATGAATTTCTAAGTGGACTAAAATTAATATGCTTACTCTGTCAAAGCCATGTTAAACTAAGGAATAAAAATCAAAGCTAATGTTGAATGTGCTATTTTCACATCTTAAAACAAATCCTGGGGTCTTGTCAAGTCAGCCATGTTGTTACATAGCATTATTAAAAACAGCATGGCGTACATTCTGAAGAGGAGGCATCTCAGAACTGTCTTTGATGTAGTTATAGACTAAAGGGCACGCAAAGGAAGCGATGTAGCAACATAGCCCTCCTCACTCCGGGCACGGGAGATCCACATGGTAAATTATTCAGAGAGATTAGGGAAGACACTACCGGTTCTTGTTGCTTATTAAGGGTGAAGGGTTTTCAAACATGGTTAAGTTATATTTCAACAAATTCTTTCTCCTCCTTAATCTTTGTTTTGCTAAGAACGTGGCAATGAAAAATGTTAACAATTTACCAATCTGTTTTAATAAGGATCTCTTCTTTTTCATCAGGACATTCTAGTAGATTTGTATAAACTTACACAGTGATCAAAAGACTAATTTTAAGCTGTCAATCTAATTAAAACTTAATTGATTTTAGGCTAGATTGTCACAAGATCACGAAGTTGTATTTGAGCAAGACGCTAAAACTCTGTTCACGTAAAAGTAAAATGCCAGAGCATTTTAATAGCCAGCAATGGCTAGATAAAATTTAGAGGCAACATCCACTTGAAGTTCTCTGGATTATCTTCACTTTGCTAGGTTTTGAAATTGGTAGAAACTTATTCTCATGGTTTCATAAAACCCACCTAAATCAATTACGTTAGCAACAAATCAGTAATATTGATTTCCCAAATACTTCTATTTCTGTGCTTCCCGGAGTGTTAGCTGAAAAATCTTACAGATTATAGATTTGAATTACAATGATTAAAAAACTCTTTCTTGAAAATATTCTACATTATCAGAAAACTTCAAAAATCAATAGAATCTCCTAAAATTTCTCTTTAAATCAATAGAATCTCCTTAAATTTCAGAACAGAGTCCTGGAAATAGGAGAATGAAAAGTTGAAATCCCCTGATTTTGTTAAAATTGCAGGAGAGACCCCCCCCACACACACACTTATTAATTCAATCATTTAATTCAATATACAGGTATTCAACTTTGTTTACTTTGTTTCTATAGAAAACATAGATCATACATATGTATAGTAAAGTTTCTTCCTAAGTCTCATCTTTGTAAAAATTATACTATTATAAAAGATGATGGAAAAATTTACACAACCTAGATTTTGTCAGTTGAATGATTTCGAATAGGAAAACCTAAGAAAGTTGTGTTTATTGTACAAGTTTTAAAGCTTGCAGATACTGGAAAATACTCATGTTTCTCTCGAAACTCTGTGCGTGTAATTACGCCACCAACGTGTGTGTTTGCACGGTGTCATCCACTGCTCTGTGACGGGACCATTGCATGGCTAATAAAGGTAGAGTTCAAGTTTTAATTTTTTTAAATGTGCAAATTTTCCCTCAGCATTTAAAGAAGCAGATAGGTTTGCATTCTACTTTATAAATACCACTGCCTCTTCACAAAGTATTAAGAGCTGTACGAAGCTTTGGTAGTTGGGGAAAACATTAGAGGAATGAAATGAAAACGGGTGATGGGCATAGTTAAACTTGCCACAAAGTAAGTCAGTGAATGCCACACTTACATAACTGAAAGTACCATGGCCTCTAGAAGGCGACGTTGTGATCTTTTTACATGTTCCCAAAGTTGTGTTTTCATAAAAGAAAACCTCAGAAATTGATTCTCCTAAGAATAGGTGTGGGAAATGTTAGTACCCAGGGTTGCAGAAGCCGCGATGGGCTCCTTTAACTGTAACATGACAGTGAGGGGACATTTGTAACCTGTAACCGGCTGAGCCTTGTATTCTTGTATATCTTTGGTGAGAGAGATGTGCTGTGTCACATGGAAGATTCTTCCTTGAATAACTGGATTTTCCTCTCTCTCAATCAAAAGGCATATTATTGGATAAAGTATGTCTTAAAATTCAGATGCTGTCTCACCTTCTTAGAAGCCATGTTAACAGGGAACAAATCAATGAACATTTCAGAGCTCCAGTTTTTTCATCATATAAATGCTGATAACATTTCCTGTTTTTACTAGCCTTCCGCTAACTATAACACAAAGAGAAATGTTACTTATAGGATCAGATGACAAACACTAGAATTTTATAAAAATATCAAATCTTAGGTTAATTCAAATTCTTATGTATGAAGTGCAGTCTACAGAAGTATTCTCTGTAAGTGTGCACAATAAAATATTTTGCATCAGTATTATTTATTTTAAGATAGAATAAAAAATATAAAAGTACTAAGAATTACTGTTTTTGTTAATTCAGTTGTTAAAACTCTCCAGAATACTTTCCATGTTAAACTCATAGACTGGTGTACTCTGCTCTAATTATTCCATATTAAAGGAAAAAAAGAGAACTTCTTGGCATTTTATGTAGAGCCCTGCAACTACTAAATTAGAAAGCTCAGCACATATGCCTAAGACAGGAGAGAGATGTAAATAGAACACATTCAACTCCTGGGAAGTGCAATCACAATAAAAAGAATACACACACACACACACACACAGACACACACAGAGCTACTAAGATATAAATGCCTTGCTTGATAAAATGCAAGCCTCTTTTTTCCCAGTTAATCATTTTGCTTTTGCAATGATGCTTATTTTGTTGTCAGTCAGCCAAAATGTGTACTCCAGGTCACCAGTCTGAAAATAGGCTGGGTGTGGTGGCTCACTCTGGTAATCTCACCACGCTGGGATGCCAAGGCAGGATCCCATGAGTTCAGGAGTTGAAGACCAGCCAGAGCAAAAGCAAGTCCCTATCTCTATTACAAATAGAATAAAACTAACTGGGCGTCATTGCCGACACTTATAGTCCCAACTACTGGTGCAGATGAAGCAGGAGGATCACTTGAATTCAGGAGTTTGGGGTCCCTGTGAGATAAGCGGATGTCATAGAACTCCAGCCTGGGCAACAGGTGAAATGAAATGAAATAATGAAACAAAATGAAATAAAATAAAACAACATAGATTATATCTCTCCTCTTCTACTTAATACCAATAATCTTTTCATGTTTTTGTGCAAGCGGCAGGGATCATTCTAACAGATCAGTAGGTCAAACACAAAACATTATGTTTCGGTTAATAGTTGGTTTCACAAAAATCAAGTTTCTTTGGATACTCACAAAGTTATTTGAGTAAATAAACTTAAATGTATTAGAAAATTTTTTACAGGCCATCTGGGATGGTTAGAATTACAGCTTTGACCAGATATGCAAAGACCAGCATAGGACTTGCCCCTAGAAGTTGCTAAATCCGTGTTAACTTCTACACCCCCAACTCTCACCGTTTGGTTCTTAAATTAAGTCAGTGGCATTTGTCTGCCTCATACGAGGAAATATTAGTTGAGTACACAATAGTCATTATTCTTTGAGGAAGAAGTAAGAACTTAAAAAAACAAACAAGTTCTGGGTGACAATACCAGCCCAGGCTGCTTCCCAGACACTGGTTTCTAAGTTTATTTCTAACTGGATTAGACGTGGCCGTTGAACTCAGTCACTGCATATACAGATTTTTGGTGTGAGATTTGAATGTGAATGAAGAGATTGCGTAACAAGACTCAAGGATTAGCATGATTAATTTTTTGGTATGTGATCCCTGGGAAACATTATAATTAAATCTATTTCTTTTGCTACCATTAGCTAAACATTCTGATATTTGCAGTTGATATAATTTTAAATTGAATAAACAAAACTTATTACACTTGCACAGACTAATTTTGGTCAGAAATTATGGTTACAAAGGAACTACACTTTAATTTAATGGAGTTAAACTCAAGTGTTCAATTGTGAATGCAGTATTATTCAAAAATTGGAAAAGGAAAATGAAAAAAAACCCACATCCAGCCTACTTCCTGTCTTCAGAGATGTTTCTGTACATTGTGGGGATAAGAGCAAGAATGAACGTCTTATTTAGGTGAAGATGTTCCTACTTCTCTTCAAACTCTATCTTTCCCTTCTTATCTGCATGATTTTATCAATATTTCTGAAACTATAATATGTGCATAGTTGGAGTCCTAGTATCCTTTTCTTTATTTTAAGAAGTAAAATTACCTGGTCTCACCACCAGTGTCTCATCCAATGCCTTGAATGGACACGGTCCACTAAATCTCTTCATTATTTATACATAATCAATTTTGTTCATTAACAAACTTTAGTTAAGTAGTAATGCTTAGCAATTTTTGATAGAGATAGGTGTGTTTATAAAGGTGAAACATATATGTACTTTAGACATACATATTGTTAATCAGTTGTATGTTTCTGTTTCTGCCTTAATTAATCTGTCATCTCTATCTGAAATAAAATACACTCTCAATTATCATTTTGATTAATAAATCAGTATAAATCTCATCTGACTCTAAATTTATAAGAATTTTTTGCCTATGATAATACCTGTAGGTTCTCCACCACATTTTTCTTGTAATGTGTAGTTTATTCCGTTATATATAGCCTATTGAATTTATTTATTTTTTACTCAGGTTGAACTTCTCCTAAACTACTGGCTAAATAGGTGAAAAGAATATACTTTTTACTGCTTCATGTCCTCTAAAACTGTAAACTCTATTTTTAAAAAGTCAGATGATATTGTTACAAATAATGAATATGTATGTGAATATATGTCCAATAAGAATGGGAATTGCTAAATGAGCTGCAAATTTACATGGAAATGGAAAGAGTGAAGAGTAAGAATGCAATCCTAGAAAGAGCATGGTAAGGAGGAAGGACGGTCACTGCAAGACATCAGCTACTCATGGGGTGGGGGGCTGTGACACAGGACACAGTGGGGGTTTGTTCAAGCATAAGTAAATAGGTCATGGGGAAATCAAGAAGAGACGCATCCTCACACACGTATTATCACTTAATTTCTGAAAGAGATAATACTATATCACTGGGAGAAAATGATGGTTGTGAATTGGAGGTCGTGATATACTATTAATTCCCCAGAATGTTAAGGCCAAAAGGATAGCTTGTACCAGTCCCAGGGAAGGCAGCTAGCTCCCTGAATTCTAATACTGTACCGGTACAATCATAAAATGGAAATCTACTTTGAATAATTATTAATCTCTAGCAAGCCACAGTATAATCATATTCTATAATCTACAATTCTCAGGAAAGGAACACCTCAAAAACATAAAGACCAGGGAGGTACCTGTGGCTCAAAGGTGGTGGGTTCAAACCCAGTCCCAGCCAAAAACTACAAAAAAAAAAAAAAAAAAAAAAAAAAAAAAAAAACCATAAAGACCACAATACATGTAGACTAATGTTCATAGTAGTATTTTTTAGAATAGTTAAAACTGATGAGAAAATACCAAATTTTAGAGAGAAAGGAATGAATATATACTATATTATATATCTACATAATAATACATTCAGCAACGTATATAAGTAATTTTCACTACAGACGATAGGTGTCAACCACAAAGATAATATCATGTTAAGTATAATAAAACTTGTATTAATTGGTGCAGGGCACAGCTACAAGATGAACTCTACCTAACAAATGCAAACATTGTAACCTATTTGTTTGTACACTCACATTAACCAGAAATAAAAATATAATATAAAACAAAATCTTTTGCTTATATAACTCTTAAGAGTAGGTGATGCATACCTTGGTAGCCTTCAATATATTGATTGTTCTGGGGAATACACTGAATGTGGCAATGTAGCATATTATTCTGGAAATTTTATATTTCCTGATATGTGTTTGTGTATGTAGATATACACATGTATGTGCACACTTGAAACTTTAGCTACAGAAATTAATTTTGCACAAAGTATTTGCATTTATTAATGCATGTCTGATTTTACCAATGTTAAAGCTATTATGAAACTAATAAGAATTCTTGGCACACTTCTGGGCTTGGAATGACAAAGTCTGTTAGTAATGGCCTACCAGGAAACAGTATGTGTTAAATACCCCAGGCTTTCATTTGAAACATCCAAAACATTGTCTCTAGTCTGTAGGTCATGATAAATCACACATGGCAAGGCCTCTCAGAAGAAACGTCCATCTACATTCATTTCTGTTCCTGATGAGGTTTAGATCGTCCTGCAATGCCTTACCTTCTTTTCAGATTCAAACATATTCTAATTTGGCAGAAAGTTAACACCACTAAAAATCAAAATAGTCCTAAAATGTGACCAGTTGAGCACATTCTTTTCAATGTCTAGGACTCAAGAAAAAAACAACTGATGCAAAAAAGAAGACTGGACCAAAAACAAGCAAAAAACAAACAGATATGGGCTTACCAAAAAATGAGACAGATATTAGAGCTATGGATACAAAGGTTGAAATGTGTACGATTAACACATCACAGAAATTATAGATATAATACATGGAAACTGAACAATCAAAATTATTTAAGCACTAATGATATTTTATATTATCAGATATAAATAACAATATAACATTTTTATTACATGCAACTTAAGCAAATATTAATGTCCTGTAAAATTAGATGGTATAAAGTGCACAAATGAGAGAAATAAATGATGTTCATTGTAAGAATATAAAAGACATCCAATTGGCTTCAGAACATCTGGGGTTTGGCCTGTTCCTGTAGACTTAGATATGGACTTTTTTCTTCTGCTACTACCCCTGAGATGGTAAAACCAAACCTTCCTTTTTATTCTCCTCATTAGCCTAGGCAATGTGAAGATGATGAGAATGGATATTTCTGATAACCCACTGTCACTTAATGAATAGTAAATATCTTGAATTTTCCTTATGATTTTCTTAATAAGATTTTCTTCTCTCTAGCTTATTTTATTGTAAGAATACTGTATATAATCCATTTTACATTCAAAATATGTATCGATATGCTTTGTATGCTATCGGTAAGGCTTCTGGTCACTGGTAAGCTTTTAGTAGTGAAGGTTTGGGGGCATAACTGTTATGCCTGAAGTGTTTACGGGAGAGGTTGGCTCCCCTAACCCCTTGCATTGCTCAAGAGCAACTGTACCTTGTTACTTAAGTTGTAAGAAGTGTGGCACAGTAATTTTTGAAAAGATAACAGTTCAAAAATTTGTAAAATGTAAGAAAACATAATGTCTCAGGTAGAAGAAAATACAACTTGGATAAATACAAACGCCAGGCCGGACATTTGATGGAGCACTGCTGAGGGAAATGTTATATACAGGCAGAGTATCCAGAAAATAATCTGTGGCTTTGATATACGATCAAATGCCGGCATGATGTTTCCAAAGAGACGAAAAAAAAGGAGGTCAAAAAATAGAGAAATATCTTTAAGTCTTTGAAAGGAAATTACTGCTGATCTGCGACTATGTCCAGCAATATTATCTCTCAAAATTAAAGGATGTAAAGAGATTTGAACCAAAAATATACTGAGACTACTTGTAACCAGGAGAACTGAACTGAGGTAAAATTTTTAAAGTTATTCTGGCGCGTAGCAAATGTTCCCAGATGAAGAGCAAAGAATAAACTTTATGGTTTGTTTAAAGTTTCTTGTAGTGTATTTGAAGGTGGAAAATGTTAACCCTTAAAATCCCTAAGTAGTGAATGAGGCACATTGGAATGTGTTTCCTTGGTTTTATTTTGTACTTTCTGTTAATTCCTTTTTTCCTTCCTTTCAACTTTTTTCCTTCTGTTTGACATTTATCCACTTCGGTTATTTGCAGGTTTTACATTATTTGTCAACTTTTTAATGTTTCTACCAAAATATATCTCCTATGTTTGATTTAACATTAAATAACAAATTTTGAAAATTTTAAAGAACTTTGGAAGGGCAAATTTATTACCAAAATTAAAGTAGTGCTGGTGTATATAGCACTGTAATTGTTACTCTATACTGCATGCTAGAAATATGTAAATTCATTTGATCATATCATGTACATACAGTGTAGATTCTATTATACACATATTTTATGCATATAATAAATCAGTCTGAGTTGAAATATGTATCTCTAAGTTACATATTTAGCAAGTGATGAAGCTAGGATTTGAACTTATACTGATGCACAATCCGTATCAGTATCCTTTTATTCTTTTGCAGGACTGTCTTATACCCCTGCCTTTGTATGATATAATTTTATGCTAATTTTAATTTCATATTTGAATTTTATTTCTACTTTCTTTTGAAAAAAATCTCAATGCTTATAATGTCTGACTCCTGTGCTTTTCATTGTTTACTGAGTTCAGTTTTCTTCTGAATTACATTTCATAGAATGTCCTCTTATGTAATGAAGATTATGATAAGTTCATTCTAAACATATTCTCGTTTTGTAATGAAAATTAAATAAAAATTCAATTTGGTAAAGGATTCTATGTTGAACATTGCTTTCACTTAGCATTTTGAAGATTTCATTCTGTTTGTTTTCGGCTTATATTTTTGATGTGACAAATATATTTTCCTTCTAACTGCCTTTGTTGTTGATTCTTCCACAAAGTACCTCCCATAGGTTATGTTCAACAGTGTTTCACAGGTGTTCCTCTGATATTCAGAGGTAAGAACTGAAGATTTTGAAGCAACATTGAAAGAAAGTGTTTTTGCTCATAAGTTGCAATCTTACAACAGTATTCTTTGCTTCATTATTATAACAGCTTTATTTCAATGTCTGGAGACAGGGAAAGATGTGAAATATATAAAGATGTTAAATAGATACACTTATTAAAATTTGCCAAATATTTATATTTGTGATTCCCTATATACTACAATTTAGATATTTTAATACTCAAGGGTAAAAGAATATTTACATCAGGGTATAAAATAGTAATTCAAAGGGCTTTCTCTTGGAAGAAATTCTCAGCAGGTGGCACTAAGATATTGAAAACATTGATCTCCATTTAGAAACGAAAAGTTCATCAGACTGTTCATAAGATATACGCTTTAATATCAGAGAATAATTTGTAAGTTGAAAGGATGAAAAAAAGAGAATATATCCCCTGTTAGCCTTAATTTTAAAGAAAATAAAGATTATATTAATATTAGACAAATCAAGGGTCCTTGATTTTAAGGATATTATTACTATAAATAAGTGGGAGATTTCATTAAAGTAAAAGCATGAATTCAACAGGAAAATATCACAGTGTAAATTTGTATGCACTGAACGGCATTGGCTAAAAATATATGAAATTACCAACAGTTATGATATGAATAAGTTCTGGAGACCTAAATTGCAGTAGTGACTATATTTAATAATAATTTATAGTACGTTGAAATTTGCAAAGAGAGTAGATCTTAAG
>NW_003852428.1:12959405-12966756 GCF_000181295.1 Otolemur garnettii | reverse complement strand
CCCTGGGCCAACCAGGGATTCTGTAGACAGGCTCTGGCAAAAGGAAGGCTCTCACCAGATGCAGCCCCTTGGCAACAGACTTCTCAGGCTCCGGACCTGTAAAACAGAAACCATTTTTCTTTATAAGTGAGCTAGTTTCAGTTATTCTATTATAAGCAATAGAAAGACCAAGACAACATAAATATACATTTTATTTCTTCTAGTGTATTTTGTATCCCTTAAGGATCAAAATCATGTCATATCCTTTGGTGATTAACTCATTGGTTCAACAACTATTAGGTGCCTACCATGTGTTTGGTACAAAGAATTATGTATTGATAAACATAGCACATAAATTGCAATGCTCAGTATATACCAATAACAAAAGAATACAAGTCATGTTTGAGCACCTTTTGTAATTGCTGAAGTCAAATGTTACTTAAGTTATTACAATTTTGGGGTTTTTTAGAGACAGAGTCTCACTTTACCACCCTCGGTAGAGTGCTGTGATGTCACAGCTCACAGCAACCTCCAACTCCTGGGCTTAAGTGATTCTCTTGCCTCAGCCTCCCGAGTAGCTGAGACTACAGGCGCCCACCACAATGCCTGGCTATTTTTTTTTGGACTTTGGCCAGGGCCAGGTTCAAACCTGCCACCAATGGGGCCAGCGCCCTACCCACTGAGCCACAGGTGCCACCTGAGTTATTACAATTTTAATATACATTCTTTTCTTTCTTATAATGTATATACATCTTTAGCACCGTCTGTGTGTATGTACATATGTGCATCTATGTACACACACAGACTGCCAAAAACATGTATGCACATATATACAAGCATATATGAGGGGAAGTACAAAAGAGACGTTAAGGGACAAATAATAGGTTTTGTACAGAAAGATGGTGGTAATTTGAACTAGACTGAAGGAGAAGGAATTTAGAGGAGTGGAAAGGATTGATATATATAATTCGACAGAATTAACAGAATTTAGTAATTAATTTGTTGTAACTAACCCTAGTTATGGCTAAAAACTAAAAACAAACAAAAATGATTGTAGAAACTTAAATAAGTGTCATCAAAGTGTCTGAGGTTTCTAAATTAAGCAAATGAATGAATGAATGCATCTTCCTTGAAATGGAACAGTACCTGTATGGGAGGAAACCCGGAGGTAAACTCTGCTGTAATGCTGTAAGATCCGTGGTTCGTGTCAACAGATATGTGATTATGAACTTCAGGAAAGAATCTAGACTTAGCAATACAACACTGGAATTCACCATTATATAAAAGTCATTTAATACCACAACCCCTTTACTTGCTTTACTTTCTAGATAACCTCACAAACAGTTTATGGTGGCGTCTCTGTAAAACACGCTGCTGAATCCCATTATAGGATAAGTCAATCTGAACGCCTTGCAGTTATTTTGAAAAGAGGACATGGGATTTCCCCAGGAGAAAGGAGATATGCATGAGGTATTTTTATGTAAACGGCACATGTTGCGAACGTGCTTAGATTTCCATTTGTGTAAGCATTTGAAGGAAGTGGCTTTAAGTTGTATGGAATTTGGGAATCAATCTGTAACCTACTTTAATACAAACTATAACACCAACCATTAAGAAAAAAATATACTCTGAGCTTCACAGAAATTAGCTGTGAGACAAAGGGATAATGAAAAATTCTAAAGAGAAATTTTAATGAAGTACTTTTTCACATCGTAATTGACTCAAAGTGATGGCAATGTTTTAATTATAATGAAATTAGAACAAGCGAGGATAGGAAGGAATGATTCAGGCTCCTCTGCATATATAAATATGACTTAGGAGGGTACAGGTTAAGATTGCTGAATTTTTGTGGTGAAGTCCAAGCCTTTTACTATTATCACTTTCATTTACATATCCTACATGTAACATACTATGCAAAATAGAAATGTGGACATAATATACACTGAAATCCTCTCTATTATATTATAAAGTTGTCTGAATTTTATCGACTGTTCCTCAATTTCAAGCTATCATATTTGCTTAACAAATGTCCATGTGTTACGCCATACAGTTATCAGTAAAGGAAAAAAAAAATCTATCTATCCGTCTATCTAAATTTACTTGTTTAAGATAAGCTCGTATTTTAAGAGGCATGACAGTTAACATACATATTTTATGTACACAATTGATGTTAAATTAAGTATTAGTATATAATTTCCAGTTTATTATAAGTGAAAAATACTCCTTTGTATTTTCATAGTTAATATTAATTTGAGTAAAATACAATGAGAAATAAGAGGGTTGCTGACCTGAAGAGGCCAGAGAGTTAATTTTCTATTGAGTACTTTTTGGTTTATTTTTCCATTTACATTTGGCATATTTTAATCCCCTGTATAATCCTACTAAGAACTACAAATTAAAATGTATCAAGGCTGAGCTGATCTGGTTAGTGAGATAAAAGAGAGGAACCTGGGGGTCCCCCTAAGAGGGCTGCCAAATGCAGCAGAAAATTTCTGTTATTAGTCTAATCAGTAGGATGTGAGATAAGAACAGACTAGATAAATTAGCCAAGGCTACA
This sequence comes from Otolemur garnettii, assembly GCF_000181295.1. Lineage (NCBI taxonomy): Eukaryota > Metazoa > Chordata > Mammalia > Primates > Galagidae > Otolemur > Otolemur garnettii. The sequence continues at coordinate 12,964,220 of NW_003852428.1, read as the reverse complement.
TGATTTATTTGATTCCTTACCCAGGACTCCAGTATTTTATCAACTTCCCACAATGGCAGAGAATAACTTCTATTCATAATGTTGACAAGATCTTTTCTGTGGTTAGCTTTAATCATTTATATTTCCATAAAATATAATCTAATCCATTATGAACACTCAAGTTTATCTGATTCTTCTTTTTGAAATAATAAAGGGTAATGAGACATAATAATTACGGCCTTTCCCCATTCCTTCCAACAGGGATTCCAGGTAGGAAGGAATCTCCTTGCTCAAATGCCCCGTGGTAATGTTCCTGCCCTGGTCAGCAAGCTGTTGGTTCTCACTAGTAGAACAACAGTGGGGAGTTTTTATGTAGGATGCACCTAATTTCTGTACATTTTTTTTATTGAAAAGAAAGCTATAACGTATGAACCTTGGAGAATAATGATTATAGAGTAGATTATTCTACTGATATAAATAATGATTTGAATAACAAAATATCAGAAATGTTCTTAAAACAAAAGCTTTCTTTCTGTGGATGTACAATGTAACTCACATATATCTGAAACTAAAAATCATCTTAATATGGACACAAATGGCTAATTTTGAATATCTGCCTCTTATGGTCTTAGGAAAACATTACAATATTTTCCTTTAGTCTGATGTGTTGAAACATATCTTTTGGACTTTTTAGTAAAGTTTGGAGTTAAGATCTTTGATTCATCTGAGTCTGATTGTACCATTCAACTCTGTTATTTTCAAATTTTATCAGAGCTTATGCTATACTTTCTGTCTCTAAAGCTTTTGTAATTTACTGTATCATATAAATTCTCTTACATATAAACATATTTTGACAAACGGAATTATTAACAAGCTTTTTTGGCATTTGCTTTTACCACTATGACTTTTATGCTAAACCAACTTAAGATAGCATATGTTAGCATACCATATGCACAGTGATAAAATTAGTGTATTAGCTGCAGGTCGTCTCCAAGGATGCTCAGTTTCCCTTAACAATTGGTAGGGGTCCTTCTAAACAGTTCTCTAGTTACTTGCCTCCAACAAAACTGAAAACATTTAATAAAATAAAAATAAAAAAGCATACTGATCACAGTATGACTCTCCCAATGATTACATCTTCCTTGGGTGAGGAAAAAAAATAGCTCTTATCAGATTTTCCCATTATTTTCTTAATCAAGTTTCCATGTGGTATATCATACGATAATTTTATACTCTAGTAAATAATATTCTTACAGTGATTCACTTGGGATTCTCTCCACATACTTATGCTTTTAAGCACATTCAATACATTACACTTATTTGAAAGATCCATGAATCATTCACAGTTGTTTTTCAGACAATAACAAATAACTTCTCCCAACAAATAAGAGTGGCTTCAAAGTGTGGATGTTTCTTTTTCTTTACCACAGGAATCCTGACTTTGGCGTTCCTGGCCTGTTACAGTGTCTCTGCTCCTCGTGGCTCCCAAATGCACATCAGGACGGCATCTGTTCTCAAGATCTACTTATACTCTGGTAGGTGTTTCGGGTAAGGCCATCATAAACATTTCAACCAACATGGAGAAGAAAGAATGAGGAGAGGGGGAAATAGTACTTCCCTGATCTTTATTATCTATTAAAAATGTTTAGAGTCTGACGTTTTACATCCTGCATACATCTCACTGGCCAGCAGGTGGTCGTATGGACACACCCACTACACAGAGAAGAGGAAAAGGAGGCGTCACACAACAGCATGCCCCAGGAAGGATTCTAGATTCTGGGAAGTCAGACTTCAGTAGAGTTTCCAAAGTTTAGGCACAGATAAGTCACAAAGTGGCCTAAATGCTTGGGGGAAAGCATTGAGCAGAACGGTCACAGCCCCAGTTCTCATCAAATTCATCTGTTCACGAATGCAATCTAAATGAGGTCAGGAGCGTTCAGACTGGTAAGGCCATAACCTCAGCAACAACAAAAATAATGAAATTAACTTGATTAAATGAAAAAGCATTTTCAGGGTTAAGGAAATATAATCTACAGAGGGAATAGGCTAGACAACCTACAGAATGGGAGAAAATATTTACAACTATACATCCAATGAAGGCCTAATAACCAGAATCTGCAAAGAGCGTAAGAAAATCAGCAAAGAAAAAAACCAAACAAACTCATTAAAAAGTGGACAAAATACACGAACAGAGGATTTTCAAAAGATCATGGACAAATGGACAATAAACATATAGAAAGACGCACAATGGTACTGATTATCGTGGAAAAGTGAATTAAAACTACGATGAAATATCACCTTTTTAAGAGCAGCTTTTATTGAAAAGTCCAGAAACAATAGATGCTAGTGTGAATGCAGAGAGAAAATAACATTTATACACTGTTGTTTGGACTGAAAATTAGTGCAGCCTCCCTGGCAAACAGTAAAGAGATTCTTCAAAGAACTGCAAGTGGACTCACCATGTGATCCAGCAGTTCCCCTCCTGGGTGTTTATCCAAAGAGAATAACCAATTTTATCAGAAATACACCTGCACACAAATGTTTATTGTAGCACAATTCATAATTGCAAAGATGTGGAACAAACCAAGTCCCCATCAATTCAAGACTGGATTGAGAAATGTGTTGTATATATACTGTGGAATAATACTCAGCCACGAAGAAGGATGAATTAAGGCCTTTTGCAATGATCTGGGTGAAAAGTGGAGAACATTATCTTAGGTGAATTATCTAAAAAATAGAAAATCAAATTCCACCTGTACTCACTATTAAACTGGAGAGAAGTAAAACTCAGTGGAAATTAAGCAGGGTGGAGGGAGGAGGAGGGCAGAGATGAAAACCTACAGATACAGTGAACACTCTCTGGGAGATGGGTGCCCTCATACCTCTGATTCAAGCATAACAAAATCAATACATGTAACCAAAATCAACCCCTGTATGTCTTGAATTTTTTTAAATATAAATTGGCTACATTTTCACTATGAGTAGTAATTTATATTCAATACTACAGGGTCCAAATGTTAGTTTTGTACTAGTATGCATAAAAGATAATTGTAAAATTTTAAAAAGCAATCTGTTATTTTTAATGTAAACATATGCACATTAACTTGTGCCAAAAAAATCTCTTTTTCATTTGTACTATCATATCCAATTTTATCTGATAAACATATAGGTGCATCACTATTTTTTTTAATCCTTGTAGTAATTTTTTTTCCTATTGTTTGAGATTCTTTGAGGTTACAAAGAATTAGGTTACAAGTGATTGCATTTGTTAGATAAACTCCCTGTTATAATTGAGTCCCGCCCACAAGAGATGTGCCATATTCTGTGACGTCCCATTCCCCTCCCTTCTCCCCTCTCCCCACTCCCTCATCTCCTCCCCCACCCCTGGCATTAGTTCATCTGCTGCCTTCGTTGAGAATTGAGTATATTAGATTCTTGCTTCTCCATTCTTGTGCATGACTATTTTCATCTAGTCATGGGCACATAGTCATTCCTTTTATGGGTAGGAGAGGCTTCTGTTGCTTTCTGGATGTTAGGTTGTTTCCAAACATCACTATCATAAACATTTTACATCACAGTCTTTAAGGTGTTGGATTTTCCCAGGATTAAAATTTTGCTGCTGAGAACTTTATTGCCACAGTGATGATGCATTATGGGTACTAAAGTGACTTGGGAAAAGTTTCAGTAAATATCAGTTTGGCTAGCCATGATTGATCGCTACAATAAGTGAGTAGTCTTGATATGTGACAAGACATTTTACAAAATTTTTTTCTGATTTCACTTATGCTATAATAGAATGACCCAACCAGGAGAGTAAGTTTAATTAAACATAATATTTATTATTAAAATATCATGAAATTGACTGATATTAATATTGTGACTTCATATATCTCTAATAATATTAGCATTGGAATCTTCAATTAATATGTTAAATTTCAGTACCAAAGCAATATGCTTCTCCATTTTTTAGAAAACTATTAGAAAATATTTTAGAAAACTAATAATAGTTTTCTTGATTAAATAATGATGATTGCTACATATCAAAAATGTCAAAGGTCTCTGAAACTGTTTATAGATATTTATAAATTTACTAGAAGATCCACATTTTTTTTCTTTTCTTTAATCAGTGAAAAAGTTAATTTTGGCCATATTTATAAAAAGTGTAATATAGATTTTACACATTGTAAGCTGTTCTTGGATAAATTTCATTTACTCATTTTGCTTTCAGTTTATTTTCAATCAGGCCATGTTTATTTTCATTTAGGAAAATAATCCCACTTATAGTGATTTTATTTACTAGTGCGTTAAATGCTTCACTAAAATTATCTCCGCCTGTTGTCCAAGTTACTAGAGGGACTGAGGTAGGAGGATGGGAGGGTCACTCGAGCCTAGGAGTCTGACTAAGCCTGGGCAACATAAAGAAATCTCACGTATATTATACATAATATTTTGCTTTATTAATTCTTCTGCCGTTTGTATCCTGTTATTAGAGTCTCTTAATCCATCACTATTCTTTGCAATGTATACATATTTGGCTCAGTCTTCCTGTATCATTGCTATTTCTTTAGAACATGAATTGTACCTTAAATACATAGCTCTGATATGGCACACAATAGATTTTGAGAAAGCATCTGGATTAAGAAAGTTTATTGAATTTTTTTTTTTATCATAGATCTGTGTTATCCGACCCTTGGTGTATTTACAGCAGTGCCATTTAAAAAATTCCCTCCCTTAGTGCAGCTAAATAATTCATGTGGACCAAAAAAAATGTGAGTTTGGGGAAAATAGTGTTTTTTCTACTTATGTATTACTATATCTTAAAAAAAAAAAAAAAAA
>NW_003852428.1:12957667-12958722 GCF_000181295.1 Otolemur garnettii | reverse complement strand
TTGGGGTTAGTGCAGTCTTCACACTGGGAATACAGAGGTACCTTTACCATGTGGCAAGTTCCAGACAGGTTGACCAGAGCTGGAGATTTTGCACAGGAGAGTTTAAACTATAGTTCAGAATGTTTCTGTGTGACCATGTATTTATATATGAATGCCCAGGTAGGTGGACTAGAGGTGAATCTTAGATCAGGTGCCATAATAGCAGACTGATCTGGAGCTACTGTCAAAAATCGCACACTAATAGCACCTTAAAAAAATAAGACTAGTATACGTTGCCTATGAGGGAGTAGAAATATTATGAAAGAACATCCCCAATCCTTTACATTGGGGGAATTTATTAATGTCAAAATGGAAACAACTCATGAAGCCAAATATTTCAGTACATTTTGTAGGAAAATGGGCCATATCTTGACTGTGGTGATAGGAATTCTCCCAGTCAGAGGAACAGTCACCTTAAAATAGGAGGTATTAAACAGAGAGAGTTTTTGACTTTGTGACGTGAGCTTTCTGCATCGAGATGTGAGGTGCTTTAGCTCATTACATGTTTTTTTTTTTAATTAAATGATAGCTGTATACATTAATGCAAACATGGGGTACAGTGTAGTGTTTTCATATACAATCTGAAATATTTTCATCAAGCAGGTTAACATAGATTTCATGTCCTTTGTTTAGTCATTGTGTCAAAACATTTATATTCTAGTTCTAGAAACGTTTACTTGTACCCTTGTTAGACAGATATATAGGTGATCTTTCCAGTGCTCATTACATGTTGAGATAGTGTGGAGTCACCAGGAAACAGTGCGCTGGGGGAGCCGGGCTCAGGGAAAGCTTTGGGAGGACAGAGGTCACCTGAGCTTAGTCCTTCATCTTTTGTGAGTGAGAGATAAACCGCTATGTTACTTAAATTCCATCATTCCTTACTGACGTCTTAACCAAAGAACTTTAACAAAAACTCTCACAAAATAATAGGAAAGAAAATAACACACTAGGCAAAGGCTCTAGGGATAAGAGTCTCCAGAAATCAGGAGAGAAGGAGTACAAAGTAGCAAAGTTAG
>NW_003852428.1:12957256-12957587 GCF_000181295.1 Otolemur garnettii | reverse complement strand
CAATCTGTGTCGTCTACGTCCTTAGAACCTCAGCAGTCCCACGCTTTATTTTGGCACAGAAGGCCTGAATAGCCAATCTGAAGACAAATTTCACAATTGGTAAAGAGTTATATCAATACCAGTAAAAAAATTATGCAATTATTAATTCAATTATTAAGGCACAATCTAAAGAATCTGAAAAATATAGGTACATGGTTTTAACTTGTAAAAGATATTCATAAGTAAAAAACCTGTGTGGGGAAAATATACAATCATACTTGCACTAACTTTATGGTCACTCTGTATTAAGAAATGATATTTATTCACTGAAAAACACAGATTAGCAATCTAT
>NW_003852428.1:12940632-12956618 GCF_000181295.1 Otolemur garnettii | reverse complement strand
ATTATTTAGAGAGAGACTACTTTAGTAATCAGATAATATCAAGCCTTTGACTATGAATAATCAGGGCAACTAGACTTTGCCTCTCTTGAAAATTAGGAAAAAAATGACACTGCATATCCATGTAGACTTTGTTCTTTTGCTCCATTCCCCGTTAGTGACATTACAATAAATTATATGAGTAGTACTGCCTTGCACTTTGTAAACGAAGCACTGGCAAAATATTTCATACCGTGTTATGACAGAGATAAATTGCAATTAAACAAATGAAGCTTTCATTGCAGTGCCAATTTTTCATATTGATGGAGTTAAGTTTGAGCCAAAATTTCAATTTAAATCCTTCTTTTCAGGAATTTCAAATCAATACATTAAATATGACTTAGTCTAGCACTTGACACATAATATTTTAGGCAGGAAGGAAAATGTTAGGAATATTTTTACAAAAAAATTGAGTAAGTAGAATTAGAGACTTAAAAAAGTATAATGTGAAATGAGATAACAGGGGTTCTAAAGATATTTCGGTATGTCAATATAATTTAAAAGGAAAGTTATATGTGCAAAACAAACCATTACATACTTGAGGTCTATATCCTAAATACATTTAAAAGTGTAATAAAAAGTGGCTTTTTTTTTCTTCTGAGGCAGACTCTCCCTCTGTCCCCTGGGTCAAGTGCTGTGCAGGTGTAGCCCACAGCAACCTGCTAGGCTCATTCTCTGCCTCAGCCTCTGGAGTAGCTGGGAATACCGGCGCCCGCTACAATGCACAGCTAGTTCTTTGTATTTTTAGTAGAGATGGGGTCTTTCTCTTGCTCTGGTTTGGGACTTTCTCTTGGCTGGTTTGGAACTTCTGAACTCAGGCAATCCACCTGTCTTGGCCTGCCAGGGTACCAGGATTATAGGCATGAGCCACCGCACCCAGCCAAAATGTGGCATTTTGCATTTCTCACAATATTCAAGCTTTTTCCTATCATATTTGTAGTAGTAATGTGTAACTGGTGTTCCCTGATCAATGTTACCTTTGTGTTTATTTGGGGTGACCTGAGCTACGCTGATGTAAGGCAGTGAATTGAATGGATGAATGTAGGTTGTTTTCTGGCTGCTTTTCCATCCAGTGGTTCCTGTCTCACGCCCTCTCCTCGGGCTGACCTATACACTGAAGTGCAAAGATATTGAAATTAGGCACTAACCAGATAAAGTTTTTAGTTGCTCAAATGAAAGAAAATGTTTCATGTTTCTCATTTGCAATAAAAAAATCTAGGAATGATTGAGTTTAGTGACACATGCGTGTCAAAGCTGAGACAGGCCAAAAGCTGGCCTCATATGGCAAACAGTCAGCCGGGGTGTAAATGCAAAAGGAATAATCCTTGAAGGAAAGTGAAAGTGCTGCTCCAGGAGCACACGGATGTAAGAGGGGAAAGCAACCTTATTGCTGACGTGGAAAAGGTTTGAGCAGCCAGGAGACATAAAACTAATCGCAACATTCTCTTAAGCCAGAGCCTGTTCTGAGTGAACCCCTGTTTCTGCTCAATTTAATAAAGGCTGAGAGTGGTGAGGCAGCTCTGCAGAAGAAAAGTGAGAAGCCAGCAGAGGTCGATTCATGAGATTTAAGTAAAGAACCCACATCTGTAACAAAACGTGCAAGGCAAAGCAGCAAATACTGATGCAAAATTATAGCAAGTTATCCAGAACACGGCTACGCTCAACAACAGACTTCCAATGCACGTGAAATAGCTTTATATTGAAAGGAGATTCAATCCTCAAATTCCATTGGTAGAAAGAAGGCAGCATCTGTCTTCAAAACTTCCAAAGAAAGGCTGACTCTACTGTTAAGGTCTAAGGCAGCTGCTGACTTTCAGTTGAAGTCAATATACTCTTGTGAAATTTGACAGTGCTAGGACCCTTAAGAATTATATTAAATCTACTTTTCCTGTGTTCTATAAATGGAACAACAAAACCTGGATGGCAGCACATCTGTTTATAGCATGGTTTAATAAATATTTTAAGCACGCTGTTGAAACATACTTCTCTGGAAAAGAAAAAATCCCTTTCAAAATATCACTGTTCATTGACAATGTACATAGTAACAGAAGAGCCATAATGGAAGTGTACAAAGAGATTAATGCTGCTTCCATGCCTCTAATACAACATCCATTCTGCCAGTCATAATTTTGAATGTCAGAAGTTATTATTTAAGAAATGTATTTCACAATGCTATGGCTGTCATAGACAGTGATTCCTCTGATGAGCCTGGGCAAAATACATTACAAACCTTCTGGGAAGGATTTACCATTCCAGATGCTATTAAGAACATTTGCAATTCACTAAAGGAGTTCCTCATATCACATTAACAGGAGTAGAAGTTGATTCCAACTCTCATGGTTGATTTTGAAGGTTTGGAGACTTAGTGAGGAAGTAACTGCTGATGTGAAAATAGCAGGAGAACTAGAATTAGAAGTGGGGCCTGCAGGTGTGACTGGATTGCTGTAATCTCATGATAAAACTTGAATGGGTGAAGTGTTGATTTATAGGAATGAGCAAAGACATTGGTTTATTCTAACAGCAGCTACTTTTGGTGAAGATGTCGTGAACGCTGTTGAAATAGCATCAAAGGATTTAGAATATTGCACAAATACAGTTGATAAGGCAGATGAACTTTGGAGAGGATTGAGTCCAATTTTGAAAGGAGTTTTACTTTAGGTTAAATGCTGTCACACAACACGGTATACTACAGAGAGATGTGTAGTAAAAAGGAGAATCAGTTGATGTGGCAAACTTTATTATTGCCTTATTTAAGAAGTCACTGCTGCAACCTTAACCAGCCACCACTTCGAATAGGCAGCAGACTGTTCAATAAAGCTTTGGTTCCATTGAAGTGACAATTGACTATCAGTTGTTTAAATAATGCTAAGTTTGAAGCCAGGTTAATTATTTCAGATACAATTCCACCCGTCCCGTCTGGATCCTCATGGAGTATGAGCACATCTTCACTTGATTACACCTACAAATACCCCATTTCCAAAGAAGGTCAAGGTCACAGACACTGAGCGTTGGGACTTCAGCATATTTTTACATGGGAGGACAGAATCCAACCCCCACACCCACGACTCCAGTCCCAGGGAACCACTCCTGTGATTCCATCATTGTACTACTTATGATTTTTCTAAATGTTCACATAAAGAGAAAAGGGAGCACATAATATTTGAGTCTGCTGCTTCTACTTGGCCTAATAAATTTCAGTATGATCAATATTTTCCAAAAAGCCTGTATCATTTTACAAACCCGTTAGCAACGTGTGGAAACTCTAGTTGCTTGGCATCCTGTCAACACTTGGAATTGTCAGTCTTTTAAACATGAGCCAATATATTGTCTCTAAGTAGATAAATTTTCAAGGATTAAATTGACATTTAACTAATTAGTAATGATATTAAAAATATTGCCACAAGCTATTTTGGCCTTTGTGTCTCTTTTGTGAATTTTCTACATGGTAAGACCATTGTCCTGGGGAGGTGTTTCTTCTTATTTTGAGTTAAGAAATAGTTTTTTTTTTTTTTTAATGTATCCTGGATAAAATCATTGGTAAGATATATTTATGAGTAGTATATCCCTGAAATGTAGCTTACAGTTTATTTTCTTAATTGTTAACTTTAAGATCAGAAGTTTAGCTTTTTGTTTGAAACTAATTTATTCCAAATATTCTTTCATGGTTTATATTTCATCTACACTAAGTAAGAGAACCTTCCTCTCATTGTATTCTTTAATTAATGTTATAATTCCCGTTTTGTATTTAAGCCTGTAATCCATTTAAATTGATTTTTTTGGCATGATATCAGGTAGGAATTTAGGATGACTTTTCTCCTTTCTATTGAAATATCCACTTTTCCAGTATAACTTATTGGCAAGATAATTCTTTATTTCTTAAATTATTTCCATCGGTATGAAAAGTGCCATTACTGTGTCTTTTTGAACAACTTCATATGTTTGATTGATCTATACATATACTTCATCAACTCTACAGTTTTGTTTACTATAGCTTTATGGTGAACTTTGAAATAAATTACAATGAGTATATCAACTTTGTCTCTCTTACTAGCTTGCAGAAATGGTTATTGGGTATTGTCAAATGTATTGAAATGACAAATGGTTTTACATTTTCAGTCTGGTGATATGGTAAATTATAACCATGTGAAATTAACTACATTTTTACTAAAAAATGGATTCATTGCATGAAATTAAAGGATGGGACTATTAGTAAAACTAGAGAAGGCAAAATATTTCAGAGTTAATTTAAACTATAATGGATTATATGTCTTGTTATTAAGAACAATGTGGTGACTAGAGACATTTGGATATTGATATAATTTACAACTAAATTACTAAATACTAAAGCAGAACATAAAAATGGAAATAATATAGGTAGGTTCAAATTACATAAGAATGAGTGATACACAAGAGAATTATCAACTTAATAAAAATAAATTAAAATTTGGGAAAGTTTAAAATTAAAATTGAAAGAGCATTTAGTGTTTACAGAGATAGTTTTTAGTAATTCCAGTTACTTAAATTTATGACTTTTACATTGATTCAAGTCTCTGAACATCTTAGTTCCACTGCAAGTGTCAGGTTTCCAGAAAATTTTCAAAATAAAATCGTTGGTTTTCTGAGATCTGCCATAGCGTTACAGTATTTGAGCCTACTTCATTGCTTTTTTATCTGTTAAAAAGACATTATTAGTTTTTTTGCACACATGTTGGATTAACTGCGAAAATCTTTCATTTAAATAATATAATTGATGTTGGATTTTTTCTGCATAAATTAACACTTACATGTTCTGTGTCCTTAAATTATAATGTTTAAATGTATTTTACGAGTATTGAATTTCATATGCTTCATCCTTTATTGAAAATGCAGTTCATTTGTAAATATTCCACTAATAAAGAAAACATACACAGAGTATTATATAAAAAGCAGCATAAAAGGCATGGCAGTTACCATATTGACATATGAAAGTTCTGTGGTCTGGGTGTCATGAGAACCCCACACTACCCATCACTGATTTCCTCTACTATATCTATCACTAACATAAAAAGTTAGAAATACTAAGAAAACGTGTTTACCTTCAGTTCTTTGAGGAATCTCCATGTTGCTCTCCATAGCAGTCGTGCAAGCTGACATTCTCACCAGAAGTGTAGAGGTTCCCATTTCACTACAACTCCATCAATATCTATTGATTTTTTGACATTTTGTTTATTTTTATTTTTATTTCAGATTAATGTGAGGGCCAAACAATGAGGTTACAGTGTTTGTATTTGTTAGGTAGGGTCTCTGTTGTAGTGTGTACCACACCCAAGAGGTGTGCCATATACCCTTACATTGTGCCCAGTAAGTGGGAGCATACCAATACCCTCCCTGCCAGGTGGTACCTCACTGTGGTTTTAATGTGTATTGCCCTGATAATTAGTGATGGTAACCATTTTTTCATATGCTGGCAATTTTTCTATCTTATTTTGAGAAGGGTCTGTTTAAAACTTTTATCTACTTCTTAATGGGGTTGTTTTCTTCTTGCTGTCTTGTTTGAGTTCTTTGTAGATTCTGGATAGTAACCCTATGTTGGATTTCATAAACATTTTCTCCCATACTGGGGTTGTCTATTTATTTGGTCAATTGTTCCCTTGGCTGTTCAGAAACTTTTTAGTTTAATTACGTCCAACTTATTTATTTTTGATGTTTCTATATTTGCTTCTGGGGTCTTAGTCATAAATTCTTTGCCTAGGCCAATGTCCAGATGAATTTCCGTGATGTTTTCTCCAGATTTTTTATAGTTTCACATTGTAAATTTCTGTCTTTAATCCATCTTGAGTTAGTTTTTTGCATGTGGTGAAGGATAGGGACCTAGTTTCATTCTTCTACATGTAGCTATCAATATTCCTAGCTCCATTTATTAAATAAGCTGTCTTTTCCCAGTACATGTTTTTGTCTGCTTTGTCAAAAACCATTTACTAGAAACTATGTGGTTCTCTGTGGTTTTATTTCTGTGTCTTGGTTCTATTCTTTGGTCTAGGTGTCTATTTTTATACTAATGTTACACTGTCTTTGTTACTAGAGCCTTATAGTATAATTTGATGTCAGGTAATATGATGCTTCCAAATTTGTTTTCTTTTTGCTTAGCTTTGAATTGCTTTGGCTATTTGGGGGCTTTCTTGGTTACATATGAAGCTTAGGATTATTTTTTCTAGATTTCCCAGAAATAGCATTGGAATCTTGATGGCAATTACATTGAATCTGTGAATCACTTGAGCGGTATGAACATTTTAACTATGTTGATTCTACTAATCCGTGAACATGAGATTTTTTTTCATTTACTTGTGTCACCAATGATTTCTTGCACCATTATTTTGTAGTTTTTAATGGTAGATATAACACTTCCTTGGTTAAAGATATTTATAGGCATTTTGTTTTCTTTGTATCAACTTTAAATGGTATTGAGTTATTGATTTGACTCTCAGTTTGCCTTTTATTACAGTTTAGAGATGTTATTGATTTGTGCATGTTAATTTTGTAATCTGAAACTTTGCAGAATATATTTGTCAATTCTACAAGCCTTCTGGAGGAGTTTTGGGGTTATGTAGGTATAAGATTGTATCATTGATTCTATCAACAGGGTTACTTGGATCTCCTTCTACCATTTGATCCAGCAACCATTCTACTGGGTACTACACAAAGGAAGTCACTATATCAAAAAGGCAGCTGCACTAGAATGTTTATTGCAGCACCATTCTCAATGGCAAGGTATGGAATTAACCTAAATGCTCATCATCTGAACAGTGTAAAAATGATATGCATTCTATATACACCATGGAGTACTACTCAGTCATAAAAACAGATGGGAATAATGTCTTTTGCAGCAGCTTGGGTGGAACTGGAGAATATTGTCCTAAGTGTATGTAGTATCTCAGGAATAGGAAAACAGATACCTGTTCTCATTTATATGAGAGAGAGAAACAGAGGATATAGATTATCATAAAGAGCTGTGATGGTTCCTGGAAACTAAGAAGTCAGGACGATGAGAGGAGGGTGAAGGATATAAGTCTCTCTGGCAGGTGAAATGCACTCTATTCTGGAGATGAGTACAGTGAAAGCACTGACTTGAGCAAGACATAATTCATTCAACTAAAAAACACTTGAACCCCCTCCCAATCATAAAACAACAAAAAAAGAAAATTGGAAAATATAAGAAATTAGGCATAGAAAGTAGGAAACAGTGTATCTGAATCCTTCAATGATCATTAATGAGTAAAAATCTGATGTAGACAATTTTTGTATAAGCAACATAACAGTGATTGCATTGAAATCCCATATTACTTTTAGCTAATATATCAGAAAATCTAGAGGCTTGAATGATGTTGTATCTTTTAAATATCTAAATAGTTTTCAAATTTACAATAAGAGATAGCTCTCCCAAGAGAATTGTCTTTACTTAATACTATACTGAAATATATTTTAAAATGACTTATGAAAAGTCAATAGTCCTTTCCTTTTTTAAAAAAGTGATTGAAGTATAATCAGTAAAGCTCTTTATATATTTAAAAACAAATTTTTGAAGGGTATGCATTTTTCAAATATTTCTCCCAGCATGTAGTTTGTTTTTTCACTTTTTAGTGATTTCTGATTAAGAATAAAAATTTGATGTTGATGTTTATAAAGTTAAATTTGATGTTTTCTTTGTAGTTAACACACTTTGAATTGTGTATAAAAATGACTGTGTAATCTAAGGACATTAAGTACTAACTGTTAGAAGTTTGGTTTTTAGCTATCATATTAACTTTTTTCCTTATATTTATGATGGTGATAGTTTTTAAGTTGTGTTTCATTATGTAAAGTGAAATAAGATCTGATATTCATCTCCATATCATTAATTGATCTAACTCTATTTGTATTGCTTTGGATTCTTTTTCAATATTTTTAGATCATATATGTATATAAAATACAAGTCAATACATGTACAAATAATACATGATATGAACTAATGCTTCATGGGTGTCAATTCTGGGGAAAATTCTACATCTTTCTTTCTCAGCCTCTAATAGTTTCTTCACATGCATATCTTCAACTGAATGCTTGAGGGAAACTCACTCTAGATTTCTAGATCTTTCTATTCATCTCTCTTTCTGCTCTTTCCTAAGTATCCAGCACATAGAGTCTAGCTAACTTTCCCTTCTCAAGTACTTCCCTCCATAATTTAAATCCACAACAGGATGGGTATGTTCAATTTATGTTTATTTATTTGTTTTTTCTCTGTATTTTACATTGAAAAGTCTAATCTATAATCTAGGCCCATCAAAAAATTCATCCTGTTTGTCTGATGTTAGTTCTCTAAAATCTGAAAACTGTTGTGTCATATAATTATCTGTTTAAAGGGGAGGACTAAATTTGGTTTCTGTTACTTCATCTCTAGTCAAAGCAACATCATTTACAATTTAAATATAAACTCTGGTCATATGCTCAAATATTTCAGTCAAAATATTGAGTTTATTCATCTTTTAATTCCATATTTCTTAGATCCCTTTGACAAAGTAATTGCTTAACAAATATTGAAACAATAAATGAAAAAATGTATGAATTAATGAGAAGGTATGTTAACTTTCTCAATGTCATTGGTTTTCATGTAGGGCAAAGAAAAAGATAGAATCATACTAAGAGTCAGAGGCAAAAAAAGAAACATAATTTTGATATGAATTAGAGAAAAAGAAGAGAAACATATACATTTAGACATAGCAGTTCACAGAGTGCTTCAAGAACATTTACCTTTGTTCTAGTCATCGATGCCAGCTCTGTTTGAAAATAATCACCATAAAAATCCAGTTGATAGCTGAGAATATAATCCAAAATTATTTGATAATTTTCCTAGAAAGTTTTCTTCCTAGAAGAAAATAAATAAAAATATATGCAACTTTATTTGACCATCTTGTCATATTAGAAACAAATTCAGAAAGTTTAAATAAAAGAACTTTATTTTTATTATTTTTTTATTTTTTATTTATTTATTTATTTATTTTTTAAAACAGGGGAAAGCGCGAACGCAGTCCCCCACTACCACAAATTATGCAGTCGAGTTTCCCACATTTGGGGAAATCGCAGGGGTCAGCACATCCGGAGTGCAATGGATAAGCCTCGCCCTGGGAAAACCACCTTCGTGATCATGGTATCTCCCCTGCCAGGTAAGTATAAAAGAACTTTATATTTGAATAAGAAAATAGTTTCAAAAAACAATTCAATGAATACCATTTAATGATGGCAATGTCATAAACCTCTTGCCATAATTAAACGAGCTATTTACTATGCAAATGTTCAGTCCTTGAACAAGTTGAGCTGGGTCTTCGTGATACTGCAACTGTGGTGCATTTCTCTTTTTTTTCTTTATTGAATGGTAACTGTGTACATTGATGCACTTTGGGGGTACAGTGTGCTGTTTTCATACACAATCCAAGACACTTCCATCAACTGGTTAACATAGCCTTCATGTAACTTTCTTAGTCATTATGTCAAAACATTCATATTCTACTCATAGAAATATTCACTTGTACCCTTGCAAGAAAAGTATCACAGGAATGGAAGAAAAAGTATCCAATGTACACACCCCTATTATGAAACTAATTTAAACCTTTTTATATGAAAGCTATAACCTAATAACAACCTAATGATATGGGGAACTGTGGTGCATTTCCTGAGCAAAGTGCCGGGTCTCCACTGCTGGTGGAGAGACACCACCGACTGGCTCATCTGTCACTGATTCCCTCTGATACGGCTATTAGCAGAAACCTCTGATTCAACCTTACTTTAACTCAAGAGGTAATTTGCTACATGATGCGCTGTGATGGGATGTGAGAGAATCAATTTTCATTTTGGAGTAAATGGAATAAACCGCACCTGCAGGTGACATGGAGGTCACGGCCTCATCCCGGGAGTGCAGAGCGAGCCACAGATGTTCCTAGCTTCACAATTTCTAGATTTGAGCACTATAATTCACTGAGTCAACACACCTGACACCCAAAGCCACTCACTCGGCAACTTCTGCTTGTATAGAATGAGGTAGATCAACTATTTAAATCCAGCTATTGATGGTCGTACTTCAAATATAATTTCATAGACATTGTCTCTACTTAAAAGGCACCGCACCATCATTTCTAATGGCCAAGCAGGTAAAACTGTGATAATACATTTGAACTCCTCCGTGAAACTGCAGCTGAGCTAGGACAAAGACAGCAGAGTTCTCTTTTAATGGAAACACTCACTGTATCTCCAATAGTGATAAGAGGTATAGAGAATCGGGTTACAAAGGAGAAAGATCTCTGAGTTAGCTATTAATTTTTTCCTTATATTCATGTTGGTGATGGTTTTTAAGTTGTGTTTCATTATGTAAAGTGAAATAAGATCTGATATTTATCTCCAAATCATTAATTGATCCAACTCTATTTAAATTGCTTTGGATTCTTTTTCAGTATTTTTAGATCATGTATATACATATATATTATAAGTCAATACATGTACAAATAATACATTTGATATGGACTAATGGTTCATAAGTGTGAATTCTGACTTACTTTAAAATTAAACTAAAAAAGTCTTATCAAGAGCATGATACATGCAATTTTTTATTATGCCTATAATTTTAGATCTTTGAAATTACACTACATTTAAAGTATTCATTTTTGTATGAAATATTATAAAAGCATATAATAATGTTTTATTTACAGTAGGCCCTCCACAGCTGACCCCCTCCCTATGCTCATGACCTTAAATTGACCTCTGTTTCATAGACTGGACATGAAAGTCTAGTCAGTACAGTAGGCCTAGTTCCTTATGTTGACTACCTCTGTGTGTTGGCCAATTTATTACCAGTTTATTCCCCTCGGGAGGTCAACTTCCAGTGGATCTACTGTATCTCTCTTTTACCTTTTATGTTGTACTTTTACTATAATAAAGTATTCACCACAATAGATATATTTTAAGTAAACAAAAAATAAGCTTTAGATATAAATAAGAACAGAAAAAAAATTTTGTTCTTCCTCAAAGTAAAATATTGGATAAAAACTGTGTTCAAATTGTAACACACTTTTCTTTTCTACTTAATTTTTAATTAAAATCATAACTGTATACATTTATAAGATACGATGTGATGATTGATATACAATTGATAGACACGTTTCATGGAGACTGAGTCAGATCATTGTTGTTATTATTAAAACATTATTATGGAAAGACTTCACTTTTTTTCCTGGGAGAGAGAACGTTTTATGGTACTTGGGAAAGAATATAGAAGGGATAAAAATAGAAGGGACACGTTGTCTGCCAGGTCTCCATCCTATTTTTCTTATTAGTTTGTAAATCTATTCTGCAATGAAAGAGAGATTATTTCATGATGACTAAGTTCCATGGTGTGAATGTTACAAGGATAGGGAATAAATCAAAACGGACAAGGTATCATTGACAAAAGGTGGCCTGGGATAGTTGTACTTCTAGGAGTTCAATGTCTCTTTTCCCAGTGGAAGTAGAGAGTTTGGCCATGAAGATTTGAGTGGACCTAGGTCTTTGGGCAAGCGCACAGAAGTGGACTTGGAGACATTTACTGTCAGGCTGAAAAGCTTTACGGTTGTTCTATGTGACAGGTCACTTTTGCAGAGGGTGCCATACGATGGTCAGTTTGATGAAGAAATAGTATAACTGCAGGGTGACAGAGGAAGCTTGAGCTGGGAGGCTGGTCAGTGCTATAGAGCCAAGTGCCACAAAAAAATGAAACCAAGGTTGTACTGACTGTGTCACTCTGGTGGTCACACAGAAGTTTTCAGCGTGGTGGAAGCAAATGTGTGTTATTGCATCTAGTTCTGGACTCTTCTTGACTTGTAGGTATAAAGCGGAAAATGATCTACATATCTGAAATAAAATTGGAAACTCTTCCTCTAGGGTAAATTACTTTAAAGACCAATAATGAGGGGCACTTGGAGGAGAATGAGATAAAAAAACTTTCAACATAAAATGTTTATAAGGAATCTTCATGAGATTATATTCGATCATAGTGTGGGTATCGAAATGTGCCTTTGAAATCTATCTCGAGTTAGATAGGGGATAAAGTAGGAAAAGAATAAGCCACATTGTTCCTGGCCTGTGCTTGACATGCAGAGGTTCATGTAGGACATTTGAATGCCCTTTTATTTAGGGAAGAAATGCACGAGGTGGGGTCTGATAAAACCCAGACTGAGTAAGGGTAAGAAACTTCACTGTGTCACACGGATGGAAGTGTCACATTCACTGTGTGAACCAAGGCGTCTGACAAACTCCCAGCAGAAAATCCCTGAGCTTTCAGACACATTAACACTCTGGATGGGCTGTTCCCCCTGTCTGCTTCTCTTTCCAACTCTGCTGATTCATCCTAGAATGACTTTTAAGAAAACATGTGAGGTGTATTTAGCACATGAAAATGTGTTCCAGTTTTCTGCAAAACAGGAACAGGAGAATCAGGTAGTGATAAAAAAAAAAAAATTGAGAGCCAGAGGAAATAAATGATGCAGAGAAATGAATGTCCTTTGTCCCCTATGGCTAGAGAGACAACCTTCAGATGCATCATTAATCGTATCCTCCGAACTGCAGAGGGAGGTCATTTATGTAACATATTAACTAATTTAAGTAAAGTACAAATATTTCATCTTTTTCATTATCATAAATATACATATAGAAACCAATGATTACTGTTTTATCTCTTTGGTATTATTTACTATATTTTATTAGAAAAACATGATTGTCAATTTGGATATTTAGGAAACTTTAATGAATTAAACAATAAAAATGGAATAATTTTGCTGCCAAACCCAGCTTTAGACTGTTTGTGAAAAGAAATATTATTGGAGCACAGAGACACTCATGTGTTTATGGAATGTGCATGGCTATTTTTATGCTATTATGGCAGAACTGAGCACAGACCAGACCACGCTATCTGGCCTGCAAAACCTTAAATAGTGATTGTTTCACCGGCTATAGTGAGAGTGCCAACCTCTCTGACTTAAGGGATAATACTTTTTACAAGTGACTCCATTATTTTTCTATCCTTCTGTACATTATGTATGTTTCTAATTACTGGGTAGATGAAGCATTACAATGCCATGAAATCTTCTACACCCTAAATATGCTACATTTCCTTATTTTATCTTTTTAAGTGAAGTAAACATTTATCAATGGGTAAGCCAGCCACTTGGGAATTCTAGTGAAAGCCAAGGAAATAGAACCAGCCCAGGCTGCACCTTTACAAAGGTTTTAGAAAAACCTTTCCTTGTTTGGACGATTGTGAATTGAGCTTCAGTGAACATCCTAGAGGAAACCTCCCTATGGTAAAATGATTTTATTTCTTCTGGGTAGATACAGAATGGAAAAGCAAATATCTGATGTGTGCAATACTAATAGGAAACCAGTAGATAAACAACTATACCCCCAGCAAGAGGAAAACACAGTTAAATTCAAGTGGAGACAGGATGGAAAGGGGGGCGTAGAGGAGGGAGGGGGATTGGTAAACTCTGACCTCATGGCCGCACCCTCTGGGTGAAGGGCTCAACTATAACCTGCCAGATGTTACCTGAGAAATGCAAACGATGAAACCTAATCATTTGTACCCTCATATTAATCTGAAATAAAATCAATCAATCAATCAAATAAAGTGAAAAAGAAAAGAAAAAGCTTTCCTATCCCTGGGCACACATTGCCTTCCTCCAGAAAATGGAATAATACACCTACAGGCTGGCTATAAAGTCTGCAACTGCACACGAACTTCATGGCTACCCTGTACTTCTCTGTGTTGATTATGGGTATGAACTGAATTGGACGATGCTAATTTTGCACCAGTATATGTGACCAAGCTGATCTTATTTTGTATCGTAATCAACACAGAGCAAAGAATGCCATGAACAAGTATTATGAGTATAATCACCATCCACAATTGTTTATATTGAAGTGGAAAAAAAATAGAAAAGCTGAATGCTAAAAAGGCATATACATGCACACAAACACACAAATGTGATTCTATACTTAGAACCGTATTTACCTATATGAAGACAGTTATTGAAAAAGAAAGAAAAATGTAGAATCCTGAAGAAACACCCCAGTTACTTTAATGTACCTGGGCGAGCCCACGGGGCACAGGTGAATTCCACTGTTTCACCTCCAGTGCACTCCTTCAACATGTATTGTGAGCATAAAGGCTATCAGGTCCGTGCTAATAGCCGGGATTATCGTAGTTCAATACTAAAAGTTCTTATTTGAGGTACTTATTAGAGGGGAGTTATACAGAGGGCAATTACGAACTCTAAAACATTTGTAATTTATTTTTATAAACAATGTGATGTAGAGATAGAGTACATTTATCTCTTTTACGTTCATAAAATAGAGCCCAAATTTCTTCTTGTTTTTTGTTTAGCAGGCTCAGGCCTGGTTCGAACCCACCAGCCCTCGAGCATGTGGCTGGTGCTCTAACCACTTAGCTATGGGTATCCCGCCACCAAATTTCTTTTCTGACTGATTTGAAAGTAGGGTGTGTTTTACACTCAAAACATAGACATGTATCTTTCTCTTTATCTTCTCTGGTTATGATTATCTAGTCATTATTCCTTATAAAGAAAGACACTATTTTTAATCACTATGGTTTTGTAGCACAGATGGGTTACGATATAATTATCTTTTAAAACTATTACTATTTCTTAAATTCTCACACTCTTATTCTTTCTCGTGGAATTTATTTGCCAATTTAATGACAGAAGAATATTGATATTTAACTCTTGGATTGCATTAAAGGTGTACCTTATTTTGCTCTCCCTCATATGTTTTTATTACTTTTTTTCTATCTTAAACATTTGAAACTTTAATCTTTTAAATGTATTTAATTTTTTAAATTTTTTTATTGTCTTTCAGTTTCAAGATATTAAAGTGTACAAGTGGGAAAAAAAAACCTTTATGGTTCTCTCCATATGAAATTTCCTAATTTTATACAAAGTTATTTCTACATATTTTATACTTTTGTAGCTTCTGTGGCTGGAATTTGTTTTGCATTAAATTTCCTTGAAGGAGAGTGAGCACCAGGCTTATAGAACCAGTCACCGGCTCTTGAAGGTGCTGGGAGCGAGACCATCCCCTAGCCCGCATGGAGAGGTTTTGCAGGCCGGAGACAAGCCTCAAGCAGCTACATGCATCATAGGGCAACCAGAGGGGAGTTGAGCCCTCACAGAAAGAGCACTTAGCAAACATTAAACATGTGATTCTAGCACATGGGCCCCCACTCCTGTTGTATCAGGCTTCAATAAAAGGCCAGGAGAGAGGTTTCTCGGGGCTCTCTGAGGACAGACTGGGAGCCCACCTCTTCCAGGCATGTACCTACAATCCGTGTCCCGGCTGTTTTTATTCTCATGGTAATGGGGTGCCACAGAGGGCACCCACATTTCCTATTGGTAATTTCCATTTCGTAATCAAATTATTGGTTTTGCTTATCAATTTAAACAAATACCCTTATTGAAATCCAGATATTCTAACAATTTCCCTGGAGATTTTAAAGTAGATAATCTTCATGTGATATAATGCTTTTATTTCAACATTTACAACTCAAATCAAAGCTTAAAAGTGATGATTTTTTAAAAGCAGCCATGAGCATGATTATTTATATCTAACATTCTATATTTCTGCCTGTATCTTAAATTCTAAATAAATATCTGTATTTATTTTGTTGAGTAAGTACATTTCTGATTCATTTATCTGAGCTATTTTCTTCAGTTTTATCTAGTGCCTATGAACATGTTTGGTTAAAAAATATTCTTTCATTTTAAACATTAAGATAATGAACTATGGCTTGGCGCCTGTGGTTTAAGTGGCTAAGGCGCCAGCCACATACACCTAAGGTGGTGGGTTCAAATCCAGCCAGAGCCCAACAAACAACAATGACAGTGGCAACCAAAAAAAAAAAA
>NW_003852428.1:12938019-12940612 GCF_000181295.1 Otolemur garnettii | reverse complement strand
AGCTGGGCATTGTGGTGGGCACCTGTGGTCCCAGCTACTCGGGAGGCTGAGGCAGGAGACT
Source organism: Otolemur garnettii (assembly GCF_000181295.1). Classification (NCBI taxonomy): domain Eukaryota; kingdom Metazoa; phylum Chordata; class Mammalia; order Primates; family Galagidae; genus Otolemur; species Otolemur garnettii. Next base: position 12,940,551 of record NW_003852428.1, on the reverse strand, counting down.
CACTTGAGCCCAGGAGTTGGAGGTTACTGTGAGCTGTGATGCCATGGCACTCTACCCAGGGGGACAGCTTGAGGCTCTGTCTCAAAAAAAAAAAGATAATGAACTGTAAAAACACTTTCCAGCAGTGAATCCTCCTGGTGATCCTGGAATCCACCAGGCTACTTATGCCTCATTGCTTGCTCCATGCAATCATGAAATCTGTTTGTTAATATTTTGTTTACATTTTAATTAAAATGCATTGATGAATTAATCCACTATTTGTCCCCTTTTGTATTTTTTATCTGATTTTGGCAATAAAATTGTGTACAGCACATGGGCTTTGTGTCCAGTGTTGGAATCCCATCTGTATCATTTTCTAGGTTGGTCATTTTAGGCAGTGTGTTTCAATTTCATTTTTTATTTCTTCATATTAGAAATAGGGCAACCCATAGTGTTTGGTGTTGACTAAATGAGGTTAGAGAAAATATAGAGAAATCATTAGAGAAGCAAAACCTCAATGTTAGTCAATAAAGAAATCCTGATACAAATATTGTTCCTTTATTTTTCTTATTAATTTAATTTAGAGGGCAAGATCTAAATTCGCCAGTTGTTAATAATCAAAACCCTCCTTCTTGGACATTTCAAGGGTCCCTGCTTTCCAAAGGTAGACTAAAGAAGGCTATCAGCTTTTTAGGAAAAAGAAGGTCATTGCAATCAGTACGATTGCTTTCTCTATTGAATAATTTATTTTCTATGACCTTATAGCAGCTGTTTATTAGCTTTGATTGAGGCACCACCATTATTGCTTGTTATGACTGCATTTACCAATATCAGGCAATGTGAGACATCTCACTCTCTCACCCCCAGATTTTATTATTATTTTTGTATATTAAATGTGTATAATATGATGTTTGTGATATACAGGTGAAATGATTACTGAAGCCAAGTAAATCAAATCAATATATCTATCATCTCAAATAGTTACCTTTGTGTGTGTGTGTGTGTGTGTATAAGATAAAAATATCTGGTACCCATTTTCTTATCCAGTACACAATTTGATATTATTATATTCAGGAATCCTAATGATCTCAACTTTGATGGGTAACCTCCAGCCCCTGCTTTTTTTTTTTTAATTTCAGATTAATTATGAGGGTACAAGTGCCCTTGTTAGGTAAGGTACCTATTCTAACTGTGGCACCAGGGGACATGCCATATACCCTTACATTGTGCCCATTAGGTGGGAATTCACCAATCCCCCTCTCTCCTCTCACTTTTCTCCCTCCCCTCTCCCTCATTGAATTAAATGGAGTTTTTCTCTCCTGTGAAGTTGTTTCTATGCTGATCAAACTAATTTTGCTGAAAAAATTTTCATTGACATCTTTCATATTTTAAAAATAATGTGTTAGTTTGACTTGCCTACATTTTTAATCGGTATATAAAAATTTTACTTATTTGTGGAGTACCTATGATACTTTGATATGTGAATAAGTGTGTAATGATCAGCTGAGATATTTAGGATAGCCATCACCTCAAACATTTATCCTTTTTGTGTGTTGAGAACATCTCTCTTCTAGTTATGTTTAAGTGCATAATAATTTCTTACTTACTATAAGTAACCCTGCTGTACAATCGGACACATACATTTTTGTACCAATTAGTCATTTTCTCTCTGATCCCCCACTCGCACCCTGCCAACCTCTGGTAACTGTCATTCAACTTCCCACCTCCACAGGATCCACCTTTCACATTCTGCATGCCAGTGGGAACATGTGACCTCTGTCTTTCTGTGCCAGTAACGGGACTTTAACGTTTTTGATGACCTACCTTCACCCTTTATTCTGCTTGTTATATTTCTGAGACATTTTCCTCGACGACTATCTCTGTTTCTGCAGTGCGAGTACTGTAGCAGGGTTTCTCCTCTTATATCCCACCTGCCATCCCAGTGGGGAACAGAGTGGAGGCTAATTAATCCATTTTCTATCCTGGCATTACTGGGAGTCATCTTTATCTTTTGCACCAACAAATATTCCTTCATGTTTCATTATTACCATTACTAGGTCAGGACGTCGTCCCTCAGAGTCTGCCATAAAGAAAACTAAGTAACACCTGAGAAGACAGCATCTGTTCTACCCAATTTAATTTCTCCATCATAGCAATTTAGGGAAAAGTCTATTATGTTTTAGAATAGTTAAGAGAACAGCTGCTGTGAAAAATGTCTGCCTGTCAAAGTCGTATTCTGATGTGCAAATGGAATGTTACCTGTTTGTTTTGGTTCTAAGAAACTTTAAAGGCTACATTAGCTCCTTGTATTGAAAAAGCACATATTTGCATGTTATAGCACAGCTTAATACCTATGAACATATAACACATCTAAGGACATTCAAGGAATAGTGGATAACAATATGGATTAGTGTAATACTGGACAATATAAATATTTATAAACATTTAACATGCAAATTAGGCCACAGGGCATAGAGGATAGATGGGGAGGCAAAAGGAAAAAAGCTTCCTTGAACCTGGATACACACACACACACAGACACACACACACACA
>NW_003852428.1:12932355-12937802 GCF_000181295.1 Otolemur garnettii | reverse complement strand
AAAAAAAAAAAAAAAATCACGATGTGTTTTCTTATAATCTACTGCATATCCAGATTAAATCACTGAGAGTGTGATTTGTGTCCCATGGTTTGGTGCTAGATACATACACATCCTCACTTAGCTCCATGGCACACTGAGTATGAGGAATTTCCTTAGAATGATTTCCCTTTAATGAAATAAAGATTATATATGTATATTGAAATGGCCTATTTGCAACTTTCCCTTCCCTGATTAAACCAAAATATTTCTTTAACATTTAGCAAATACATCAACTTTTTTTTCTATAGTGTTATAGAAATTCAACATCAAAATCTGCTTTGTAGCTGATTGCCCTGAAGTTGATTAAATATACATCACACATGAACTTTCTTCAGCTGTGCATGTGAGTGCCCATGCCCCCCTTCACCAAGTCCTTATTTTTACATGGCAGTTTTTCCCATTCAGGCTTTTCTGTTTTGTGCTGAAGTTTTAAGAAGTAGCTTGTTAGGGAGAGTTAGGGGGAAATCTGCCCTCACTGAACTGTTTTTCCAGTTACTAGAGCAGTTTGTTCTGGAGACCTTCTTCTCCAATCCAGAAGCTCTTTGAAAATTGTGATGTTGTATGGATTTCTGTGCAGGAACATCATCAATTAGGGGAGGATTCACCAGATTACATAATAGCTAAGGAACGCATTAGTGAAAATTGTTAACTGAATTCAGAAGAAAAAATACCACATGGGAAAAACCACAAGGGAAAGAAAGATACTTCCTGGTTTTAAATATCACAGGGGAAAAACAAAACTACAATGTTTGAATTGCTTTCCAGGAAAGAAGGTCTGAAGGGCGTGTTCTCACCACCTGAGAAGTCCCTTCTCCTGTGCTGAGAACTAGAGACCAGGGAACCTGGCCTACGTATTCTTCTGATCCTCATTCCAATGCATTTGATAATCCGTTCTATCCTGCTCACGTTTTCTGTGCCAAATATCCAGTAAGATAGTTCTCACTTTAGGATATTTTCATTCAATTTGACAGTAACTTTCCTAGTTTGTCACATACCTGGCTTAGCTCATGAGCCAAGACTCAGAGCTGAAGTCACTTCTTGGAAAGGCTTTTCCCAAACTTATTCCATTCAATGTCTTAATACATTTCTTGACAGCTATCACTTGACTAACTTATATTCATGTATTTTTTTAGGGTCCATTTTCAGTAGAATGTGAGCTCTCGCAAAGTAAAAGCACATTTTTCTTGTTCCCAGATTTTGCCATATGCCCATAGGACACAATGCTGGATACATCTAAGGTGAATGAATGGAGGGAACAAACACAGGTGAGTGATGGCACATCAGTGTGGGGAGAGGTATGAGCTACAGAATCTCTCAGCAAATCAAAATTCATTTGTAATAGATTTATTTGACTAACTGTGACATGCATGAAAATGAAGTTCACATCTGCCCACAAATTTACACACACTCGTCACATCCATGTGGCTAGCATGCAAATTAACAGCATATCATGCGCCCCCAGAAGCCTCCATTCATTTCAGGGTCTTTATAGTTGCCCCAGATTAGCTACTATTACTGTTTAAAATAGATTAGTTTTAAAATTTATAAAAGTACAACAGTGCACTTTGTATCTTTAGGCTCTGGCTCTTTTATCCCACATAACTTTTTTACATGTCATCCACGTTGCTGTAGACAGGAGTAGTAGTTACATTGCTGTTCATATCTGCTATCGCCTATGAGAAAGTGCATAATTATTGTTTATTCTACTGTTGAAAGCATTTGAAGTTTTTTTCCCCCATTTTATACAATTATTAGTAGGATCTGTAGGAGACGCCAAGAGCCAGATGACATCCTAGCAAGATGATCTGCAGGTGAGGTGTGGACCTCGGGCCATTCGTCCACAGGAGTTCCTTGTGGAAGAAGAGCCTGTGCCCTCAGCACGTAGTCATTGTTAATTACTCCCCTCATCTGTGTTGTTCTGGCTCAATAAAAGGCTGGTGCAGAGGTTGCTCGGGGCTACGCAGAAAGTCAGGGCTAGCCCGCCTTCCACGAGCTTGTACTTCTAATCCGCCTCTCACCTGGTTCCTTCCTGCGCTAACCGAGACCAGGGCCACAGGACCCTGACCGGTCACGACAAGGATCGACATGAAAAAGTTTGTACGTGTCTTTTTCTGCATGCATACAAACATTGTTGGTTGCAGTTGTCGTTGTTTGTTAGCTGGCCCAGGCCAGGTTCAAACCCGCCAGCCTCAGTGTATATAGCCAGCACCCTAGCCGCTGAGCTACAGGCACCACTGAAATAGGATCTTTCTGATTGAAGCAGTTCTCAACCAGTGACGAGGAAAAGAAGATAAGTACCGGGTTTTCCCCATGAAATTAAAGTTTTACAGAGGTGTATGGATATTGTCAGAGCTCTGATATGTTATTTATCCAGAAAATCTCTTTTTATTTGTTTTTTGTTTGTTTTGGAGATAGGGTCTTACTCTGTCATCCTGCTTGGAGTGCAACGATGCTGTCATAGCTCACTGAAGCCTCAAACTTGTAGACTGGTAGCAAATGTCCTGCCTCAGCTTTCTGAGTAGCTGGGAGTACAGGCTTATACCACCATCCCCAGCTAAATTTTGTATATTTTATGGAAAGAGTTGTTGTACTGAGTTGCTCGGGCTGTTCTCAAACTCCTTACCTGAAACGATTCTCCCACCTGCCTTCCAAAATGCTAGGATTACAGGTGGGAGCCCTCACACTGGCCAGCAAATCCTTTTGAGGGGCTATAACACAGTAGATATTGTCCTGAGGTAGCATGTAGGGAAAAATGAAACCTCAGATCTAGATGTGGATTGATGACCCCACAAAAGGATAAAGTGCACACAAACAATTTGGCAATGCTAGCAGTATACAGGACGATACGTGGCTGGTGAGTCTGTGCTGGACTAGACATTACATCTGCTTGTTGGTGCTGTGTTTGGGACACCAAAAATATTTCCACCCTTCACTTGCAAAAGCAGTTTTTCTCAGGAAAAATTTTTCTCAGTATCTAGGTAAATGGGGTAATTAAATTAAACCAGTAACCACAAAGGATCTACTGTGAAAGAGGCAAATACTAATGCTTTCAGAAATAATGATTTGTAAATTTTAGAATTATAGTATTTGGATTAAAAAGGGTTTTACTGAGTGTTAAAATAAGCACAATCAAAATACTTTAAAACGTCAATGTTTTGTGAATCTTAGTATTAAATTTTTTATCAGCTGAGATGGACATAGCTAACATAGGTAGACCTTGCTACTGTGTTTTACAACAGGATGCAATAGATATAAACCAAATACAGAAACTCTAGTAGAAAATGGCTTTAACAAATATACAACCACAGATTGATTATGAAAGCTGACTTACCCGAATCAGAGGAATTCAACCCATAAATGAATTAGTAAACAGTGATATATGTATTCTTTAGAAGGCTATTCAGCCATAAAATGATGGAGAATTTACATTTATAATGGTTCACTACGTCTGGATAAGCTGGGGAGGGGGAAGCTTGGAAAGAAAACTCTTACACTCGGTATTTTCAGTGCAATAACCGACCAGGCTCAGAGAGGCAAGCAATGGCACCTGCTCATAAAGTAGGAAAGAAGTGCTGCTTTGAACTTAAACTTCAGGGGCTTTTAGTGAGTGTGAAAAGTAGATACATGTAACATAGCACAGAACAAAAAGTTAATTATAAACATAGAGGAAGTGTAATCTCATTACTTGACATAGGGTAAGAGTCTTTTTTTATTATTAAAGAACAAGGAAGCAACAGAAAAAAGCAGAAGAGAACATCTTATGAACAATGTCATGTAATCATAAAGTCAAAATATTACAAAACTAGTGGGTACAATTCTTAAGAGGTAGACTTTAGCTTCCTTGACTCTCCCAGGTGGTCCCATTGTATACTTTGACTTGCTCAGCAGGTCTTGATTTATAGTCACTAACTGTCTGTTCAGACCACAGCTAGTGCTGTGTGCAATGCTGGGGGGTGGGGTGCAGGAGTCCTGGCTATTGTGACAGGCTCAGGAATGTTAGCTCTGGGCAGTCTTGTTGCTAAATATTCCATATAACCCTCAGACTGTTTCAAACCCTGTGTTGTGTGCACCTCAGTGAGCCTGAGGATTCCAGACTGCTGTCAGGGCATCCTTCCAGATGTCAGCCTAAGCTGCTTCTGTCCCTGATCTTTTACCCATATTTGTAATCCACATACATCTTTTGTATTAACGTGGATAGAGTTGGAGAACATTCTCTTTAGTAAAGTATCACAAGAATGGAAAAACAAGCATGTGATGTACTCAATACTAATATGAAGCCAGTAACTAATACAGCCTGCACAAGAGAAAAACTCAATTTCATTCAAGCTGAGAGGAAGGGAGAGGAGGGAGGGAGCAGGGGCGCTGGGAGAAGGATTGGCGTGCTCCCACCTAATGGGCATAATGTAGGGTATGTCGCATACCTTGTAGGAGAAAGACACAACTACAACAGGGCCCTTTCCTAACAAATACAACATCGCAACCTTATCATTTATACCCTCATACTAATCTGAAATTTAAAAAAATCAAATGAATTACAGAAAAGAAACACTGACTCTAGCACATCAGCTAAAAGTAGGCAACCACCCAGCATGCCTCATTGGAGGACCCTAACCCTTCCCAAGTTTCTCTTTCTCCTGGAATAAGATAGTTTCTGATCTTGTAAGGAAACAGAAATGTGTGCAGAACATAGTTCTCAGAGGAATATGAGAACCAACATATCATTTTGGTTTGGATCTTTCTGTGGTTTAAATATATCACCCAAAGTTGACACATGGGAAACTTAATCCCCATGCAAAAGTGTTGAGACCTTTAAGAAATAATTAGGTCATGAAGGCTCTGTCCCTATCTAGGGAATGAGTTGCTGATAAAAGGATGGGTTTGGTTCTCTTTTCTTGTCTCTCTCTTGCAATCCCTTTGCTCTCTGCCTCTACCTGGGGAGGATACAGCATTAAAACCCCCACCAGATGTGGACTCCTCAATTTGTACTTCCCAGTCTCCAGAATCATGAGCCAAATAAACTCCCTTTTTTTTAAAATTTAGCTTTTCTTAAGTATTCTGTTAAAATACCTCCAAATGAACCAAAACATATCTTTTCACTCTTATATTCCAATATGCATGCCGAGAAAAATGTCTGCATGACTATCCTTCATTCCCCAGCCAGACATGATCCATAAAGCCATAAATTACAGGTATGTTAAATAATACCCATTTAGGCCAACTGGATGTGTCTTTATAAATCTGTTTTTGTAAAGATAAAAAATGTCTAGTATCATACCTTTAGCAAACATTATTAGCATGTGTACAAAGAGGTCCATCTGTTTGAGTCAGTCCTTGCCTACAGAGTCTCCTGAGATGATTCATGCTGCTAAATCTTTCCTTTATAATTTATAGAAAAAGATGGCCCAAAC
>NW_003852428.1:12930961-12931764 GCF_000181295.1 Otolemur garnettii | reverse complement strand
GTTGTGTTATGCAAAATTTAACATTAGAAATTGTTTACAAAGTAGACATTTTAATAGCATGCAAAAACACGTGTAAGATAATTAAATAATTCTAAGGTAAATTATAAGACATAGTTTAACATTGTTGACAATGAATGAAAATATATAATTTTATAGATGAAAGTAAATTACTTACCAATTGTCACCCCTCAGAATACAATAGTATTGTCATCATTTTATTTCATTGTAGAACCTACCCCAAATTTCTGCTCAATATATTGGTTTTTATAATTTTTAAAAAGTAAGAGTGACAATTTATTCCAATAGTGCCAAGCCAACTTTTGTCACTATGTTTGGAGTGTGAAGGAAATGAAATCATATGCTGGCTATATATTCTTTGGTGTTAAAAGATAGTTAATTTTATGAAATTGGAGGTAATTATATTCATTGGTTAGGTGAATTCCTCCCCCAAAACAAAGAGGTTCTCCTGAATAATTTCATTAAGTTTATACATTCTTGTGAGATAGGATTTTCATTTCCTCGTGCATCATATTTATAGAAGTTACACAATTTGGCATGACATATAGATAAGTACGTGTGTGTATGGATATACACCATTAGAAAACATTTTATTCATTTTGTTTGATTCATTAAAAAAAGTAAAGTATGAATCAAAATCTAAATATGAATACATATTGAGTACATAACAGATAAAATACATTTAAAATACCCATTTTCCAATCAAATCATATATATTGCCCTTTAAATATGTAATGTGAATGACCCAGCAGAATGGAGATGTAAATTTCCAGTATAATCTAATT
>NW_003852428.1:12917126-12930231 GCF_000181295.1 Otolemur garnettii | reverse complement strand
GAAACACAGAAATGAAGAATAAATAAGCAATTGCTAGGAGTTAAGGAAGATTGGAAGGAGAAGGAAGGTGTTGATGGATATAAAAGGACGCATGAGGGATCCCGGTGGTGCTGACAATCTTCTGCATCTTGTCTGTATGTATGTCCAGACCCTGACTCAAGTAGGCTTACATAGTTCTGAGACGTGCAGCCATCAGAGGAGACTGATAAAGGGTACATGGGATGTTTGTATCATTTTTTACAACTACATGAAAATCGATGAGTTTCTCAAAATAAAAATTGTAAAATTAATTTAAAATATTTAACTGTGTAATTTTTTTTTTCAATTTTGGTATTTACAGCCATATTGCTCTGGGATTTATAACTACATTTGTAAATCAAAATTTATAGAGCTTTTTTAATCTTGACTTTTATTGTATGTTACTAACATAATTTAGCACGTGAGGATTTGCCTTTATTCATAACCTTTATGGGCACTCACATGAATATATATGCTCACGTGCTTTGCCTTCATCAGCATTACCAAACTAAATTTTATCATAGATCTTAGTAAAATTATTGTCCAGTGATTTCCATTATTTAATATAAACATGTTTGTGTGGTCAAACTATGTTGTGATGATCACTTCTCTGTAGTAAAGCTTTTTCTTTCTTCTGACGTTAGTTATTTTGAAGATTCAGCTCTTTCATGTCTGGAAATTGACTTATTTGGTTCATAAGAGGTAAAGAATATGGGGAAATATGGAACGCTAGAATTTTAGAAACAAAATAGAAGGCTAGCAAATGTGAAGAACAGAAGGGTGATGCAGGGCCCGGAGAGGGTGAGGAGCGAGTTCAAAGCGGGGAGATTGTGGTCTGAGATATTAATGTATCATGAAATGATCACAGTGAGAATGGCCATCTGCCTCTTGCCAAGCGCTTTGTGTATAATCTCCAAGCGCATATGGAGAAAAGTACTTATTAAAGTGAAGGTTATTGGAAGAAAGGCTTCTCATTGTCAATGTCGGCCTAAAGCTCATTTTGTAAATCATTGTGTTAATATTGAAAACTTAAGAGATTTCCGTAAGACACATACCAATTCTGAGTGCATGGTCATGGTCATATACACAACATTTACCTTGGTAGATACTCTTGTTATACAGTGGAAGGTCAAGCTTTATAGAAGGAAGCATTTTAAGTTAGAATTGATGAACTATATCAGTAAATTATATTGCAAAAAAATCACCAGGACCAGATGGCGGTTGTTAAAACATTCTATAAGAACTTTGGAATTAACGTACTGCATTATAGACCAAAATATAAACGATCTCTCACTGACAACAACTCTACTGCCTGAAGATGGGATACCACAGAGAAGAGAATGACTTTACTACCACAAAAGTAACTACTCTAAGAAGCATATGTTAAAACATTTCTAAAGAGACTCTTTGGATTCATGTAAAAAAGAAAACTTCATTTTTGAAATACAACATGGAAATGTAGTTTGTCTGCATTTCCTACAAAGTCATATATGAGTTCATGCTATGTAAATAAACATAAGTTATGATATGATAAAATTAGGCTTCATGTAAATGTAAAATAGTCTGACCATAACCTGATTGCCCAAGCTGGTGGAGGGTTGGTGTGGTAAGAGGAAGACTTATACTTGGTTTATTTTACAGTATTATGGAGAAATATGGAGCCCACTAACTTCACGGTGTGGTAGGCGGGAAATCATCCAGCTTCTGATGAGTAATAGCAGTTGTACAGTCTCTCAATGCCCTTTGTTTGGGCACCCTGTTACTAGGGCAGGCAGGCCAAGATTTACTTTTCTATTAGTGAAGAGCTTTCTACACCGTCAACTACCACGTAATGGGGGGCAAGGGTTCAGGATGGGGCTTTGGTCCATTTTATGCTAATTACATTCTAAAAACCACATCTCTAGCTACAGTTACATTGATGGTTAGAGCTTTAAAGTTTGGATTTTGAAAGACACAGTTCAGTTCACACTAGCCTGTAGGGCTGGGAAAATAACAACCAAATATCCCCAGACTTTGCTCCAGTATCTCTCAAGAATCCGCCTTGCTCAGGTGGGCATGGTTTTAGACAATGTTTTCTATGCTGACATTCAGAACTCTTCAGTGGACTAATCTCAAGGCAGTCAAGGAGGTAGGTTATTGATAACGTACAGCTTATTATATGCTCATTGATGTTTTCCCTATTCTCTACCAGTGATTGTGGGATTAACTTTTAATAAGCTACTTGTCATTGAAATTTGGTTTGTGGATGTCCTTTATAGGAGTCTAAACTAGGATAATTGGTAAGAAGCATTTTTCTAGAAAGCATTTCTTTAGAATGGGATGGTGTTGTTGACTGTTATGTTATGACAACTAGGCCTCCAGTGCTGGATTTAAGGAAGATGGTCACCTTGAGACGCTGTCTGTTACAGGGCAATGCTTTTCTTAAGATATAATGCATCACGAATTGAGGCATCATACAACGGGAAGTGTTTACTGGCTTAGGTAATATCTGTAATGCTCAAGGTGCACAAAAATGTGCCTATAAGTATTGCAGAGTTTGGAAAGGAAAAAAAAGATAGTTTTAGGTTAGATGATGACAAACCTTTGGCTTAGAGTAAAAGCCAAAACTGTTCTGTGGCAAAGGAGCTCATTTCCTTGATCCAAGATGAAATAGCAGTGATTAGAATCCCAGATATCGACTGTATAAGTATAACATAAGTTTAAAAGTGCAGCACCAGCATATGTTCTGGGAGGGATGAAATCTTGAATGTTGGCTTCTGGATGGATGTATTTCAAGTCTTTCAAATTTTACATTCTTTTATTTTCTTTGAGGGTCAAAAACTTAATGAGGGGGTTAGAGGTCTTTCTAGGGATGATGTATACAGAGTCAGCCCTATTTATGTTAAATGAGGTTAGAGAGGTGAAGCCTTACTCCTATAGGACTATGGCATATAACATGAGAATGAAAGACATCTCATTCTTTCTCTCCAGCATGTGAGGATGCAGTGGGCAGACGGCTGTCTGCAAGCCAGCAAGGGCACCCTCACCAGAAACTGAGCCCTGCTTGGACTTTCTAGACCCTAGTACTGTGAGGAAATAAACCCTGTTTGAGTCCCCTAACCTATGATACTTTGTAATATCAGCCAAACAGGCTAAGGCACAGGCATGCTATCCATCAAGGGCAAATCTGACACCTGTTGGCAGAGAAAGCCTAAGCGGATAAACAAGGATGTTAAGGGTGTGTATATAAAGGACTAAGGGACGTAAGTGTGGTGCTAACAGAGTCTGTTTCCACAACTGATTCATTATAAGAGAATTGCATATATTTAGGAATGTTTGATTTCATATATCTTAGTAATGCAAGAATATGGGGCAATTTACTCAAAAAATAGTAGGCATTTTCAAAGTAGATGGTTACTATCAACCAAAAGATTGCAGTAAGTATAGAGACATGATGTTAGGCTTGGAATTAGCTGAACCTCTTGTGTAGCACAATAGACAATTTGGTCATTTTACCAATTTAGATACTAAAATAATTGGTGTTGGTTCTATTTGAATGTATAATAAAAATAGATCATTGTAATGATCAAATAATTGTTTGAGACTGAAAAAAATCAATTAGTGTTTTTATTCAACAAGACACTGTATTTTCCTATCGAGCTATGGGATTTAGAACAATAACCATCCTATTGATTATCCACTTTAGTCATTATAAGCAAGTTAAGACCTGGGAATTCTAATAGGAACCCAATTCATTATTTTTTTAATGTACAGCCCTCTTTATTATAAAAAATAAAGAATGTTAGGTACCCTATTTTGGTTACAATTCCACTAATAAACAGTACTGTCAAATATAGGATAACTCTAGCTATGCTTTTTTCTATTCCAGAAATATCATTTCATATTCTAATGGTGGACCTATTATAGTTTAGATTTTTATTACATTTATTTACACTGATTAATATCTATAAGCTATGATATTTGTATATAATATTTGGTGTTTCCAAATCAACCATAGCACCAAAATATTTTTTGTTATATATCTTTGAAATGAAGCACGTAGTTAAAATTTTGTCAAGACATCAGCCGGCTATGATATTTCTGTCATTGGACAATATTGTAGAATTTTTCTGCTAAAACATTAGAAATCTACATGTTCTTGAAAACATGAGCAATAGTAAAATCTCCAAATTTGCCCAATTTCTTTTTCTTTTTTTTTTTTTATTGAATGGTAACTATGTACATTAATGCACTTCTGGGGTCAGTGTGGAGTTTTCACATGCAATCCAAAATACTTCCATCTAACTGGTCAGCACAGCCTTCATGTCATTTTCTCAGTTATTGTTTTAAAATGTTCACATTCTACTCTTAGAAAGATTCACTTGTACCCCTGTAAGCTAAACCTCAGAAGTGATCCCTCCAATCCTCCTCCCTCCAAACAGCTCCAAATTTGTTATATATATTCTCCTTTAAGTTTCTTGCACAGAATTAGTGCTTCAACATGGATCTCTGGGTTCCCAGTGAAAATAAGAGCAAGATTAACAATGAGAATTTCTGCAAATATTCCCAGACGATGTTTCAGAATGACTCTTAGCTCTTCTATAGTCAAATGGAATGGGAAATACGCTCCAGAGTTTTCCATAAAGGAGATGCACATAGACAAACATACGTGTATGCGTGTTGATACCCAAATATGGCATAGCAGATATATGTATGGGTATATTCAAAATTATATCTAGAGAAACTAAAATGTCTCAACAATTTAAACATCTAAAATTAAATCTAACAACTTGGAATGAAACCAAATTATGAATGAGACATTTAAACTATTTTAATGTTGTTTTTATAATCTATTTACTTAAAGAAAGAAAATGATACTCAGTTACTATTATGGAAAATTACAAATACTGTATAAATAATGATAAAAATAACAGTCTATAGAGCTCTTACACAACAGCACCTGATCTCATGTTATCTCTGTCACTCTTAAACTATCTATTCTGAGATAGTTTAGAGTAATACTTCATTATGAATGTTTACAGGATAATGTGGATTTAAAAACATATTCCGAAGTCATTATTCACTCTAAAAATGAACAATAATGATCAATGCCTACTTAGTTTGTAAAGTGTTTTTTCCACATATCCAGGCTCATGTTCTTAAAAATATTCAATTGATTTATTTGAAATCCACACATAAGATATGAATGATATGCCTTTGCGTCTCTATAGGACCCCTTCTCACATTAAAATGCATATAATTTTGTTAAAATAACAATATTGACCCTCATCGTGTAACTTGCTCTTATTTTACAGAATCATATTTGATTACTGGAAGGCTTTTTAGAATTTAGAGAATGTGCTGTCTAAAGTTAGTCAGAGAGAAGATGTGCATGTTGATTTCAGTTCACAAAGTTTAAATTTTAATAATCCTTATTTATATTTTTAATTCTATAATTTAAATTTTTTTGTCCTTTGTTAAAATACTTTTATGGTTCTTTGGTTTCCTCTTTTGAATTTTTCAAAAGCTGAAAATTAAAATGGAATATATTTCTACTTTCCTTGTAATTTCCAATTTCACCTATCACTTATCAAAACTTGGAATCTGAATATTTATATGAAAAGAACAAATGCTGTAGATATAATAGTAAAAATTATTCTCTCTGTCCTTGTAAATGATTTGTAATAAGTCGGCATGTTTTCTGGGAATTCTCCCTCATCCCAGAGTCTGCAGATGCATTTTCATGTACCTCTCTGTTATCTCGTATTGTCTGTTTTCTTTACCAATTATTTTCCTGAAATTTAGATCTGAGGTCCTATTTTAATTCCATTTCTATTCTCACTGAAATTGCTTCAGGTGTGGAAATGTGCAATGATGATCCCACGAATGACTCTTGCCTGCATTCTTTTTTCAAAAAGATTTGAAAAATAGTGACATTCAAATTATACCATTCCTTACTCACTTATTAACTTAGACTATTCATTTCTTAGATTTAACAATCTCATCCATTTGTCATCTATCTCAACAAAACAAGGTAACAGTGTAAAGTGATCCTCTGGACTAGATGATTGTGGAGAACAACAGAGAAAACCATCCTCCCAGAGAGCAGAGTCCTGCACATGGAGGGAACGCGCGACCTTCAGGACAGTGCACCATATTCCAGGTTGCTCCAAATGATTTCAGATGTGGTAATGGACTTTTTTTTCTTTTAAAAGTGTTTGTGTGTGTGTCTGTGCGTATATACTATCCAGGTAAGAGAACTTGATTTGATAGCTCATAGACACCAAATTAAGAAAATGAAGTTTAAGATGAGATGTAGAAACTTCTGTGCATCAGCCAGAGACCCTGGGCATGAAGCTGGACACAGTAATAATCTGGGACTTCAGGGTTCTTTTCACCAGCTGAGATGTAGTTAATTTTTGCAGGGTCAATGTAAGGACCCGGAGAGGGGACAGCAGCAGGATTTAGTGTGTGCCAATGAAATCTTCCTTCCGTACATTTCTCAGGCTAGTGGGAAGTATGTAGGACGTGCTAGGCAACTAATTCCTTACCAACAGCTGTGGTTGTAATGACACATGTTTTATTGAGATAAATGAGTGCTGCTGCTGCTGCTTCTTTTGCAGCTTTTGGCGGGGACCAGGTTTGAACCTGCCACCTCTGGTATATGGGGTCGGTGCCCTACCTCTTTGAGCCACAGGTGCCACCCACAAAAAACATTTTTGTTTTAAGTGTTTGGGATTCATTGAGGGCTCAAAGAATTAGGTTACACTGATGGTACTTATTAGGTAAAGTCCCTCTTGTAACTGTGTCCCACCCCAAGAGGTGTCCCATACACCATGACCCTACATCCCTCTCCTCTGCCAGCCCTCCCCCCTCATTCCTTTCCTCCCCACTTGTCTTAGATCATCTGTTGCCTTCATCATAAAAGCCAGTTTTAATAAACCACTTTAATTCACAGTTCTTTTCAGATAAATATTCAGATTACAAGTTCTGGTGATAAGTGAAATTGAATATAGTTTAAATGAGGAAATTAGGAACATATTCTATTTTAATTTTCAGCTTTTGACAAATTCAAAAGAGGAAACCAAAGAACCATAAGAGTATTTTGATAAATGACGAAAAATAAATTTTAAAATCATACAATTAAAAATATGAATGAATAAGGATTATTAAAATTTAAACTTTGTGAACTGAAATCAACACGCACATCCTCTCCATCACTACCTTTAGACAGCACGTTCTCTGAGATTCTAGTATATGTCCTGCCTAAGTGAGCACCATTCTCTGAAATTCTAAAAAGCCTTCCAGTAATCAAATTTAATTCTGTAAAATAAGAGCAAGTTACACCAGGAGTGTCAATATTGTTATTTTAACAAAATTAAATGTATCTTCAGTTTGGAGCCAAACATTTTTTAATACCATGCTTGAATCTGCCACTATCATTAACACATAAAACTTCACCTCTGCCAGAGATATGTTGCAATTACTACAGCTCCTGGAATTAATCAGCATTATTAATGGTCTAGAAAAGTCACCTTTCAAAAGTGTCTGCAATGACTACCTACGTTTTTTATATGTTTTATTACAGTGCCCAGTACTGACCAAATTATTGGAAGACTCTAGCAGGAACCAATGCTTGGGTCTGCGTCTAATTATCTAAAAATAAGGTCCTCATTTCCCTTGTCGCACTAATTATCTGGAAATAATTTCTAACCATGATCTTTTCCCTGGCGATCTCTCTCAACTATGCCTTGAGTTTATCTCCCTACTCTTACCCTTTGTACTTGATAGCCTTGACTCTGATAGAGGATGGACAGAATATACTCACCCCCTGCTATTAGGAGGGATGACCCTGTGAGCATTTTAGAAACATAGATAAGAACATACTTGCAATGGGACTCATATCATCTATCTGTTCTATCCAGCATGTGCTAAGGGGAAACAAGCTACAATAGAAATTTCCAACTTGGGCATAGGCTTGATGATTCTCCTGATACATCCTCTGAGGTAGTTAGGGGAATAGGGCGGCTGTAGTTGACCTGAGGTTGATTAAGCTCCTGGTTAAAGTCATAGATTATTTGACTATATACATAATCATAAAAACATTTGTTCTATATGTCACATTTTAATTTATTTTTCAATGAAATACATGCATCATTTAATGATCACATTTCCACAGGGACTCATTGGTGGCACCCTACACAACTCTGACAAGAGGACTGAGGTCAGGTGTGCTAGGACACTGACCCACAAAAAAGGGCAAATAATAAATATATATTCTACTATGCCACCGACTCTGTGGTGTTTTACCAAACACCAATAAAAAATAGTACATGAGAAATCCTGTTTAAAAAAAATTGTTTTAGTACACTCAGGCTTCTGTGACAAAATACCACAAATTGATCGGTTTATACAAGAGAAATTTATTTCTCACAGTTCTGGAGGCTGATGGTCCAAGATCAAGGCCCTGGCAGACTTGGAGTCTGGTGACTGTTCGCCTCCTGGTTCATAAATTTGTACCTCTGTGTCCTCTCATAGTGAAAGGAGAGAGCGAGCTCTCAGGGGTCTCTTCTTTGCACTCTGCTTTCATGAGGGCAAACTTTCATGATCTAAGTGCCTCCCAAGGCCCCACCTTCTAATAACATTATCTTGTTGGTTAATTTTCAATACTGAATTGGGGGGAACACAACATTCACCATAACATGGTTAGTTATATTTTATTTTTTATTTTTATCTATTTCTTGTTCTCTCACCCTGGGTAGAGTGCTCTGGTGTCATAGCTCACAGCAACCTCAAATTCTCAAAATCTCTAAAGGGATCCTCGTGCTTCAGCCTCCCAAGTAGCTGAGACTATAGATGCTCTTCTCATTACCTGACCAGTTTTTCTAATTATTTAGTATAGACAGGTTCTCACTCTTGCTCAGGCTGTTCTCAAACTCTTGAGTTCAGGCAATCCTCTTGCCTCGGCCTCTCAAAGTGCTAGGATAACAGGTATGAGCCGTGTGCCCAGCCTCACATGATTACTTATCTATTTTGAGACAGAGTCTCAAGCTGTCACCCCGTGTAGAGGACCATGGCATCATAGTTCATAGCAACCTCAAACTCTTGGGCTCAAGTGATCCTCTTGCCTCAGCTTTTTTCTATTTTTAGTAGAGACAGAGTCTCTCTTTTGCTCTGGCTAGTCTCTAACTTGTGAGCTCAAGCAATCCACCTGCTTTGGCCTCCCAAAGTGCCAGGTGTGAGCCACCATGCCAGCTCACATGGTTGTTTTTTAAACCTATATTTTTCTTTACTCTTTGTGCATTAACTTTCCAATTGAATTTTTTGTCAGTCTCCTCTGGCAGTTCCATATCACTGGGTCTGAATTTTGACTACTCTTCCTGATACCTTTCTATCACATTTTTCCCCTTAGATTAGTTTTCATTTCTTGTTGCGCTCATAGGAGAATGCTAAAGGACCAAATCTCCACCGAACCTTGAGTATATGTGGTCCTTATTTACCCAGCCACATGACAGAACATGCGCCTGGCTCTCGGCTTCCTTCTCCTCTCTGCTCTGATTCTCCTCTTCCACCTTAAAGGATGGAAAGACAGCCTGGTTTTTTAATCATATCCCAAGACATTCTTAAATCAGAAATTTCTAGTGCACTGGAGTAATGAAAAATCTTTTTACGGATGAGATTGTTATCTATAAATCTCTGAAAATCAAGTTCTTCCCAAGTTCATCCATCCCTTTCTGACTCCTTTTCCCAGTATTTTTCAGCCAGAAAGGTGTAAATGTGCACAGATTCCACTTGCTGAGATGCAGAGAAAGACCATGGCTTCACCTGCAACCAGTTGCCTGCTCTGAAGAGGGGAAGGGAGCTAGTGCCTGGGCCTTATGTTCCCAGAATCCCCTCTCTTTCCTTGCCACTTCCTTCCCACTCCTCTCTCTTAAGATCATTCTGCACTATCCTGCATTAATTTCATGATTCACGGTGAGAATTTCTGAAAGATTGAAAGTTTAAGATTCATCTTTAATGGTTTAATGCTAAAAACTGTAGCTCAGTACATATACTTCAGGGCTTGGTGCCTGTAAGCTCAGTGGCTAAGGCACCAGCTACATATAACAGAGCTGGTGGGTTCAAACCCAGCCCAGGGCCTGCCAAACAACAGTGACAACTACAACCAAAAAATGGCTGGGTGTTGTGGCAGGCACCTGTTGTCCCAGCTGCTTGGGAGGCTGAGGCTAGAGAATTGCTTAAGCCCAAGAGTTTGAAGTTGCTGTGAGCTGTGATGCCACAGCACTCTACCTAGGATGACATAGAAAAACTCTGTTTCAAAAAAATAAAATAAGAAAAGAACTGCAGCTTATTCCTAAGTACATGCTAAGACACAAAACAAGATATAGGCCCAATAAACATGGATAGTTTTGGTTTTAATTCAATCAATATTTTATTTTAAAAGTCTTCATATTAACACTTTTAAGTATTTAGAAACAGAACACAACTGTCACATGAAAATGAATTACATTTGGTAACCTGAACAGCTAGGTATTATCGTTTTATGAATTGAGGAGCAGACATTCAAGCAGTTAAACTTTTTTTTATTTCACTTGGTATCATTTGCCTTCAACCTTCAATAGACAAGAATTAATTTCCTAATTATGGAATGACAATAAAATCTAACACCTCTGTGTTTTCCCTTAATACAGAATATTTTAATACATCGGTGTCTTTTCAAGTAGAGATGGGAGATATGTAGTCTTTAGAATTGTAATTCTCTTCTCACCAATATTCACACACACATACACTCAAAGTGAGAAGAATATTTCAGAGAGGGCTTTCTTAATCGTTTCACTTTGGGTACATCATTATTGTAACATATTTGTGGATTTTTGAAAGACAACTCTACTTTTGAATCTAAAACCAATTTCTGTTTTTGTTAAAATATATGGTGAAAATAGACGTATAAACAAGTTATAAATGCATACATTTTAAAGACTCCTAGTCAGAGACTACACCATCTGTTCATGTGTGATTTAGAAATAAATAGAAAATCATTTTCTATTTATTGAGATATGTTTATTACAGCAAGACATGTATTATATCCAGCAACATACATTTAAAAGAAGGCTTGACACAGTATTTTGATTTTCTCCTTAAAAGATAAGATATTCTGCCCTTAATTTATTTAATAGTATTTAATTTATTTAATAGTATTTTTTAATAGTATTTTATTTAATAGTATTTTTCAAAATGATTGCTTTCTCTCTTTAGATTTGGAGCCTTTGGAATTCACTCTAAATCCAAGTAATAATACAGTAATACCACCTGCCTCGTCAAAAGAGTAATGCCAAATGCAACAAAATGCAATTTAGGACATGGGTTTTTTTAAAATGCAATCAAAAAGCAGAAAGCAAGATTCCCATGAAAGGCCCCAGTGGTAACATAACAGTTGAAACTAGCAGCAATTTGTGTTCTAGTTAAGCTCTGGATGCATTATCCCATATGAAAAATTATTTTGTGAACATCCACTCTCTATGATAAGCTCCAGTAAACATATTTTTCAATGTACAGCTTTTGTTGCAAGATGACCTTTCTGCAAATGAGTTTGACTAGTCAATAGAAGCCACGATGTTCTGTTCCTTTATAATGTGCAAAAATCTTCAATCACCTTATTCAAAAACTTGTAATGGAAAATGCCATAGTACATTAGGTAAATATTAATTGCTTAAGCTATCTGAGGCATCTGCTGCTTAACTCTTCATAAGATTG
This sequence comes from Otolemur garnettii, assembly GCF_000181295.1. NCBI lineage: Eukaryota > Metazoa > Chordata > Mammalia > Primates > Galagidae > Otolemur > Otolemur garnettii. The sequence goes on along the minus strand of NW_003852428.1, from coordinate 12,918,480 downwards.
CGAAATTTCATCTTAAAATATAATAGCTTTTAAAGCACTGTACAATAATATGCCGCTTTGAGTGACTGGTGCTAGACACCACACATACTAAAGTGATTTTGGGAAACGTCTCCTAAGAAGACAGATTTTACAATCTCAATGTTTGGTGTGCAGTGTCGGAGCTCTGCTTACGAGTCCATCCACCAATTTCATGATGCCAGAGCTTTTAGCCCGCATGTGGGGCTCTCGCTAGAAGGTGAAGTGCAGAACAGGCCGGGGCTTCCTCTCCTAAACTGTTCTGCTTAAAACTTGCATTAAACTGATAAAAGAGAAAGAAGAAAAGGAAGGTCTTCATCAACAGCATGTTATCTATTTTGCAGAATCACTTATTCTCTTTTTTCTTTACCTTTGTCCTCTGTACGTGAAGACAGATCCACAGTAAGAAGAATGCTGGAAGACAGAAAATAATTGTTATGGCCTGAATGTGTCTTCTAAAACCACCGGCTGGGAACTTAAGCTCAGTGCAAGGATGTTGGGAGATGGGGCTTAATGAGATGTGCTTAGGCCATCGATGGATTAATGTCCGTATCTCAGGAGTGGGCTCTTGATGAAACGGTGGAGTTCAGCCCCTGTTCACTCTCCTCCTCCTCTCTCTTCCTCTCTTTATCTCCTGACCCCCCTTTATTCCTGTCTTCAACTTTAATTTCCATCATAGGGTGAAGCAGCAAAAAACTCCTCACCAGATGCTGGACCATCAAGGTGGGTCTTCCCAAACTCCAGTAGTGTAAGAAGTAAATTTGTATTCCTTATAAATTACCCAGTCTCAGGTATTCTGTCTTACCAGCACCACGTGGACTAAGGAAATAATTACAATTACCCTCAAAGATTACCTGTAAAGTAATATGTCTTTACACAAGAAACTTGAGCAGAATTAAAATGTTTTACAACAGATTTGTATATTTGCTGATATTTATACACTAAGAAGATTTCATATAATGCTGCAAAATATGTTAGATACTTATCCACCCAAGGATGTTGTGCTTGGCCACATGACTGCCTTTAGCCAGCAGAAGATTTTTGTGAACGATGTGAATTACAGTTTTTCATTATTTGCTTTGACTTAGTTCTTGTGAACCTTCCTGAGAAGGGAAAGTCCAAGGAGCCTGTAGCCTATGGGCTGGGCTCCTGCATTAAAAATAGCAATGGTCGGCTCCGTGCTTGTGGCTCAAGTGGCTAAGACACCAGCCACATACACCTAAGGTGGCAGGTTTGAATCCAGCCCAGGCTCGCCAAACAACAATGACAGCTGCAACCAAAACATAGCCGGGCATTGTGGTGGGTGCCTGTGGTCCCAGCTACTTGGGAGGCTGAGGCA
>NW_003852428.1:12907141-12917072 GCF_000181295.1 Otolemur garnettii | reverse complement strand
CCCAGCTACTTGGGAGGCTGAGGCAGGAGACTCGCTTGAGCCCAGGAGTTGGAGGTTGCTGTGAGCTGTGATGCCACAGCACTCTACCCAGGGGGCTAGCTTGAGACTCTGTCTCAAAAAAAAAAAAAAAAAATTGCAATGGTCCTCCAAACACATTATCTCCTAGACCTCAAGACATGTGAATATTTTATGTTTCATGACAAAAGGAACTTTGCAGAAGTGATTAAGGATCTTGATATGAGATGATCTTTGATTATGTGGGCAGACTCAATGTAATTACAATGGTACAGTAAAAAGAGAGTGGGGGAGTGATGTAATGTCAGAAGTAAAGATTGGAGTGACTCTAGGAGGGCACCATTAATGAAGCAATGTGAGCCGGCCTTAGAAACTAGAGGCCATCCGAAAACACACATTCCTTGATAGGCTCTGGAAAGAACCCTGTCAACACCTTAATCTTTATACTTCTGACTGCCTTTGCTGTTAAATAACAAATTTGCATTGTCAGATGTCAGTACATTTGTGGTAATTTGTTACAGCAGCAATAAGAGATTAATATGGCACCGACAGACCACAATACATACCCAACCCATAGCCCAGACCAACCAACTTCCCATCCAGAACAGAGCCATCCTGGGTGAGCCGTAAGAGTTCATGTGTGAAGTTGAAATTCTCTCTGTCTCTTTCTCTGTTTGTCTCCATCTCTCTCTCTCTCTCATATAATTATATACAGATAAATACATGGATTTTGTTCTGAACTTGCTACTTAATATCACCTACTACTGTAGCTTTCATATCATTTTATATATGCTTATACAGATACTATGCACATACATTCTTTTTAAACCCCCATGTTATTGAACTCCAGATTTTATTTTAGCCTGAGGAGAGAGGAAGATTTAAACTTAGCCTACCTAATCTTACTGCATAAGAAGAGAATATAGAATGTTAGTATAACCGAGAAACATCGTAGTGAGGGAAGTTTGGATTAGAAATTAATTGTTCAGGGTGTGTTCATGATGAATCTATATGAATGTTAATTCACGCTGAATTATCAACCTCTCATCTGGCCTGACGTTTGGGGAAGATGTATATGCATTTTTAAGCATGCTGAATTATCCTGTATGTACAGATCCAGGTGACCTCACCTCACAGAATGTATTATATATTGATGTTCAGAAGTCACCAAAGGAGAAACAGTGAGTGTCAACCTCTGCGAACCTGAATAAAATGCAAAAGATTAATCAAAAGCTTCATCCAACTGACAATAAGTTTGGGAGCTACTGAAAATAGCCCAAAATGGCTAAAAATGGCTACTTAAGACTGGAAATCCAGAAAAGAACTCCATGAACTTCATAATTCCTTTTTTTAATTAGTGCATCTTACTATATTATGTCCATTGTTAATGTGGTTTCAACAGAGGTACCAACACACAACAGTCTGACTTAATGAAATAGTCTTTGGTTCATCTGGCCTCTGTATAATTATGTGTGATTATAGTAATCATAATTGTTATAATTAATAATAAAGTAAACCTAATATTTCCAGCATTTATATATATTATGGGTTTCTGTCTTCCCAATGCATTTTGATTACCAGATCACATACCAGGAATATTTCATTGTATGCAGTTAAATGAACCCTGAACCATTATTAGACAGGTTTCCTACACTTTAATACAGTGCACTAATTCACATTGAACAGACCAAGAAAACAATATGTACAGCTTATAAAAGAAAGTATACTTCCTTCTATGTATACTTCCTTGTGTTCAAACTTCCAACCATTGAAAATCTTGTTTCATAAAAGGTAAGCCATGCACACATAAACATTTTATTATACCACAATTATCAATGCATAGCCTGAATTCATCAAATGGTATCAGAACATCTAGTTTACTACTTGACAAATCCAGAATATAATTAATTTCTGATGGGTTTTGCTATTTCAAGGGTCCAATTTTTAGTGCCTTTCTTTACCAGTTTATAAAGCTAATGTGATCATAGAAAAGCCCAAGCTTATTAGCGTCTTTAGAAAATCAATTACCTGCTTTATAGGGAAAAGTGTATTAACCTTCTTAATTTCTGGGCTGTCTGAGAAATATTTCCATGTAAGTGCTCTGAATGAATAAAGTAATTATATTTTATAAGCTATAATTCTTGACATACCAGTTGTATCAAGAGTGGCATACTTTATGAAAGTAGATGAATTTTATATAATTTACATAATTTCCAGTAAAACACACTTAACTTTTAACAAAAATTAAATTCCATGACCTAGTTTACATGCTTGCAATACATTAAGTTTTATATTTCTTCTTGACAGGATATTTTGTTTAGCTCAGTGGTTTAGCATCTTTGCAAAGCAAATGGAAGATTCTTAAAGAGATTGTGATCACCTCAGCTAAGTCACAAGTAAACCATGATTGTTGTGCAAACTATAGATTGAATAAAGTGTTAGGTTATGAAAAATGCTGTAAATTACCTACATTCAATTTTTATAAAATGCTTTGACGAATGTATTTCTCAAACACACTAGATTATCTCTGTAGTAATTCTAAGATTTCTGTCTAGTGTACAAACTCCACGAAGAACTTCACTTTTATTTTCAGAATTGGTGAGAGCAGATGGGTGTCCACAATGAACATCTGATTTTAGGCATTTGCCGAAACTTAAATAGTGAAACAACAAGACAAACGAAATCAACTTAGTAAGTCTGTTTCCCAGACACTCAGTCCTTGGATTTATTCCACTGTCTCCTGATCAGCATTTAGCTTAATATTTTACGTAGGCTTGTTAAGCAAAGCATCTGGGACTACAGCTCCTCCTCGGTTCACAATGGTTTGTCCTGAGTTCTTATTCTCCCTGTCATTTTTGAGCTTCTGAAATCTCACTTTGAGATCTACATGTACTTTGATGATAGACTAGATTATATGGGCGGCTGTAAAATAGTCTATATTTGACCTTAACAGATGATAGTTAAAGACATACTACTTAACATGATTAGGATCATAAAAAAGCACTAAAAATAACAAATTATTCTGAATTACTTTTAGAATATCAAAAGCTACACAAAACTATTACCTTACTCCGTTTTTCTCTTTAGGCCAAATATGGGCAGAGGTTAAAAAAATGGACTCTATGAAAGTGCAACTTTTGAATAATACTTGATTTAAAGTATTTTTAAACATCTTCCAGTTTAAGGCATGCCCTGTTCTGGCTTATTGAAGGACTTCCCACTTTACTGACATTGGTCCTACTTTATAACCTTGAGGAATACACAGAAATGGGGAATTTTGCTCTAAACCTGTATTGCAAATGTCTCCATTGATGAGCCATGGGACTCATGTCTTTTGTTAAAATTATCTCTTGCAGTTTCTTTCCCATGCTGTTAGATTTTAAATTTCTCGACTTTGGTCTTTTCTCTCAGTATTAGTTAAAGGAATTCCAATATTTGACCTTAACACTTCACACTCTAGTTAAGCAACAGAAAGTAGCCTTTAAAGAAACTTGAACTTCAGTACAAATGTTAGCAAATGTGAATTGTAACTCCTATAAGTTTTCACTTTGGTGTTTTTATTTAATAACTTGTAGCCATTTTAATCATAATGATATGTATGTATGTATCTAGTGTTGAAAGTTATAGATGCATATGAAATTCATTTATAAAAACAAAATAAGGGTGGCACTAAAGGCATTAAAAATCATTTGGCCTAAATATATGTTACTGATAACTTTTTTTGCATATTGACTTAAATAAACTCTTTCCTAAGACCACTAATTAATTTATCTCTTTTAATGGTATCACATGTCTTTATTCAATCCATATATATACATGTATACATAAAATTAATATAGGTGGAATATTTGTGCCCCCCTAAAAACGTTGAAATTCACCTCCAATCTAATATTGTTTGGAGGTGAGGACTTTCAGAAGTGAGGAAGTCGCAAGAGTGGAAAAGACCACAGAGCTGTCACAGGAGGATACAAAGACGGTGTTTGTAAACCAGGAAGAGTGCCTTCAGCAGGACACTGACCATGCTGGTGCCCTCGTCTCAGACTTCCGGCCGCCAGAACCTCTAAATAAAATGGTTTTGTTTAAAACTATCCAGTCTGTGCTAGTGTGTTATCGCAGTCTAAACTAATTATGCAATACACATAACACTATACAGAATGCAATGTCTATTGTATGTGTGTGTATATGTATATATATTCTATATATGATTTTTCAGACAAATATTTAATTTCAGGACATCAAATCGCCATCTACCCAACCCAAATCAGTCAATATCAGTGTCATATTGTTGCTCTATCAGTCACTTTCATATTTGGTTAATGTAAACTTGTCATTCTTCTCTTAGGATCATTATCCCCCCCGCCCCCAGGTCCATGTAGCAATATCAGGAAACATTTTGATTGCCTGAAATAGCGAGGGAGGCAGCTGTGTCATCTAATAAGTAGAGGCCACAGACGCCCCAAATTTCCACAATGCTGAGGCTGAGAGAGCTTGATGTGACGGTAAATGGTAAAAGAATGCTAAATAATAATTATTCTAAAACATTAGACATAATGGCTTACTATATAATTTTAATATAACCAAGGTCTTAAAAACCTACAGCAAGTAAAGTCATCAGTATAATGTAGGGAGTTCTGGAGTCCCAATTATTATACGTTACCATTACCTAAAACCACATATTTCTAGAAATGCCAGGTGTTAAAATCTTGACGTTCGAAGCACACTGTTTAAGTTTATATCAAAATTTTACTTCCTATGTGTATGTCATTGGATAAGTTACTAAACTTCAAATGTCTCTTACTCGTCTGTACGACAGTCATATTTGCACCTGTATTTTAAGATTACTATGTTATAAACTCTCTAAAACATAAAAAAGTCTTCATAACAGTGGCTGTCATACATCAGATGCTATATGAATATTATTATATATCTTGAATAATGAATATTTTACATAAGTCCATTCTAACAATGTAATATTTTACATGGATATTGTTTGAGGAATATGAAGACAATTATTAATACAAAAATGATTTTTTTCTCTTCATGTGAGAGCATTTTAAGTTAAAAATAGTTTGATCTTGAGGTTGCTCTTGTGTTTCTTAAATGTAACATTTCAAAGACACTTATGAAGTGAAGATAGTTTAAATTTATGATCTATTAGGCCAGCAAATCTATGAAAACATTGCACCAAAATGAGGGGAAGCTTCAGTTTATCAAAGAAGAGTCAAAAAGTATCATGTCAGCCTTTAACTATAATTTTTTGAGTTACCTAATCATAAAATTACCACTGTATCCTGCATACAAAGTATGATGTCATTCAACTATTTAAAATGTGCATATTTAAAATATTATTAAAAGAATCCTTTTTAATAATATTTTAAATTTTATTACTCATTTGGGTGTCAATATGTATCTTTATTTATGGAATTTGACAATTACATAGATATAGTCCGAATAAAGCTTATTGGAATTTTTCAGGCCCTTTTCTCAGAGACTGAGAATTCTTTGTCTATTCTCTCTTTCATAATGATGAGACCTCTCCTCATGGCTTAAAGGGCCATACATATGCAGACAGATTCCAAAATGTTATGTCTCTTCCAGAACTGAATGTAATTTACACTCTAATCATCAGACAATTTTCACAAATACTATTGCATCAATGTATGTTAACGGCATTCTGAAATCCTCTAAGAATTAAAATTCAACAATAGAAGGGACTATTGGTTGCATATAAATATTTACAGTCTTTCTCTACATAGTATCACATTAGCTACAGTCCACGTATACTAGATCTGAACACTCAATTTGCAAACCTCTGTGGTAACTGAAGGGGAACGCTAGTTGCTGTGAAACCATGTAATGCCCGCCTGTACCTTAAAATGATCCTCAGAAGTAATGTTTCCCCACTTCCATCCCCCAGCCCCACAATACAGGCAGATAATACTCATTTGCCAGGTGAGGGCATTTTGGATGTATTTCATATAGCTTTTCTCTTTACCATTTCAAATGAAAACTTAAATATATTTATACTTAAATGTTCTCTAGAACAATGTGCAAACTCAAGTTTAATAATTACCAAATTACCTTGTAATTGTTAGAGTTTGAAAAAGATATTTAGAGCTTAAATATAAAGGACTTTAAAATATTATATATAATTTTTTGACATATAAAATATGTTTTATTACCAATGGTTTTAATTTTAAAACTAGTTAATAAATTTTATCGAATTTTACATTATAGATAACTTCTATTTGTGTATGTATTAAATTAAACACAGCAGCTATAGATTAACCTCTTTAACTCATGTGATTCTCTAACCAATTAAAACACGTATTCACCAGGTGGGAAGGAACACCACCCGTACCATCTTCCTCCTGGAAAACGTTAGTCTACCCAGAAGACAAACATCAGAAAACCCAAATGAAGAACGTTCTATGAAATGCCATGCAGGATCCCTCAAAACTGTCAAGATCAGCGAAAACCAAGAGAGTCTGAGAGAAGTCACAGACCAGAGGATGCGACAGAGAGTGACATCTGAATGCCGAGTGTTACCCGGACAGAATCCTGAGACAATCTGTAATAAAATCCATATAAACTGCGGAGTTCAGCTATTACGAGTGGACTAAAGTCCTGAAAAATCTAACATTTATTTCCTCAGTTCTGACAAATATACCAGAGCAATTAAAAAAATATATGGTAGATAAAACTGAGTGTGTTATATGAGGATTCTCTGTATTCTGTTTATAAATGTCTGCACATTTATGGTAATTTTAACATGGACTTTATTTGCATGAATATGCCATTCCAAAAAAGATTACTATCTTATACAAATGAAATTATACACTTAACTGAAAGTAAGCCATTTTAAACAATCTGTGTTTTTATATCTTTCATTTGGTAGTATAGAAATTTAGGGCATGGTAACATTTATGAGCAGACAAGAAAGAAAAATGACATTTTCTAGGTAGAATCAAGAGAGGACCATGGGGAAATAAAAAATTGCCAATTAAAATTCAGAACTTGGGAAAGTACAGCTGTATCTATCATAGTAAAATATCCTGCTGTCTCTTCATTTGGAGGGATTGTAAATTAAACAGGACTAATGACAGAAGACAATATGAATACCTATTCTGAATTTCATTTGCAAGTAATATTCTTTGTCCAGATTCATAGAATAATTTAGATCACTCCACCTGTATTTTAATTATATGTTCTAAAAGCAAGTCAGTAAAACCGAGGAACTTAAATGGTGAAATCGTTTTGACTCTTTTCCTTCAAGAGATCAATTGAACAGCCTCAATTTGCACAAACAGACAACATCCTGTACAACTAAAGCAAACTAGTTCGTTCTTTTGAAATTGTAATGCAATATTGGAATACTGATGTACAGATGCAAACTTCACCTGGAACATGAAGAATGTACTTAGATCATTCTCATAAAATAGTATAGCAGAATTTGCAGAAGTAGAAAATCTATTTCTTCCCCAGGAAAAATTACAACCTAACCTTTAAAAAGATAGAGAATAGTGGCATCTTTCTCACACTTGGAGAGGAGCGAGCAAGGTAGGGTGATAACAGGGCTGCACGCAGTTGGTTTCAGCAGGCCTCGCTGGCAATCAGTCCTAATGATGAAATTCAGGGAGGACAGAAAGGAAGATAAAGGTCCTTGACTGGGATAGCAACCAAATCTATTTTTCTTCACCCATTGGCTCTAGAAAAGATGAAAATACTGTGACATTTCTTTCCTCTCACCAGTTTATAAAGAACAGACAGCCATTTGACATAGCCACTTCATTCAATCGTATGGAGATCATTCAGTTCTCAGAGAGGAAAGAATTTTTGGTCAGGCACTGTTTCAAAGTGACTCCACCTCTGAATACTAGGAAGACATTGGTGTGAGTAAACCATTTTTCACTCGGTAGGAAGTCCCTTGTAAAAGGTTATGGATTAAACATAATGGAAAAGAGAAAATGCAGCTGTGGTCAATGGTTCTCCCCGGAGAGCTTCATTAGGCAGGCAGTCAGCAGGAGTCCAAGAGTGACTCCTCTTGACACAGGGGATGGGTTACCTGGTGGTGCTTTTATCGTCCTTAATGTGGAAGAATCTGTCAAGCAGTTACTGGATGCAGGAATGTCATTTGAATAAGAAATGACTCCCCACACATCCCAGGGGAGTTGAGATAGAGCAAGTGGCTGCAACTTACAAAGAATGGTGCATTCTGATTTGTAATGCTTCAAACGGATCGAGTTTCCTGAAGATTCAACGTAGAAAAAATGATGATCCTATTGCAGTTGTGCCTTTTCTTTTGGAAATGTGCTAGATTCAGTGATGCACCTGTTTAGAAACATCGGGATTATCACCCTGTCACATGCAGGCTTGGAAGTCCAAGTGCTCTGATCAGGGAAGTGGCACGGAGAATATCCTCTGTCAAGTGCGAAAGAGCTGGCAGACTCACCTGCTGGGTGCGGACCCGTGAAGGCTTCTACTCCAACATTTTCACAGTAGCTTGTATTTAACTCTTGAAACCCTCTTTGAAACAGATGGCTCTCAAAAGAAATATATACCATTGCCTGAAAATTTAGATTTTGTAAAATAAAAATACATGTTCACAGGCCAGCCCATACTAGTAAAATTCTACTATAAAAAAAAAGAGGATTTGAAATCTGGAAATTATTTGATTTAGCAGATAAATGTCACTTTGGAAAGCATTATTCCAAAGAAAAAACGGGAAGAGAGAATGAAGAGAATAAACACGTGGACGCAAAGGAATGTGACCTTGCTGGCGTTTCATTGTTGCAAGCTCCAGTATTCCCACAATCTCAAAGCCTGCCATCATGGAATTACCAATTTAGGAATAATTTGTATACTTGAGGATGTTTGTTTTTTGAATTTAAGCCAGCAACTTCGTTTTATATTTAGGTAATATTGATCATTAATGTTGATACCTTTAATATTCTGGATTAGAGGATCTTTACAACACAGAGATTGGTATCAGAAATTACAAGCATCTTTATGCTGGAAAAACCGGCTATATATATAATGTTTTATATTTAATTAAAAATTCCCTATGGGTAGATTTTCTGGAAATAAGATGCAGAGGGCAACTCAGTTCTGCCCCCTTCTATGTATAACCTGCCCGCTGACTGGATTCATTGCTCACAACATTTTGTAGCCTGCAATTTATTTGAAATATTTAGAAATCTTATTACACTATATTGTCAGAGAGTAAAGAAATATAGAGAAGAACTTACAGAACGAATTTATGGTAGTTGATTTTCTTCTTAATATAAAAAATGCTCTTTTGTATTGTAAATGAATAGAGTATGAAAGGGAATTGAAAAGTTGCTATTCTTTCTGATGTTAGTTGATACTTCATTGGATCATTATGTATTATGATAGGTCATCTTAATGTACCTTTTCCTTCTGGAAGCTATGTGTCACTATTATATGAAAAATGAAATTTATACATATGTTTATCACATATATGAGTAAACCAAATGAGTAAGTGAATTAAAATACACCTTGTCTCATATACTTAATGCTGGTGGTGAGAACATGATATCTACTCTCTTAGAAGTGTTCAAATATATAACATATATACAATATATTGTTATTAAGTATGGTCACCACGATGTAAAGTAGATCTCTGGAAGTTACTACAACATTACATTGTAGAAATGCATACTAATTTTTAAACATTCTATAGAGACAGAGAACCGGGTTACGTCCAGTTATTGGGTTTTGGTTTGTTTGGGGTTTTTTTTGAGACAGAGCCTCAAGCTGTCCCCCTGGGTAGAGTGCTGTGGCATCACAGCTCACAGCAACCTCCAGCTCCTGGGCTCAAGTGAGTGTCCTGCCTCAGCCTCCCAAGTAGCTGGGACCACAGGCACTGGTCACAACGCCCGGGTATTTTTTGGTT
>NW_003852428.1:12891569-12906983 GCF_000181295.1 Otolemur garnettii | reverse complement strand
TTGGATTTACAACTGTGAGTCTAAAATAGGTTGAAATTTTTTATGGCAAATTGATACCAAAAGGGGGTGTAGCCATTTATATTTCCCAGAAAAATGGGAATTCCTCAACACACTTATGAACCTTTTGTATTTTAATTTTACATTTAGCAGTTATGCTGGCATGCTAATTTGTTTGTTTTACATTTTCCTACCATAGATTTCCAAAAGTTAACATATGTTTATTTAGATACTCTTTTTAAAGAGTATATTGAAATAATCTATATTTTTAACTGGATTTTTAATATACATTTAAAATACTAATATAGTTTTTCAATTGATTTTACTCTCAGTAAATGATTTCATTTCCTTCCCAAATGTGAGATTAATATGCCAATGCATACTTTCTTTCCACTTTACATCTTTACTTATTTTTCTGAAATTAAATTGAAAATTAAAATACCTTTTTGCATCTATTGTTAATAAATGATTAGCCTCTTATTAAATCGAGAACAAATATCCCCATCACTAGAAATTAAATTCGTGAGCTGAGCAACACAATCCCTTCTAATAATCCCTTCTAGGGGCTATTTGTACAATCATGGAAATTTGAGAAAGAAATAATTATTTTCACCCCCTCAAAGGAAAATATATATTGTTCTACAATCATCTGATACCTATACTTTCAAATAATTTCTCTTTTCTTTCAATAGCACAATTTAAAAAAAGTTTTGGAATTTCATATGCTTAAGTTACCAGCAAAATTCAAATCCTATCACCCTTTGGTGCTCTGACTCATTCAGTCGCTAACCCATATACTTGGCAACACACTAGCGTATGGAGACACGGAAGTATAGGAAGTTGCTAGTTAGGAAAACATCAGTGGTGATCACCAAAGCTTATTGTTACGTGATTTGCTTTTATAATGAAGCCACAGGAGAGACAGGAATTAAATAATGAAAATGATTCCATAAGCCTATGCTTATGTGGAATCTTGGGTGACCAAATGTCCAGAGGTGAAAGTGGAAATTATTCTTAATTTATTGGTGTCTACCCTCATAAATATACTTAACTGCCACTCCTCTGTTCATAATAATAGAACTTTCTCGGTTGCCATGGAGAATTTGAACACCACCCATCTTGATTTTTTGAAGGGAAAAGACTGAGGTATGAGGAGCCTCCCTCCGGGATACAGGGCAGATTTCATGAATCTGTCCCCCGTCAAGTTCTACAGCTCACATATGCTAAATTTGCATTGTGGTCATTATATTACGACTCAACTTTTATGCTGTATTGGGCAATAAAATCATAAATATAATTTAAAAGAAGTGGCAAAATCCCACCTAATAGGAACAATGAATGCTGGTAGGGTGATGGGTATACTTATGACCTGTCTCCAGCCATGTATCAAAAACATCTCTACCCACTCAACATTTTGAAATAAAAAATTGATAGCTTAAAAAACAGAAACTCTGGTATAGATAGAAAATTACTTGAAAATAAAAATTGTGTGCATGCTTTTGTACCCATTAAAATTCTATATTAAGTTATTTGTAAATCAATTGACTGTTTTCACCATGTATTTGGTAATGCCCAAGTGCTTTGTACCAAAATACAAAGGTATGTAAAGTGAAGTCTCTGTCATTCAGCTGATCTGCAGGGGCTCTTGAGAAGATAATGTTCATACAAATTGAGACCTAATGAACTGGGGGTGGGGAAATGAGCCACATCTAAATCGATGTCATTATTCTTGACGCCAGGCCTAGTTGCACAAGGTATGACAAAAGGGGACCCAACACAGAGCTCTACAAATAGTTTGTTTAAATATATCAATTTATTTGTAATGTATTTCAAGTATGTAGCCAATATGGCAAGGCTGAGTACTAGAACTATACCCAGGAAAATAAAACTCAAACTAGAGTTCAGTGCACATAATTTTTAAAAATGAGGTCCAGATTAATAGTATGGCTTTTACCCATCATGGTGGATTGAAAGTGGGTTCTTTACTTATTACTAATTGCACATGATCATAATGCCATATTTTTCAAGGTTGTCTACATGGTCAAAACCTCTGAGCTCCTAGGCACCATTTTGAAGCAATATTATCTGTGTGCAGACAGCTTTAGTGGCCAAGAATAGCATCTGTGATCCACTAGTAATGACTCTTTACTAAAGCACTTGACAGGGGATGGTCTACAGTGGCAGAAATACCAAGAGCAAGAGAGGAAACTGCCAGCTGGAAAGTTTGTAAGAAAATAGTAGCAACAAGTGTATCAGTATATTGCTTTGAATCTCAATACAAGGTTATGAATATTCTGTGCTATTTCTATATTATGCGCCTGGTGTGGATCCATAGGAATATTTTTTTAGATCAGTACAATGGAAATTACTGTGTCAAGTATACCTGTCATTGTCCATCACAAAGACACAAATATGTGCTTTACTCTGAAAATTCTCAGATAATAAACTATCTGACATTTCACAGCCTTTCATTCCTGCGTCATCAAGGTGAACTCATACTGAATTTACACTCTCTAGACAGATACGGAGAATAAGCACTTTCCCTAAATAGAATATAAAAATTAAATAGGAAATTGTTAAAGAAATATTGGATCATAACATAACTTTGCATAGCATTATAAACTATTTCTACAATAAAAAGTAATGGCTAAGATATTAAAATATTCATATTTTAACACTCAAGTAATGCTTGTGAATGTATCACAATGGCTTCTGCTGAGTCCAAGAGCATGCAGTTCCTTATTGAAATAAATCCAGACAACTACATATTTACTAACTTATATTTTATGCTTAAACACTGTAATTTTTGCTAGATTACTAATGACGTGCATTTTATTTTTTATTCTATTTTGATTATTGCCTATTTCTATGTGACAGAAAAAAATCTATATATATTTATTAAAACAGGGGTTCTAGTATTTGAAACACATTACTATATATATATATATATATATACATATACATGCAAATTTATGATTTTAGTAGTCTTCAATACATGGAATTTAGTAGCGAGGAACTCATAGTACATTTTTTAAAAAGGATAAAGAAACCTACTCTAGCAGTCTTTTTGTGATTACAAAAAGGCCATTTACAAAGGGCTTTTCATGTTAGTAAACACAATGATGGGTGAAACTTAAAGTGATTCTTGTTGTATTCTCAACCGATGACTAACAGTAGATTTAAGGGACTGTATCATTTACCACAGAGTAATGAATTCAAAATTGTGTGTATTTTTAGAGCAATGTTACACCCTATAATACCCCTAACATTTTATCAGTTCAGATGTCAGTGTAACAAATGGACTAAATAAGATATTTTCCGAAATAAGGTTGTGTCTCATAATTCTGAAATTTTTTTCTGCTTCAACTAAAAAAATCATGAATATAGATGAGAAAGAAATACCGAATAAAGGAATACATCCACAAATAGAGTTTAGTCTGGAGCAGTTGTTTAACTGAAACATGTGGCTGAAAATACTTTTTGCATAATGCAAATATGTAATTGGTTGTTAATATTAGTTATCTTCATTGACAATTTCTTAATAATAATTGGCAATCACCCTAAAATTTTAATTGATGGGTGATAATGTTCCGTGCCACTTTGGCTGGGTAATACCGGTAATATTCTAGTGTAAACTGAGTAACACACCAAGAATTAAGAAAACAGGTTTTTTTATACCTTAGATAACATCAATGAAATATTTTGCTATATACTGTTATATTGTTTTATAAATAAGTTTAAACATAACTTCAAACACCTATTCTCTATAGTTACTGGGGTTGTACAGAGAATCCTCTCTACTGGGTTGTACAGAGGATCCTCTCTCCTGGGGTTGTATGGAGGATCCTCTCTCCTGTGTTGTATGGAGGATCCTCTCTCCTGGGTTGTACAGAGGATCCTCTCTCCTGGGTTGTACAGAGGATCCTCTCTCCTGGGTTGTACAGAGGATCCTCTCTCCTGGCTTGTACGGAGGATCCTCTCTCCTGGGTTGTACGGAGGATCCTCTCTCCTGGGTTGCACAGAGGATCCTCTCTACAAGGAGGATCTAACTTGCTCCTGTGTTGTACGGAGGATCCTCTCTACTGGGTTGTACAGAGGATCCTCTCTCCTGGGGTTGTAAGGAGGATCCTCTCTCCTGAGTTGTACAGAGGATCCTCTCTATGGGGGTTGTACAGAGGATCGTCTCTCCTGGGGTTGTACAGAGGATCTATAGTCCTATATTAAAGACATTGAACGTCTTGCTACTTCACACAAAGTTAACACGAATTGGGTGATACAAATTAGACAAATTCTCTCACAAGGTCTGTAACCTCACTGTGGAGATACAAATCCTCTTCAGGTACATGAAATTAAATGAATGCATTATCACAAGTTGACTTCCTCAAGAAGCAGACTCTAAGACAGATGTTAATTTACAGGGTATTTCTTGTCAGGTGCTCTCAGAATTAACACGAGCAGAAAAAACATTGGCCAAAGCAAGAAAGTGGTGTCAATGTAGTCGTGACTAGTGGTTAGCTGCAAGCTGCGTTAGAAAAAGAACGTGAGTTGGGGCCAAGCACGGTAGCTCCTGTAATCCTAGCGCTCTTGGGAGACTAAGGGAGGAGGATCACTCAAAACTAGGAGTCTGACGTTGCTGTGAGCAATGCTGACACCAGGGCACTCTAGCCTGGGTAACAGAGTGAGACTCGGTCCCAAAAGAGAAAACAAGTATGCCCTGGAGACAGAAAGGGCTTGGTATGTGGAAGTATACATCTGCATTTAGGTGTGTGTGCCTGTGTGTGTTATAAGTTTAGGAAGTGGGTATGGCATATATCTTAAGATACACACACACACACACACACACACACACACACAAGTCATCCAGGATCTACAGAAGATTCCTCAAAACTCTGCCTGGTCCCAAGGTATTAAAAAATTCAGCCGTGAGAGAAGAGATTGGCAAGGACCATCAGATTCCCTGATGGGAACACCCAATACTCCCTGGATATTCAGGCAACTGGGGACAGTCAGAGAAATGCCTGCAAGCGGGACTTCTGAGCTGCGGCTCTCACTTCCCTGTGCGAGAAATGAGCGTGAGGTTCAGCCTGGAGCTGCAGGGAAATGCAAGCCCCAGCAAAATCTGGAAGGTGGCATTCACCTTCCCTCAACCTAAGGACAGCTCTTTAAGAGAAATTATCCAGAATAGAATAGACGGCAGAGAGACCACACTTCTAAAAAGAAGGAAGACACTCTCTAAGGGCTCCTGACAGAAAAACTTCTCAGTTAAGGAGAAAAAGCAGTTCATGACGCACTTGGCTCATTTCTATTGCATTTTAGATGTAATATAAGAAAGCTCTCGACATAATTAAGGACTATTCAGCATGTGGTGCTATTACCCTCAGAGGGGAAAGTACCTGATGTTTGAAATACATTTTTTATATTTTCCCCTTCTCCACAGGGAATGGAGGGAAAATTTGGAGGACAGATGCTACTCTCAGAAGTTGCAAAGACTTCCCTAGAGAGAAAGTGAAGTAGGTGGCAGAATAATTATAACAACATCTGGCCCATAAGTCTTGTTAAGTAGAGGAGAGTGTCTTTTCAGCTAACTATTTTGGAAGTGTCTTAGTGAGAAGACAAACATTTCTGTAAAGGACCACATAATAAAGATTTTAGTCTTGCCATCCATACAGTCTTTGTTGACAGTACCTAACTTTTTATTTTTAGAACAATGATAGCCCTGCACTATGCAGTAATACAAAGGTTTTTACTCACAAACTTTATCTAAGGAAATAAAAATAGATGCTGTACCACAGGCTGCAGTTTATCCACTTCTGGCATAGCAAGTGAGGGGATAAGGAACTGTGCTGTAAGAAGATGACGGAACAGAAACAGGAGATGGAGTGGGACATACGGAAGATGGGAGCTGTGCAGTGTTGTAGCAGCGGGACAAGACGGGAGGGGCAGAGAGCAGCGCCAGGCCAAGAGTGAGTCAGAGGCTGGGGCCTGCAATAGACATGGTAGAAATGAATTCCTGCTGATGTGGAGACCACAGAGTGACCCTTTACAGCCTTCTTGCCTATAAAGCGAAATTTACTGAAATTTCAAGAGATGGAGGGGCTTTGGGCTGGGTGCACAAAAAAATGAGGAAGAATTAATAATGAATCAGTATGTTCCTGTGACAATGAAGACAGTCAGTGTGAAAATAGCATCGAGGATGGTGGACGTCCTGAAGAAAGAGGTAATGGCATATAGTGACTCAAATTTTGAGCAAAAAAGAAAAATTAAATACAACTCTAATGTGGGGAGTGCCTAACTGATGATACGATGGTACTAGAGAAGACAGAATATGAAATGAGCGTCATAGACTACATTTAGGGTGGATATTTTTAAGGTTATGGTTTGCAAGCTGAAATATTCAACAAATCAGATCGTTATAACTCAGGTAGTCAGGACCACAGAACTGTTAGGATGTCATATGTTTGTTGAAGTCATAAAAGGAGTGGGTTCTGAAATAAAGAATATCTTAAGTCAGTATATGAAGATGTAAAGGACGTATGTCAGAGAAGGACAAATCTTAGGAAACTAGTAAATGAAAATCATGAATGTTAAATTTGAATATTAGAATATATGAGAAATTTGGGTAGCAGCCGTGGCTCAAAGGAGTAGGGCATCGGCCCCATATGACAGAGGTGATGGGTTCAAACTCAGCTTCGGCCAAAAACTGCAAAAACTACAAAAAAAAAAAAAGAAGAAAGAAAGAAAAAGAACATATGAGAAATTTAAAATAAAATATTTAGAAAGTTTTAAATGCACAATACACACATATGTATGCATGCAATAGTGTGTAAAGGTCTAGTTTAAATTTATTTCAATTGCTAATGATGATATTATAAAAGATCCTTAAATTTCTAAACAAAGTATTTATAGTTGGAAAATAATTTTTTCCGGTGTATTATTTTTTTAAAATACATTTGTTTCTTAGATTTATATTTTGTTAAACCCAGTTTAACATGTAATATATATATAAACCACTTTGCATCCTGTTAATAAGAAAAGGAAGATTAATATGAAATGTTTGTTTAGGCTTTATTTTAAATAATACAGATGACAATAGTAATTGTAATCATAAAATAACTAGCATCATGTTCCAGGTAATTTTTAAGGTGGGCTATCTGTATGTACTCAATCATTTCAATATCTCTTCACAATGTTACATCTATGCTCTTATTTTTAAGAATGACAAATGAGGCAGAGGGCAGGCAAGGAGCTCAAGTCTCCACGATTAGCAACTGCCACAGCCAAGTCCAAATGTTAGCATTTCTAAGTATTTAAATACGAAAGCAGTGGCAGGGATTAAGCAGGTTCAATAACACATTATGATTCTATTTGAGCAATACGTTTTATTTGACAGCATGGCTTGATGATATCGATTATCTGTAAATACTGATCTTTGGATGGATGTCAAGAGATTAGTAGAGGTGGTAAAAAAAATGGCTTTTGAGCCCCTGAAGTCATTCAAATGCAAAACAATAAACTCCTTAGGGAAGTCACTTTTAACTGTATAGTTATAGAGAGAAATCAACTTCTTTTTGATTTTTGCATAATTTTATGTAGCCCTCTTCAATCACTGCAACTTAATCACTGAAACTACTATATTGCAAACACACATGCTCTTGAAGCTTTTGCCAATAAAACACACAGTATCAACCAAATGTATACCATGAGCAACAACAAAACCACAGTCCAGCTCCACAGTTTGTGGGAGCTTCTGGATATGCCTTTTCTTTACTTTACTTCTCTTTTTTGTCTTTTCTTTCTTTCTTCTTCTTTATTTATTTATTTTGATACTGAGTCACTTTGTCACCCTGGTTAAAGTACGGTGGCCTCACAGCTCATAGCAATATCAAACTCCTGGGTTCGAGCAATCCTTATGCCTTAGCCTTCTGGGTAGCTGCAACTACAGGCGTGCACCCTTAGACCCAGCTAATTTTTCTATTTATTTTTAGTAGAGATGAGGTCTTGCTCTTGGTCAATGTAGTCTCAAACTCCTGAGTTCAAGCAAACCACTTACCTTGGCTTCCCAGAGTGCCAGGATTACAGGCTTGAGCCCTTTACTGGCCTGTAGATGCCTTGAATGTCTGCCTATATAGGTTCATATGTTGTACACTACTCGGCTATAGTATTTTCTGTTTCACTTTTTTTAAGATTATGGAACATTCCAGTTTGGATATATTCATATAGAGCAATATTCTGAACAGTGTTCCTTATCTGAAGAAGAACCCATTAAATTTATGGTCAGAAATAGTTCCATTTCAAAAGCATGTCCTTAATATCAGACAACAGAATCTTAATTGGAAATGTCTTTTTGAAGAACAAAACTAAAGTTTGGTAATTCAGCTTCTGATAACAATAATGGAAGGCACATAAAATACTATCTTGTGGGAATCTGGAAAACTTCCAATTGACATTGTAAAGTACCTATCTGAATTAGAAACATTATAACAATTTCCTCACTTGTGCAATAATACACTTAATTTGCACAACTGTAAATTAAGTATTAGGTTTTTTTCATTAATTAAAACGTATCCTGTATAATATATCTATATGAATAAAAATGAGATCAGGACTCATTAGTTAAGCTTCTCTTAACAGCCACAGATAAAATCCTTTTAAAACTATTTTAGGATTTTTAAAAAGTAATACAGCAGTACTTTGAAAAAAATCATTATTTCATAAACTATATTATTTTAGAAGTATATAAAGCAAATAGGGGCTTCACTGAGATACTAATCATATCTCATAAACTGTTGGTAATATCCTTATTGTAGCTGATCTTAACATTAGTTTTCTTTTTAGAAACATGACAATACATTATATCCTTCCTAAATTATGCAGAACATCTGTTATAGACATGAATGCATATGTCTAAAATATAATTTATGCAGAAATAACTGGAAAATATGTAGAGGTATCTAGACTCTACATAATACGTATGTTTAATCTCAAAACTATTTACGTTCTGATACAATTTTGAAGTTCCCTTAAAACCCCTCCATTTATTTTCATGACCTTTTTCAGTTACACAGATTCCCTAGACCAGGCGTCCTCAAACTATGACTCGCAGAGGACTTTTATCCAGCCGGCTGGGTGTTTTTACCCCTGCACCCTTTTAGAAGCTGACTCGTCCAGGGCCTGCAGTCCGGCCCTCCAATGGTCTGAGGGACAGTGAACTGGCCCCCTGTTTAAAAAGTTTGAGGACCCCTGCCCTAGACCATTGCATTTCTGTGGCTTCCCATACCTGTGTGTTCAGAAAGGGCCTGGATTTTCCCTACTTTCCAGTCTTTGTTTCATGCTTTCAGTATCTGTTGCTTTATCACTGGCTCCCCTGGTTTCAGACTGGGTGACTTCCAGTGGACAGTGTACTCAGAGGTGCACTCAGCCTGTCCTCTGTTTGGCCAAATGGCAGGTTCACATTTGTAACTCAGGCTGCTACAGTCATGCAGCTCTGAGGACTGTGCCCGTCTTTGTCGTGATCCCACCTATTGTAGACATTTGTTTCTGACAATGATTAACCCCTGACTGAAATCTCAGCCTTCCTGACATTTCAAAAAGTCATAAACATTAGAAGAAGTGCATTGTTCAAGGTGAATCTCTAGCAAGAATCTCTTCCTTGTTCCTGCGTGTGAAAGTTTAAGAGTACTATTTTTCCCAAAATTCAGTGAAAATGCGCTAATGATTTTTTTTTTAGGGTTTAGGGTTATAGGTAGAATATTGCCCTTCATCTGAGGATCTGTGATACGTACACTGTAATCCTTCAAATCTGTGAACCTGTTTTCTTCCATGGTATTGGAGACTTTGAACATCATTAAACATATAGACCAGGGGTCCTCAAACTTTTTAAACAGGGGGCCAGTTCACTGCCCCTCAGACCGTTGGAGGGCCAGACTGTGTGTGGGCCCCAGGATGAGTCGGCTGCTAAGCAGGACAGGCAGCGGCAGCAAAAACACCTGGTGGGCTGGATAAATGTCCTAGGTGGGCTGCATGTGGCCCACGGGCTGTAGTTTGAGGTGCCAGATACAGACATTGAAGGGGTGAAATTATCCTGGATTATCCAGGTGGCCCAATCTAATAGCATGATTCCTTAAAAGCTGAGAACATTTCTTGGTTAGTTCAGAGAAATATTAGGATGAACGCAGCCTTCATTTGCTGGCTTTGGAGACAAAGTGGACCACAAGGCAAGAATTTCAGAAAATTTAAAGCTGTCATAATCCTCCAGCTGACAGACAACGGTCCAGGGACCCCAGTACTACAACCCTGGAAACTGAATCATACTAACAATCCAGATCACCAGGAAATGAACTCTCCACTCCACCCTCCATTAAAGGAATAAGGCCTGTCGAAACTGTGATTTCAGTTGAGTGAAATTCTTATCAGACTTCGGAACAGAATGACTACAGGAATAAATTTGTGTTATGTAGTGACTCGTTACAGCTAAAATAGGAAACTACTATGGACCCTCAAACTCATGTCTCTCCCTCTCACCCTGTTTCTAAGCATCTCTTGGGACCTACATACTGTGATGGAACATGAAGATAAAGGGAACATTATGCTTCCTATAACTTCATAAGAAAACAAGCACCCAGGTCGGTGAGGCAAACCAAGCCCGGGATATGATGGGTGTTTCCCTCTGAGAAACCAAAGGCCACAGACATCGAGGGGGTGAGTGGCCAGCACAGAACAGAGGCATTCCCCTGCAAACCCTGTGTCTGGGGACAAATATTCCCTGCACCCTTCTAAGTTTTGCAGGGAAATACACTCATAAAAAACAATGGTGAGATTAAATCCTAGTCAAAACTCCTAATGTAAAATAAGCCATAGGGTTTTACGACATTCCTATTGTTGTTAATTAAGAAAGATAAATTCATTCTTTCAAGGATATTATACAAGTTAATTTGGTATAAAATTTTAATATTAAAAATTAAATACTTAAATTCAAAGCAGGGAGTAATTTGTTATACCTTATTTTCAATAAGATAATATTGCCCGGCATGGTGGCTAGTGCCAGTAATCCTAGCACTCTGGTTGGGAGCCAAGATGGGAGGATTTCTTGCTTTCAGGGGTTTGAGAACTGGCTGATCAAGAGTGAAATCCAGTCTCTACTAAAAATAGAAAAATTAGCCAGGCATGGCTGTGTGTGCCTGTAGGCTCGGGAGACTGAGACAGGAGGATGGTTTGATCTGACGTTTCTGTGAGGTAGGCTGATGCCATGTCACCCTAGCAATAGAGTAAGATTCTGTTTCAAAAATCAAACAACAGCAAAAAGGATCATGTAAAATATTTTTTCTCTTTTAATATTTATTAACCAATACAGAGATGTTTTTCAAGCCTAAGCAGTTTCAACATTTAGTTCTACCCATTCATAATCAATACCCTTATTGTTTTAGAAATTCTTTTAACTTGTACACAGTGAGATGACATCAGTGCTGATGATCAGGTTTGGAACTTTGCAGTTGGATTCTCTATAAATGTCAGGGGAACATAACAGAATTGTTAAAATCAACTATTTGCAGAACTCTAGAAATCAAAAGTGTGCAATAATCTGGAGTGTTTATTCAATAAAAAGTGAGTCTTGCTGAGAAAAGTGAACTTTGTGAAATGTGAACTTCTTTGGTTTGCCTTCCAATCTCTGCAGATCTTCAGCAGCTTCGAAAATCAATAGCCCCACCACCATGTCACAGCCAGAGGAAGGGACAGAATTGATTTCAGTCACTGGAAGGGACAGAATGGATTTGAGGCAATCCAAAAGCAGTAGGAGAAGTGAGATTGCTGTGCCCATCTGGAAGTCCCCCACTTATCTCCACTCATCGAGAACCACCCCAAATACAAAACACAGTGAAGCAGCAACATCAACTAAGCCACTCTCCTAGCAAACCCTGAGAAAGAGAGGAGAGGCTGATTCCCAAGTCACTAAGTGATTTTATATCATACGGCCTAGTTTTCAACCAAAAATTATAAGACACGTGATGAAACATGAAAGTATCCATTATACTTAAGAGGAAAAAAATAACCAAAACCATACAGAGAAAATGTCCCTGAAGAGGGAGAGGCATTGGACTTTACTAGACAAGGACTTTAAATTGAATGACTTACATAAGTTGAAAGAAATGAAAGAGAACATACGTATTATGTGCTCAGGTTCCCGTCACAAACCACTATGGGCTGGGTGGCTCATAGAACAGAAATTTTATGTCTGACTAGGGCTCCACGGTAGCACATACCATGTTTTGTCCCCTCATGTTGGTTGATCCCACATCTGCGATTAAGAATTATGCTGCAGTAAACTTCAAGCATGGTGAGCTTTTGATACAATGATTTTTTTTCCCTTTGAGTAGATAACCAGTAGTGGGGCTGCTGGATCAGATGGTGAGTCTGCTTTTAGTTCTTTGAGGAATCTCCATACTGTTTTCCATAGAAGTTGTACTAATTTGCAGTCCCATCACCAGAAAGCCTTTCTTTTTCTCTGCATCTATTTGTTTTCAGACATTTTAATAATGGATCATCTCACAGTTCTAGAGATGAAAGCTCAAGTTCAAGGTGTCATCAGGGCTGTTTTCTCCTGAGGCCTGTCTGGTTGACTAACAAACTGCACCTCTCGCTATATCCTGACCTGTCTGTTTCTCTGTGTACAGACAGACACTGGGTGTGCTTGGGTTGTAATCGCTTACAGGTTTCAGCTGACAAAGCAAGGAAGCCCACGGGTACATGCTCATCTATAAATACAAATGTGTGCATCCATGTGACGGCATAAGCTAACCAATAGTTTGTACGTATGTCTCCAACCACAAATCTTTACATGTCATTTTAGCCTTTTCTTCTTTCTTACGTCTAAACTCTCAATCCACAGATTAGAAAGTTGGCTTCTATAAACTCCTTATCTGCTTACTTATTTGGTTATAGTACACATGTACACTCTGCTTCCATCCTATGGTTCTCGAACCTCTCTGTCTCTCTCTCTCTCTCTCTCTCACACACACACACACTTAGGTATGCATGTGTACACATAGTTATGTCTATATATACATATGTTTGTATATTATGCATATCTTAGTATTCACTTACTAAGGAACACTCTTTGTATTTTATACTTCAGTGGCTTTGTCAAATTTATACTGTTACGTATCTACCACACAGGTATTATACAGAATAGACACATTTGAGAAGACCTGTGAACAGTGATACCCCAGTACCCACAGCATGCCTAGTGCCAAATCTGTCTCCAATGTTATTCTCCTGTGAAAGGAACTAGGTATATCAGTAAATTGACTGATAATAGGTTTGATAAAACATATACAGATGAATGTGGTGCATCTTATAGCACCAAAAAGCAAGAAACTGCACACACACAAAAGGCTGACTATCAAGGGGAACCCGGGGAAAGTGTGTTTAGTCCCCCAAAATAGACCAGTTTGAGCAATGAACAAATAAAGATGCATTGAGTCATAACCCAAAGTAGTAAGTGCAGAATTCCAAACACGTGGATAGTGTGAAGGAGTATGGAGATTCTGTAACTCTCCCCTCGTCCTGAACTGTGTACTGTGCACAGCGACAGTCTTCCAAATAGCAACAGAAAAGAGGAAAAGAAAGGAACTTGATAGGCTAGAAATATCGCAAACACTACTGCGCTACCTCAGTGGATCAAGGCAAAAATCAACAGCACAATGAGAGTCTGTACCCCTAATGAGAATAATTTATTTCTTCTTATTTTCTCCATATCTTATAACACTGAATAATCACAAGAAAAATATCAGATAACTGACATTAAATAGAGAGTCTGGAAAATGCCTGACAAGAATTCCACACAACCCTCCAGGTCATAAAAAACAAGGAAATTTGGGGAGACTGTCACAGCCAAGAGGAGGGTAAGGAGACCTGAAACCAAACGTAACGTGGCTAATGTGTACACAGGAACTTGTGGTGCTATCTTTGTAATTTTCCTGTAAATCTGAAACTATTCTTATTTATTTATTTCTTTAGAGACAGAATCTCACCCTGTCACCCTGGGTAGAGTGCCCTGACAGCAGCATAGCTCTCAGCAACCTCAAACTCTTGGTCTCAAGCTATCCTTTTGCCTCAGCCTCCTCAGTGACTGGGACTCAGGCTCCCACCACAATGCCTGGCTAGTTTTTCTATTTTTAGTAGCGATGGGGTCTCACTCTTCCTCAGGCTGGTCTGGAACTCCCGAGTTCAGGTGACATACCTGTCTCAGCCTCCCAGGGGGTTAGGATGACCGGTGTGAGCCACATTCCCAGCCTTTATCTTATTTTTAATTAACAAATAATAATTGTACACATTTATGGAGTACAATGTGATGTTAATGTCTAGAACTCTTCTTTAAAATATTTACTAAAAATATTCTTTGTAGTCTGGAACTTTGCTTCACCATAAGAAATATTTTTGACATTCTGGCAACATAGTGACTTTCTGTACCAAGCTCTAGTAGGTAGGTAATTTTTCCTTTTGGCTAATTACCCATCAATATCTTGGCAGGACATTGTTAGTCAGTTTATACAGATAAATTCACAGTTTTTCAAATGATATATCAAAGTAAAAACCAATTGCATTAAGAATATAGTACACACTCAAAAGTTGGTTTTTGACTTTTTATCATCCTCATCATAAATAGTGGAATTTTTGCAAATATTACAATATTACAAATATTAAAATATTACAAATATTTTACTTGTTCTGTTTTTTCCTATTCTAAATGTGAAATGTTTTGTACTATATTGTCCTTTTAAATATTTACTTTAGAACCATCAATTATAGATATTGAATGGTCATTTATAATTTATGACAATGTTCAAAAGTACCTTATTGACCTTGGGCTTAGACATCAGGTCATAGTATGACGTACACAACACAGGAACAGAAAACTTGGTAATGCAAATCAGCATTTTAAGACTCTATTCTATAGCATTTCCATTGTTGTCTAGAGATTGTACACAGGGACATTCCAGTAATGTAAAATTATTAAGAATTCTCTATTTGTGGAGAAAGAAAAACGTATTTTCACAAGATAAGATGTCATCTGCCAAGAAGATTATAAGCTAGAATTCAGATGGAATTAAGGCTGATAACTTTACACTGTGTTTCATTTAAAAAATAGCAACTTTTCTGTAACTTCATATGGTAAAATAACAAACATGGTCTATAAAATAATCCCTACGTGCATCCTTAAAGAAAGATGGAGATTTTACCTCCTTCATGTTTACATGGTTGGAGCTAGAACCTATTCTTCTTAGCAAAGTATCTCAAGAATGGAAGAAACAGTATCCAATGTACTCAGCGCTACTATGAAACTAATTTATAGCTTTCATAGGAAAGTTATAACCCAACTATAGCCCAAGTATATGGGGAAAGGGGAGAGGGAGGGGAGGG
>NW_003852428.1:12888162-12891523 GCF_000181295.1 Otolemur garnettii | reverse complement strand
GGTGATTGGTGGGACCACACCTATGGTCCATCTTACAAGGGTACATGTGAATCTTTCTGAATGTAGAATATAAAGGTCTTAACACAATAACTAACAGGATGCCATGAAGACTGTGTTAACCAGTTTGATGAAAGCATTTCAAATTGTATATAAAACCAGCACACTGTATCCCATGACTGCATTAATGTACACAGCTATGATTTAATTAAAATAATAATAATAATCCCTAAGGCATAGTGAGGAAAGTAAAACTAAATAACTCACTAATTTTATAGTATTGTTTTTGTAGATGGCTTTATGGACTCTACTGTTAATTAAAATACCAGGGAATGTACAACTCAGAGTTAATCTCAGATCCTTTTTTTAAAATGTTAAACAAAATACATTTATTCCCATGTGTAGTTTTCATGACAGGTATAGTTATGATTTCATGCCAGCAGTGTGAAACAGCACTTCATCCCTGTCACCATTTTGTGGATTAATTACTCGTATTTTCTATATGCTTGGGCAAAGAAAAAGAAGGTTTCACAAAAGGGCCTATTATCGTTTTTGGTATAAGAAGATGGCTGTTGTGAAAGGTTGAAAAATAAGAAATCAGAGAAACTTCCAGTATTTCAGTTTTTCAATACTTCTTTAGGCAAGGACACAATATTGAATTCCAGTTATCTTTGAAAGTTTCTGGGAAATATTTAAACAGTATAAAAAGTGTATGTGTGAATATTGGGCTATAGACTTGAAAAGGTTTATCCTCTTTATATGTCTTTCAAAACATACATTTCTGCTAGACTTACGACAACAGAGAATAGTCTAGCTAAAATATTTATAGGAAGAGATTTTCAAAATAACTAACATTCAAATAGGATTGCAGTAATTAATTCCTGACAATCGATTGACAGTTTTCAGCAACAGCAATTTCACTATAGAATTCATTAATCAAATATTTACCAAATGCCTAACATGGCAGACAGTGTCCAGGCACTGAGATCACAGGATAAGTTAATAGTGCATTTTAGACAGGCTGAAACCATTCTCTTTTTTAAAAGTAAGAAAAAAAATTGAAGGTATATCTTCCATTTGTACATATAATTTATCAGTTGTATTTATATACCATACTTCCAAAATAGGTTCATTTAAAAAATAAATAAAATATTTAAAGAGAAAAATAAATGGACAATATTTACGTAATTTTCTTCTTAAAATCAGATGAAAAATGGTGTGCTTTGCATTGGGTTCTGGGCTTCCAAAGTCAAGCATTGTTCCCAGCAAATCCCTGGTGATAGAAACTTCCATGTCACAGCATGACTCATGAAATCACTTCTTTCACATTTTTGGATAACTCAGTGTCCTGTATGTTCTTAACTTTTTACTGAAAGTCATAGAAGGCAACACCAGTTAGGGTAAGCTAAAGTGTAGATTTCTTTGTAGTTTACCATCAAAAGTTAATATTTTTCATTCTTGAGTTTTAGTTATAAGAAGGTTTGAAGAAGCAAAGGAACGCAGTCTCCCCAGCAGAATCAATCATTGGTCACGCATGCTTTGCTAAACATGCCTTTAATCATTCTCAACATCTTTCTGAAGTATTGTGCACAAGGTGAAGTGGCCAGTAATTATTTCATCCAGAAGTGATATCAGAGTTGATGCTTTTACTTAGAGACAACAAAACAAAACAATAATAAATACTCGACAAGGGCAAGTCTAGAAATCTTGTTTTACTACCAACTAGAACTCCTTGAAAAGACATTCACATAAATATTCTGAACGAAATCATTGATTTATCTGGAAGATATGAGAATAGGGCCCTTTGAGTAATTATTTAGTCTTCATTTCCCATACCTAATTATAAAGGTATGGGAAAAATTATAAAATCACTGTTATCATTTCTAATTTAAAATCTTTGACATTAGAGTGAAGATAATTTTATTTTTTTCCAAACATCCCATTTGGAGCATTGTGGCAAAAGGAAAATTTCGGTGGTAACAGGAGATCACAGTGACACTTTGCCACCTGTCCTTCTGGGAGACACGCTGTTGATTTGAATGTAGCCTTAACATCATGGATCTAGAATCTAGACTTTGAAGTTTGGAACATTGAGCAGCTACTGGCTGACAACTACATCTGTCGATTTGTTCTCCCTGTGTCTCGGGACTCTCAATGTGCTACTGAAGAATGTCAGGATTAAAAAAAAAAAGTCAGAAGACACAGTCTAGGAAAAATTTTCTATTGTCAAGGTAAAAGTTTCTATTCAAATAAAGGAAATAACTTACTGAATAACACAGTGGAATTGGTTGCCAAACAAAAAGAGGACTTCTGATCGCTTAACTCTGAGACTAATACTTGCTCCGTTATGTCATATCATACGATTCTGGGTATAGCTGTTGTTATCTTTATTATTATTATTATTATTGATCGTGTTTTGCCTTTGTGTTGGGATGATTCACAAGAATTGAGGATATTGCGGTGTTTGTCTACACTACAGAGAAACTTAGAAGAGAATCCTCTCCTTCAAATGTATTATACACTTGGCACCGTCAATAAAAGAGCTTAAAACCAATTGTTTAAATTTTAAAAAATGAGTCAAATTAGCCGCTAAAGAATACTTGGAGATATTTAAGAAGGAGTAATATGCAGATAATTAGCTGAATAGGTAAAAAATGAAAACAAAACTCCAAGGAAATATTTAAAGAATAACTGAGTCCAACAAGGCATCATTTGCAAAGAAGGAGATCAGAGTAGCTCCTCTGAGTCATCGTGAAATCCTTTCGTCATTAAAAAGAGTCTCTTATTTTACATAATGCAGTTTTAAAGTCATGCATTTTATCAAAAATGTTATGCTTCAGAGAACAATCCTCCTTTAGAAAGTTTGAACAAAATGATTAAAATGGATATGCACAATGCATGTAGATCATACTAATATCTTTAACTATTTCTTTACAAACCAAAATCAGATTAATAAATTACATTAAAACACAATATGTTGTTTATACTCTCCTGGTTAATTTACATCAGAGTATTTTTTCCTTTTTTCTTGTTTTTGCAGTTTTTAGCCGGGGCTGGGTTTGAACCCACCATGTCTGGCATATGGAGTCAGTGCCCTACTCCTCTGAGCCACAGGCACTGCCCTATATCAGAGTATTTTCAAAAACATGAAATGGCAAACTTTTATTTTACTTCTATTCTCTGTCACCCTTCTTTCTTTTTTCTTTACTCCTTCCTTTTGAAAAAAAAAAAAATTCCTGTCAACTAATCCTCTCAGGATGCTACCCCATCAAGATAAATGTATATGAGGCTTCGTCTCCAAATCTTTCTCATTTTTTAAGCTTTGCGTTCTGCTAAACTGCCTGTTTCTCCCCACTCCACTCCC
>NW_003852428.1:12875601-12887990 GCF_000181295.1 Otolemur garnettii | reverse complement strand
ACAACTCGTTCTGGGATCCAGCTGGGTGTCTCTCTCACATGAGCACAGCATTCTTTATGAGTTTCAAATTGGTATTGAGTATATGTGATGCCTGCCATTCCAAACTTGAGCGTTCTGCCAATCCATCCAAAGTGTACCAAAGGATCACAGTCCCCATCTTTTTATGACCGAGGAGCATTCCACAGCAAACACACATCACAGATTACAAGGAGCACTTGTGAAAAGAGAAGGCAGGTCCTCCTCGGAACCTTGGCCTAGAGAGGAGACCTCTCCTTCCTTTTGGACTTGTTTACACTGATTGTCATGGTCCTAACAAAACGTGCTATCACAGGCTATTCCATAAACCATGTTTCTGCCCTGCCTAGAATGATGCATTTTTGTCTTAGTATTGAAGGACACCAGTAAGAAAATTCCCCTGGGAGCCCAGCTTTCATCTAATTACACACAGTAGATTCGATGAGGGAGTTTCCCCACACACCCCCGCCATACACCCCTGTGAAGTAGGAACAACTTGAAGACAAAAACTCAGTTACGGAGATGAAAGGTTAGAACAAATCTCTGGTGTTAATTCAGGTGTGGCCGTGGCCTGCCCTCATTCATCCTGCCTGGCGATTGTTAATGAGCTGTTTTCTTCTTGGTATTCCAGCCTGCCAGGCACACAGGCGAGTATCACACATCAATTAACTCATATAGTCACTGATGTGAATAACAGATCAATGAAAAAAAGCAACTCAATTAATTCATGTTCAATATCAAATGAGTAGAGTTTATAAAGAGACTGATTTCAGATTCCCTTGTAAATCAGTAGAAAATACCATGTAATTTGTATGCCTAAGAGCAATGCAGGTATAACTGCAAATACTGATACAGACGTGAGTTATAATCTAGAAGAAAAGAATAACAAAGATCCAGGCTGCTCTCACCTTGTTTCCATATTAAAAATAACACAATACAGAGTCAACGGTTTAGGTTGAATTCCAGAAGAGAATTTGTTCTTTCAGATATCTTCATGCTACATTTTTAACAGGCTAGTTCCTTATAGAATGGAAATGTTTTCAAGATCACTGTTCGAAGATGTACGTAGAAAATAAAGAAAACAACCATGGACATTTCCAGTTAATAACCCAACGGGGATGGGCTCACACCTTGGACAGTTCAGTACACTCAGCTCTAAACTTCATGCTTTGGAATGTTTTCCTATCATTGCACCAGCATGCGCTGTGTGACTCAGATCCTATTATTGTATGCTACTTGAGATGCATACAGGGAATTCCTGCTGTTTTGTCCACCAAGGAAATGACGGGCATATATCAGTGATAAAAAGTGGTCTCAGATTTTGTCCATGTCCAGCTTTTCAGAGTTTTCTCTTTTAAAATTTTCTAATGTTATTGTTTTATGTGAAATAGATATAAAGGTAAAAATCCAAAATTTATATCCAAGTTGAAATTATAAAGAAGTCATTAGAAAATCAGTAGCATATATGTGTATATCATTTTTGAAAACTACAGAAGGAGTCGAAATGGTCATATTTAAACGGAATGTCTGAGGAAACTTTGTAGAAATCATTTGGAACAGAGGAAAAGAAAAGAAATGGCTTGGCAACGTTTTGAATTGAAATCATGTTTAAACAGTAAAATGCAAGGACAAGGCTAGGGATGAAATACAGCTGGCGTTTGAACAGCCGGGGAGGGGGGGCGGCAAACACCCACACAGTAGAAATCTGTGAGTAACTTTGTTTAACAGTCACCTTGGGTCCGAAGCCTTACTATTAACATAGACAGTCGATTAGCCCATGTTTTGTATGTTATGTGTGTTAAGTAAGATATTCTTAAGATAATCTAGAAAATAGAAAATGTTATTAGGAAAATCATAAGGAAGGAAAAATATATTTGCTAGTCATCGGTAGAAGTGGGTCATCATAAAGGCCTCTGTCCTCATCATCGTCATGGTTTAAGCAGACTGAGGGGGAGGAGGAAAAGGAAGGGGTCCTCTTGCAGCCTCAGCAGTGACCGAGGTATCAGATAAGCTGGGTGTAAGTGGAATTGCACAGCTCAAACCCACACTGCTCAAGAGTCAACTGTATTTAAGAGGAACAGTGACTCAGGTATACTCTACTCATGCAGAAGTCAGTTATTAAAAAAAGAGAATAATTCAGATGATAAAATCAACAGTAATTTCTCTATGTGCCACTAATTACTGATTTTAGGTGTTTGTTTTGTAAAAATACACATGGAAGGAAAATAGAATATTTACTTGAACATGTTTTGCTAATTATAATATGGATCATTTTGAGGGAATTGGGCCATTCCTGGTAACATCATATGAATCTGATTCATCTCCCCATCCAGGAGGAAAAGTGTCTGGTACATGACGAATTTATTGAAGTAACTAATAAGAATAATTACAATGTGTTATAGTGTAGGAAGACATTTTTAGTACTAAAATCTAAGAAGCACTGAACAACTATATTTTACTTTGAAAATGAAGTGTTTGATTGTTTATAATACAAATACTTAAAAAAAAAGTCTGGATATACAGCTAAGTAAATAATTAGTTTCAGGACATCCAAAAGGTGACAAATATAACTTTTGGGAAGCTTACAATGTTTATCTAGAAAAAAAGCAAATAGCTTCAGTGAAATGTAATACAATTAATGTCATAAAACAATTATTTAAGATATGATGTGATTGGAGTGCAAGATGGTGAACCCGTTTTAGAATTGCCCCGTTATTAATTTTACAAAACTAAATTTACCCTGACCAAATGACATCACAGTTGTGTTCCTTGGTATTTGTCCAAACGTGTTACAAGCTCCTGTCCACACACCAACCTACACGCCAATGTTTACAGCAGCTTTGTTCATGATTGCCAGACCTTGGCAGCAATAACATGTCCTCAGCAGGTAAATGGATAAACTGTGCTGTACCGACAGGAATATTACTCAATACTAAAAAGTAATAGAGTTAGGAAGAGAAAGGAAGGTTAAACGCATGTTATTAAATATACATAAAAGAAGGCAACCCGAAAGATGATATCCTCTACGATCCCAACCATGTGACATTCTGGAAAAGGCAACACTGTGGGGAAAGGACTTGGGTCAGTGGCTTCCAGGGCTGAGGGGGAAGGATCAGTGAACGGGAAAAGTCCAGCTGATTTCTAGGGCACTGAAACGTCCTTTGTGACACTGCTGTGGTAGACACATGTATAAACACTACCAGGAGTGAACCCTCATGGAAACGTTGGACTTTGAGTGATGTTGTGTTAATTTCAGTTTGTGAATTATAACAAATGTACCATCAGGTAGTCGGGAGGCTGTGCGCATGGGGGGCTCAGGAGGTGTTTAGGAAATCTTAGTTTCTCCTGCTCAATTTTGCTGTGTCCTAAAATTACTAATAAAAAGTGAAGCTGTTTGGGGCAGCGCTTGTGGCTCAAATGAGTAGGGCGTCAGCCCCATATGCCAGAGGTGGCGGGTTCAAACTGCAAAAAAACTGCAAAAACTGCAAAAAAATAAAAACAAAATTTTAAAAAGTGAAGCTGTTTTTAAGAAGAAAGCAGTGTGGAAACACCCATTAGAAATTATTCAGAGATGAAAACCAAGGTTGCTTGTATGGCGTGGAGAATTCCCCAGAGAATGTTTTAGTGATGCGTGGCCCAACTGCAGAGCTCCCATCCTGGCTATTAAAAAATAATAATAATAATAAAATATATATATATATATATTGAGAGAGGGAGGAACACAGCAAATTTGATTATAAAGCTTTGCTAATTCTGGGTGAGGTTTTCACATTTGTTTTTAATTTTGTTTTATTTTTCTTTAAATCTTTACGTGGAAATGGGTAGATATAGTACTAATCATTCAGGGAGGAAATAAAAACAACCTACGGAAAATAGGATCCAGGGAAAAATACAAAATTCTTTAAGAGTTGGAAAGGAAAGAAAGAAAAATAGTACAATTAATACGCTTCATGTAATAGTCCCTCTATCTGCTCTGGGCTAGCGGGATGGCTGCAGGACCGGCCCTTTGATTCCCGAGGCAGCACAAGGCTCAGGCTTGGAGGCAGCGGATGTGGGCAGGAAAGATCCCTGGCCTCTCCGCTCCCCATCTGCAATGTCCACAATGCGAAGGGACAGAACCGAAATAAGCCTTGGAACACCCTTGCTGTCCAATGCCATTGGCATTATGCATACAGTACAGCTCTTTTTTCTCCCATTTTTTTCCCAGGAAGTTTTTTATACTGAGAGTAGAAAAGAATATATTTCTATATTTTCTAAACCATGATAAGATTGATGAAGTCCCAAAATACTGGCCTCAGAACAAATAGGAATGACCTGCTGGCCACAGTGTGTTCTACACCAGTTGGCAAAGAAAAACTCCAACAGTACAAAATGTCTGGTAAACCACTTTATCAGAGGGTGATCTTGCTGGGCACAATAGATTGACACTGACAATCTTAAAAATATATTACATCAGTCAAAGCACTGTTAGTCTCTCTACACAAATGTATATGCTGTACAAATGGCTCTGAAAATTGAAAGGTACTTATTCATATTATTTTGAGCTATTTGAGCAAGACAAATTTTTCAGGTCGCGGGAACATTGAATATTAGTTTTGTTGTGAACTCAATGAAGGGCCAATTTTATAATCTGACACTTATGTACATTTCTAATTTCAGTTCCATTAATGCAAATCTCTAACTGCTGATAATGCATTATACCTTTCAACATTTATGCAAATGACTTAGGAAAATGGGTCATTATATAGTTACTTTTTGTTGGAATACATTTTATTTACCCATGTCTGTTATAGCGTTCAGCTAGAGAAAAACAGGAAAGTGAGAAATCATGTTTTGATGTGAGAGGCACAGCCAGGCACCCCTTTTATATACAAGATAACATTGGGAGATACAGAAAAGTTGGTATTTAAAACAAGCAAATATCACCATTCTTGCACTGTTTTCACAGAGCTACATTTAATTGATAAGACAAGAATGAGTAGGTCCTTCATATTATTCTATATAGGCCTATTTTATGATTCAACTCTCCTCTGCTTGGACATAGCTCTGTCATTGTTTTATTAGTTTTATATTGAATTATAAAAGATACCCAAAGTATACAAATTAAAAAAAAATAGATGTCTTGATGAATTTTCACAAAATGATGACAACATATGACCAGTAACAATAGAACACCAGCATTCAGAAACCTTCCCTAGGAAACTTCTTATCACAGCAACCCTGTGACAAAAGGTACTTTGACTTCTAATGCCATAGATCCCTGGTGCCAGTTTGTTAACAATATGTACATGAAAACTTATGGCAGCTTGTATTCTTACAACGTGCACTTTCCTTTAGGAGGGTTGTCCACATAAGCATGTATAATCTTTTAACCCTTTTGAATTCATTCCGTGAACATACCCAAATTTCCTGATGGACTTCTAGATATTTTCATTTTGGGTAACATTGTATAAAGCTGCTATGAAAATCCTTGTGATGGTTCTCAACAAATGAATGTACTTCTTTTGAGAATTGTAGGAAGACCATAGAGGGAGGTCCTACATTACAAATAACTTAGTTGTAGTAGATACTGCCAAGAAGTTTTCAGAAGAGACTGTGGCAGTCTGTGTCCTCCTCAACTGATATTTCGGGTTCTGATGGTGATGACGCTAAACATTGTTGTTCTTTTTATATTTAATCATTCTGATGTATACATAGATGTTTCCCATATAGATTTAATTTGAATCTCCAAAGTGATTAATAAATTTCACAACTTTTCTTACATATACTTGAATATATCCTTTGTAAATTACCTACTCAACACTTTTG
Source organism: Otolemur garnettii (assembly GCF_000181295.1). Classification (NCBI taxonomy): domain Eukaryota; kingdom Metazoa; phylum Chordata; class Mammalia; order Primates; family Galagidae; genus Otolemur; species Otolemur garnettii. The sequence goes on along the minus strand of NW_003852428.1, from coordinate 12,882,167 downwards.
CCTGTATTTTTATAGGATTAGCTAACTGATTGTAGTTGTATGTTGATACTATCCAGATAGAAGAACTTAATTCAGTATTATTCAGGTAGGAGTAAGGAGGAGGAGGAACAAATGTTTGGTCCAAGAGGTCTCCAAGGTCTGATTAGACACTTGGTTTACGACAGGGGTTTTCCAAGGACTGACCAACTGGAAAGTGGTAGAGAAACCACAAAGTGGAGATACGATCAAGGGAACAAAGGTGTCATTGGAGCTTGTGCATGACCAAAAACCAAGACTGTGTCCTCAAGTGATCTACCCTCATTAGCACAGTAAGTAGCATACTCACGGCACCAGGACAGTGTTTAAATGCCATGGAAACCCCTGGAAACGGTCTTATAAGGTTAAAAATAGGTCCACCTCTTTCTGAGAAAAGCCTTGAATATTCAGCCCTACTGTAACCCAGAATGGAGACTGTTTTTCTGAGCGAAACATCACAGGAATGGAGAAACGAGCAGGTGTACTCAATACCAGGTTGGAACTGATGAACCAACATTGAAGTGTACATACGAAAATAAATCTCAGTGCAAATCAATTGGGGGGGGGTCTGTGCAAATTCACACCTATTGGGTATAGTTCACACTGCCTGGGTGGGGGAACACACTTAGAACCTTGACTCAATTTGTGCAAACAAAAACAAAGTATATAAACAAAACGTGTACCTTCCAATATCCTGAAATTTAAAAAAATGTTTAAAAGGAGAAATAAAGAATAACAAGAAGAAAAACACTTAGTATACGGAGGGAGCCCCACTCAACTTGGTGTCTCCTCCACGTCCAGAGACAGATCTGCTCTCTGTTCTGAGCGTGCCGTCCTTGGTACGTCTTGTGAGGTTTGCTATTTATTTCTTCGGTTGACTCACACCAGTAACCATTCTTTGGTACTAGGAACCAAGATGCAAAGAACAGGAACCTCACATTTGGTGATCCAAGTTGGAACTATCTGTGTTGCAAAATGTCCTCTCTATGGAAATGTATGTGTTTTTTCCCCTTCTGAATTCTATCTTTTGACTTCAAAGTAATTATTTATCTTAAACCAAAGGTTAAAGCGGGTTTGTTTGCCTGTTCAAGATATTTTTCCCTAGGTAATGAAAATTTCTTCCTATATACTCTTACAAAATCTTTAATATTTTACTGTTTAAAATTAGATATATAATTTATCTGAAATAGTTTGCATAGTATAAGCTAGAGGTTGTTAAGTCTTATATATTCAATTGATTAAGCATGATTGGTTGAAAGTACGATGTTTTTTAAAATCCAAATTTTACTTTGCACTATTTTTTTTAAATGTATCAAAATGAATTCTGTCCCTGTATTTTCTGTTCATTTATTACCGTTTCATTTGATACTTGTTTTAGTTTTTATTAAAGTTCATTTCCAAATAATTGTCACAAGTATCACCAAAATTAAAGAAATTAAAGATTGCAAATGATTTTTTAAAAAGTTACTTGATTTTTTTTATTGAAAATTTCCAAAAAATAAAGCAAAGTGTTCACATGTAAATACAGCAAAGTACAGTAGAACCTCTGGCAGCTGATCACCGAAAGGCCTGGAATAAACTGGTTACCACTGGAAATAGTCAACACAAGGCACCAGGTCACTGCACCACGGTGCACATGTGGTGGCCCTCCCGTCTGTGACAATGAGGACAACTAAGGAGGTAGCCCCAGGAGGTGGTCAACTATAGAGGTTCTAGAGCATTATAAAAATTTCAAATTGTTAAAACTGACCATATGGATCAAATAGTAAAAAATATAATCTTTCAGAAAAAGTAGGCTAAAAATACATTTTTAAGAAAACTACAAATAATTTTATATATTATGAGAATTTTATGTTTACCTAGGGAAGTTAGATTTGCATTTATTGCATCACAATAATCATAGCAATTATCATCTTGGTCACCATAGCAGCGGCATCATACTGTTTGAGAGCTCACTATGAGATAGCCACGAGAATGAGGGCTGCTCTTCTGCTATCCAGATAAATTAAAATACCTAGTCTGGGAAAAACTAATCGATATGCCAGAATGATCCAATTAAATAAATATGAAGCTATATATTTCTGCATGTATTTATCTATCTATATATAAAATATATCATTTTATGTGGATCAAAATTTATACACGCAGATAGATGTAGATTTGGATATAGGCAACGATCATGTACACAAACATATTTGTGTGGAAAGAAAGAAAATAAAAGAATACAGAAGACTTCATATGCACACATTTCGAGTTATCTACATGGCACTGTAGTTAGAGAACAACAAAAGAATATTTGCATATGATTAAATATGCATCTCTTTGTGGTTGCAAATAATGTTTATTTTTACATAATTTTAGTGCATTTCTTATAATTATAGATGATTTTTTAAGACATAAAAAAGATATTTTGGAAAATATGTGACATAATCTATAACACAGGAAGTGTCCCTGGACTTTTAAGAACAGAATGTTTTCATCTCAAAAATAATACAGTTGGTGAATTGGAAATATGTTTGGTTTAGACACAATTTCTGGACTTTGTGTTTCTAATATTAATAAAAGCTGAATTTATTTTTGTGTCTACTGTACACCATTTTCATAGTTCTTTCATTTTAGACATGAGAACTTGGATATGGGAATCAAACAGTTGTTACAAGAGAGGATAAATTGGCAGATTCAGAGTTTGGTCCACGTAGAAACCAATGGACGACTAATATTCTTATTTGCAAATTACTTATTTGGTGCTTTGAAATGCCTCCAAAAATTTTAAAAGTTTAATATAGATTGAGCAGAAGCTGAGAATAATTATATCAAACGTAATTGTGTTTCCTATATTTTAGATCTATTGGCTTCAATCCTTTAGTTTGTTTAAAAGAAAACTGACACAATGTTTCTAAAATATGTTACAACACTCCTGTGTCTGACACTGAGGTGGCTGTCAAAAAACTTCACATAAATAAGTTACAGAGTTATCACAGTGCAAGATTCTCAATATGACCTACAGTTCTAAAAAAAAAAAATGAACAAACACTGATTTGAAAATAGGTAGAAATAATGTTTTCCGGATTTTATTTTTGCCTTTTGTGAACCTCTATTTATGATGCTTACTCCATTTACTATCCAGAAAGTGGCTGTAGAGACTGGTTCTGTTCTGTTTAACTACACTTCTGCAGCACACTTAAACTTTGGTGGTAAAAAAAAAAAAAGTAGAAAAAAAGAATATGCTTACTGAGGTTTGAACTGCTTTTGAAAATAATTTAACTAATAATCTTAAAATTTTCGTGGCACACCTAAAGTCCTCACACAGCCCCGCGTTGTGCCACGACACACCAGGTGAAACTCAGTGCTTGGAATTTGGAAGGTGCACAATGGGGGCAGAGGGAGCCTTGCTAAGTGTTATTCTTGTTACTTGCGGAATCACAATTTGGCAAAGACCATGGTCAGGGAAAAAGAAACACGGATGATCAGAGCATTTACTCTAAAAGGCGTCTGATATGCAGAGATACAGACGGAGTAGATGAACATGTGTTATACTTCTTCTTTTTTTTTTTCCTGTAGCACAAATTCCCCGGTCAGGAAGGATGCTGTGTGGGAAAACACGGCAATGAAGGGACATTCTGTCAGTTCATAAAGGTAAGTGTTGGCAGAAGGACTGGAAGGAAGGAAGGCAACCCAGTGTAGATGAACTATTCTTTCCGGTAAAAACAAATGGTTGCCCTTCACCATGAAGAGGTCCAGGAAAATGGACCCAGGAGGCTGTCTCGTCCTCTGGTCAGATGCCCTGTTGGAGGCTCTGCAAAGGCTGGGCAGATCAGATATTGCTGAAACATTGATTTTCCTCTAAATCTGTCCCTTGACCATCTCAAACATGGCCATCAGGCAAGAACAGTAGATGCTAAGACAAAAAGCTATGGATTGATACTCATAGAACACTCATCTCATCATCTAGAACTCCTGATCCTGGAGAACACGTTCCCCACGGAACGCCTTCATGAGCACCCACAGGACAAAACGCCCTCTTGCCCTCAGTCCTGAGGTGGTCAGACACAAACTCCTTCCTCAGGCTTCCATGTCACCGATTTTCTGATCTTATCCATCCTTGCTGGATCCCTGATTCTTCAATGGAAAGTCTAGTGACTTCCAAAAATCCCTGTAGGTTACGAGCCTTGGCCATCTTCCCCTTAAGACAAAGTGAAGAATCAGATGCACCACTTACAATCACGCCCTTGGAGGTGATTTCTTCCCCTCATAGTCCTTTAGGGAAATGCCTGCACGAGCCAGGATAGAAGCCTTCCAGTTTTAGGTGATAGTCCCATAACCTGGAACTATCTGCTAACCAGCCACAGTTTTTCTCTTTTTTTAATCCACTGACAATAGGAAACAGTCATGAGGCCATGAGTGGGGACAAAAGAAAGGTGTGGATATAATAACAGTAGGTACTATGGAGTCTAATCTGCTGCCTTTTTCTATGATGTCTTCAGAACCACTCAAACTAACCCTAGGTCCTAACGCCAATTTCACTTAAGGATGCCATTTTTCTGTGCATGCCCCACACTGTAGCTTGGCTGCCCAAACAACATCTATGTAGTAATTATGACGTCAAATCCCCTGGTTTTCCATGGGCCAGCATTAGATCTGCCAAAGAGACATGTAACAAGAAAGAGAGCGTCTTTGGTTTGGTTTAGTTTTTGCTCTGCTCATAGTATGAACAGATAACTGCAGAAACAGCCACGCTCCTGCTCCACCTTCTTGTCTCTCGACAGTGAACCTCCTAGTGCAGCCTCCAAACAGCCTGAATCTGCTGAAGAACATTTCTTTCCTTTTCTTTTTTTCTTTTTTCTCTAGGCTCAAATCAAAACAGGCAACCAGCCATACAGATAACTAGAAAGACAAAACAAATAAAAAAAAATCGAATCCTTGAACTACGTCCAAATGTGATGTATCTCTCCAGAATCCAGAGGCCCATCAAGCATTGTACCTCTTAAAGTCATGAGATAGGATTTGAACTTCTTGTTGATTTCTTAAGATACTAATATTTCAGATTTCATGATCCCTCAGAAAACATCATTCAGGTGGTAGGGTTGGGTCTCATACGCGGGTTTTTTATGTTTTTTATGTAATTTGGTGCTGGGAAAGTCTGCCGGTTTGGGTTCTAGTGCACCACAGAACCTTCCTGTATGTGTTTTCCTTCAGTTGCTGTGTGAGCCTCATACATTTTATGGGTCTAATCTGGTTCGAGATTTAGCTAGTAAAATGAAATAGTGCTCTTTGCGATGTGACTTTGTAATCGCAGATTTTACCTTCAATATAAGTGCAAGTAGGTCATGTTTTTAAAATTCTGTAGCAAAGTAATAACCCTAAACTTTCATTAAATAAAGCTTCCCATAACCTGTGATAGCTGCCTCAAATGTCTTCAGGAAAAATTACATCAAAATATGTACTTACCAAGCATCACCAAGCACTTTGTTTTTTCTTTTACTTTTTTTCCCCCTTTTAATTCAGTACCCAGGTGAACAGGATGAATACTCTCTCATACATAAGCATGAAAACACCGGCTTTCAGGGAAATATATTCTACACCTTAATTTATATTTTGTTATCTTTTTTAGAGCAAAATAATCCCCATGGATTTAAAACTGCATTGAAGTGATTCACCAAAGGGGATAGAGATATTTTAACATTTCTTTTATGCTTCATCTGGCTTAATGGGTTTGCTCTCAAACGATGAACTATTACATTATAACTTAGCACAACTGATATTTGGATCTGTAAACAACCAGATACCAAATTTCTGATTCCCCGCTAAAAGGCATTTTATCTTGAAAATACTATACTACAATCATGTTATTCTAGAGACATTCTCTTGTATTTAAATTAGGAAAATTAAAATAAAATATGAAAATATTAAAACTTGTAAAATATTTACTGTCAATTGTTGTAAATGTTAATATATTTAGCTATGATTTAAAATGAAAATGTTTCCTTTATTTTCTATGGCATACGTCAAATGCCAAGTGTATCATAAGAAATTGTCAAATTATTTTATACCCTCTTTTATTTCCCTATAATTGTCCTTTCTCTGTTTTGCCTTGTTACTAGAATGATGTAGCATAAAATCTATTCCCACCCGGCATAGCATTATCATGATATTGAGAGTCTGTGTTCCTATTGATTTTAATTTATTTCAACAAATATCACACATAAAAATACTGGAAAATATTTATGAGTCAAAAAATCTAAATCAGAAATTTTTATTGTCACAAAATAACTGCAACCAACTCTTTCCTGATTTTAGGTTATTATAGATTTCTGTAATCTAATGTAAATTCAAACACTACAAACAGAAGGCCTTTCTAAAACAGAAATGTAATCATTATACTCATCTGTATAATAACAGTCAAGCTGAGAATCAAATCAAAGACACATGTCACAACAATAGTTACAAAGAAAATAAAATACCTAGAAGTATACTTAAACAAGGAGGTGAAAAATCTGTATAAGGAGAAATATAAAACACTGATAAAAGAATTCACATATGACTCAAACAAA
>NW_003852428.1:12873636-12874901 GCF_000181295.1 Otolemur garnettii | reverse complement strand
TTTTTATTATATTTCACATCCATCTATCCAAATACACATAACCTAAAAATATGTACAACTATTTTATATCAATAAACCGAAATATTACAAGTTCCCTGAAGAGCCAGAACATACTAAAACATTTTTCTAACTAGAATGATTCATCTAGTGTGTTGTCCAGAGTAATAGCATATATCATAGATTAATGTATGTTTTGTTTGATAATTAAATCAGAGACAAACCCACAAAAAACCTCTTGATGTTAAGTACAATATATTCTGTAATTTGCAAGGCATTATAAAACTAACATGTGTGTTTCCACTTCTGAACATACCTAATATAGTATCATGATTGTTACACAAATGGCTACATATTAAACTGCAATCTTTTGCAGCTTAATATGGCACAATATTTTATTTTAAGACACGTTTCGTCATATTCGTCTTTGCATTACACTAACCCATAATGCAATACATTGAACAAGATAGACACTTAATAGATATTTGCTGAAGATATTTTTCTTTAAAAAGGGACTCTGAAATATAAACTCCACGCATTACTTTCTACTTTATTGAAAAAGTGGGAAAAATTCAGTCATAAAACAACTCTCAAGGATTCTGATTAGAAGCAATGTTTGTCTCAGTCAAAAACAAAACAAAACGAAAACTCCACAAAAGGAAAAAATTATTCAATATTCAGATGTTTTCTTGTGTTCAATTTACACAAAAGGCCAACAGCTGTTTATAAATCTCTTTAGCATTACATTCCGGCTGAGGAAAATCCAATTTCCAACATAGTGAATGTTACTCAGCCCAAGGAGAAGACTTAATCCAATAGTTACTTGGCAACAGCACTGGCTTTCAGAATTAGGCCTCGATATGTACTCACTGATCTTGGAAAATGTTATAAAAACACAGGTTAGGGAGCACGTACTACACAGTAGTTTGTAATCAGAATAGAATGATTATTAGAAGTTTAATGTGCATCCCCTTCTGCTATGTAAAATAGGAGTGCCACAGCTTTGGAAATGTGGCATAGCAGGTTTATATTGTTATATTTTTTCTGAAATATTCTCACATGTCTTTTATTTTCATACAAAAGAATAATCAAAATTGATTACCACCAGGGGCTCACAGAACATTTAACCTCCCACCCTCATGTCTATGCCTCATCATTCATAATTTCCCAGGCCCTGGATAATTAATACCGGGGTCTCTGAGTATGTTTTTGTTCAATGAGATTTTAGGCATTTACTAGGCATCCATGACTCCGCACAGATCACCAGT
>NW_003852428.1:12854640-12872387 GCF_000181295.1 Otolemur garnettii | reverse complement strand
CAAACATATGAAAAATGCTTCAATATCACTAATTGTCAGAGAAATACAAAGTAAAACCACAGTGAAATGCCACCTTACCCCAGTCAGAATGGCCATTATTAAGAAGCCAAAATCAATCAATCAATCAACAAATATTGATGCAGATTCTGGGAAAAGGGAATGCTGCTATAGTGTTGGGCAGGAATTTATATTAGTACAACCTCCATGGACAACAGTCTAAAGACTTCTCAGAGAAATAAAAGTGGGTCCACTATACAATCCAGGGGTCCCACTACTGAGGGTCTACCCAAATGAAAATAAGTCACATATCAAAAAGACACCCACACCCCTACATTTATCATAACACAGTTCACAATAGCAGAAATACAGAATCAACCTAAATGTCCACCGACTGATGAGTACATGAGGAAAATGTGATAAATCTATACCGCAGAATACTGCTTAGCCATAAAAAGGAATGAAGTAATGCATTTTGCAACAACGTGGAGAGAGGCCATTTTCCTAAGTAATTCAGGAGTAGAGAATCAACACTGAAGATTCTCACTCGTAAGTGGGAGCTAGACTGTGGGTAAAGATGATCACACCAAATGGAATAATAGACATTGAAGATTCCCAAGCTGGGACAGTGGGAGGTGAGTGGGAGGTAAATACTTACATAATGGATGGAATTTACATTATTCATGTAATGAGTACCCTAATAGCATAACTTCTAAAAAAAATCCATGTAACAAGACTTCACTTGTATACTTCTACATTTATGAAATTAAAAACCACAATAATATATATTTTTAAATTTCCTTATCTGTGAAATGCGTGAATCTGTCTGAAAGGGCCATATATCTTTCAACATTGAGTGCCCATGTTCCATGTCCCAATCTACATCTTCTCCCTAGAAGTTTCTCAGAACACAGGGGAACTGCCCAGTCATGCAAAATAAGGTTTATTTATTTTCTGATAAGGACCTAGTAAGCCCACACTTTTAGCCCTTGTTTCCTTACCCTCCAGCCACAGTGCTAGAATAGAGCTTAAGGTGGATGGTGCTTGCATCATAGAGCCCTTTAGTCCTTGGAATATGCATCCCCTACGCTTTCCAATCTATTATGCTAAACCTCTCCACACCTGATTACCCCCAACCAAGTGCTCGTCACATTATTTGGTAATTATTCACCTATTTTTCTGTCTTTCCTCACTAGTCTCCAGGGTCAGGAAAATGTCCTAGAAAAGTTAAAGGGTATCTCCTCCTTCATGCAACCCTTAGTGCCCCATACAAGTAGTGGTGTTTAAGGCCTCTCTGTAAAGGAGTGCTGAGTAGAACAGAGCTCAAAGGATAAGAAAACACTAACGGTGTAATAATCCTAATCAACAAGGAGTGACTATTTAGTGCTGATCCTTCATCATTCCACTAAGTATAATTCAATGCATTTCAGCTTTTATTTCCTTTGATATTCCTTGACTAAAAGTTTTCATGGATTCTTACAAAATCGACATTTCCTTGAAGACAAATATTGGTATCATGAAAATAATCCCTACAATGTCTTGTGACACTAAACTCTTTTTATAATTTTTTTTGATTAAGTCATAAATACATAAATCCTGTGACACTAAATTCTATGAGAACCATTTTGCCACAGGTAAAGAATACAACGACCTCTTTTTATCAAGGTGCAGCAATCATCAAACAAAAAGTCTCCTACATCAGGTCCTCTCAAGAAGGAGATTAATATTAGCTTATTTCAAATAAAATTCCAGAATATGATGTTATTTCACAGTAGTTGTTCTTTTATTCTTTTCATATTTGAAGAGAGAAGGAAAAAGATCAAACACTTCAAATTTGACACAAAGTACACGGATCACACAAAATTTAGAAGTATGTTTATACATTTTTTGCATTTATATAATTATTCACAGAGTTAACTTTTCCCTTGGCAAATAAAATATCTTATACATGCTAATATTTAAGAACCTTAATCTAATAAAATAATATTTAATTAGAAAATAATTATTTAATTTTTCTGCTACTATTAGATGGAGTTTGATAGGCTAAGTAATTTATGTATCTTGTACTTTGTTTAGAGATTTCTGCATAAATTGCATTGGGTTTAGATGCTTTTATTCCTAAATTACATAATCTCTATGCATATGTACCAAACAAATTCCAAAGTCTCTAAGGTAATTAGACAGAGTTGGCAAAACTCCCGTGTCTGTAACACCTGGTGGCAGTAAAACATAAGTGCAGATTGGACTCATAGAGATTAAAGCTTTTAGCATCTTGAGGATTTTGGCAGCAATAAAAGTAAGCATGAGTGCCGCACCAAGAAATCAAGTTGTGCAAATAGCAAATTTTGCTTCAATAGAGCCACTGGAAATCTACAAAAATAAATATAATTTAGATCTAGTTTTTCCTGGTATCTCACTCGCCCTTCTCAAATTTGCTTAAGTGAGCGAAGGCAGGATGGGAAAAAAGTCATAATCAATAACGCACAAATACACACACACAAAGATAAACTATGACATCTTGTTGTATCAGCTGGGAGAGAGAATGGATTTGTAAAGAGTTATCATCAAAACTCCTGTAACCTAACCCTAGAAGAATATCAAAGGAACAATGAAACCAGCTTAGCGCTAACTTAATGGGATGAATTCTGAGACTAATCTGTTGCAGATTGTACTGAAATTACCTTGGCGTTTGGCGTTTACAACCTACGCACTACTCTGTCTCAGAAGCCTGATGGTTTCGAGTCTTTTGCATGCAAATTTGGCATAAGTGGAGCAGTGTATGCAGTATCAAATCTAATTTAACCTGATGATCAGTACTCCCTCACTAAAGGACAGTTCTTTGAACAATTATATACCAGATATGTACATTTAGAAAAATATACAAAAAGATAATGTGATTTTTAAAGCATCCTTCTGTTTCTTTTAAGATAATCTCTGTTCTGTGTTCTGGTTTCATTAACAGTGATAATTTTTAAGAGAAAATACCCCCAACTCTTGTTACCTCTTCAATTCCAAATCTTGTTTCACATCTCTCAATTCATTTCTTTAAAATTTTCTAACAATTTTATCAATGACTACCATAGTGGCTTATTCTTAGACTACGCACCCATTTTTGGAATTGTTTGCTGCTTTAGGTTCTGAAAAAATTATTAGTTTTCTGGCCCTTCCATGTCCAGTTCGGCATTGCCCCTCCATTTTAACACTGTGTAAGTCCTTCTTTTCCACACTTGTTTTGGGTCACTATTAATTACCATCTTTGCCGATCATGCCAACATACATATTTCTTTCCCATAATGTCCTTGAACTTTACATTTTACCATTCAACTGCCTTAAGGTCATGTGTTCTGGCTCGGCGCCTGTGGCTCAAGCTGCTAAGGCGCCAGCCACATACACCTAAGGTGGCGGGTTTGAATCCCTAGCCTGGGCCCACCAAACAACAACGATGGCTGCAACCAAAAAATGGCCAGGCGTTGTGGCAGGCGCCTGTGGTCCCAGCTACTTGGGAGGCTGAGGCAGGAGACTTGCTTGAGCCCAGGAGTTGGAGGTTGCTATGAGCGTGATGCCATGGCACTCTACCCAGGGGGATAGCTTAAGGCTCCGTCTCAAAAAAAAAAAAAAAAAAAAAAAGGTCATGTGTTCTGAGAATATTCTAAGGCATCTTTATTAGTACATGTATGTTTGAACTCATCATAGCTCTGAAATTCATTCCTCTGTTTTATCCCATTTTTCCAGGCATGGTATAATCACCAACACATAACATTTAGAAGCTTTGAACTTTTCTTAGATTTTTCCTCTCCTTATTTGTTCTGTATCTTTTAACCATTCACAATCCATTTCAGCATCTGGATAGCTCTTGCTATGGTCAGAATGTTTGTATTTCCCTCGAATTTATATGTTGAGATCCTAATAACCACAGTGCTAGTATTAGGATGTGGGATGTTGAGACAGTGAGTAGATTGTGAAAGCAGAGCCTTCATAATTGGGATTAGCGCACTTACAAAAGAGACCCCAGGGACCTAGTTAGCCCTTTTTACCATGTGAGGATGGAGAGAGAAGACGCCATCTATGAACTGGGAACTGAGCCCTTACGAGACACCAAATGTGCTGGTGTCTTGATCTTACACCTACCAGCCTCAAGAAATAGGAAACATAAATTTACGTTCTTGAAAAGATACTCAAACTCATATTACAAATAAATGTCAGATTGAGACAAAGGAAATGAAAATTCTATTGCCAGGGTCAAAGGAAGGGGAGGAAGAGGAAATTATTACAATCAATTGGGAAAATAATTCGGCGTTGTTGAAAACAGTTAAAAACATGAACAACAATACTAATCAATAAATCGCACCGTTGCATAAGTGTTCCAGAAAACTTCCACATGTACTCTTCTAACAGCAGCTTTATTTATGGTAGCCTGAGGGAGAAAAATAATTGCTTATCAATAATAAATAAACAGGGGCTACCTTTCTTTCTAAAATGAAAACTAAAAAAAAAAAAAAAACCCAAAATCTGTAAGGACCTCCCTGAAAAAATACAATTGAAAAAAAAAATAAGCATAGTAGTTAATTTCACGTGTGAATCTGACTGACCTTGAGAAGCCCGATCACTGGTCTCACATTATTTCTGGGTATCTCACGAAGGTGTTTCCAACATTTGAACTGGTGGACTGAGTAAAGTTGGTTTTTCTCCCCGGCCTGGGTGAGCATCACACAATCCGCGCAGAGCCGGAATAGCACAAAAAGAAGAGGAAGTTACATCAGGCTCTTAAGTCCCAATGTCTCATCTCCCTCAGTACTGGGTTCAACAGCTGATCTCTCTGACTTGCTGACATTTCACTTTGATACTTCCCACACTTCTTTATATTTTTTTAATCGTGAATATACATACTAATTTTTCAAATCATATATGGGCTTGATTATCTTTCAATTTTTGAAGAGCAACTTTTTGTGAAACCATGGGTAAGTCTAAAATGTTGTGATTTTCGAGTGTGTTTCATTGTGGAACCAGTGCAGCACAGACAGCTCACAATACTCCTCTCAATGAAATGTCTGGACTAATGAATGCCTGGTATATGGATGGTTTCACAAGCTCCTTTATGGCAATTTACATCTTGAAAATGAGCCACGTGGGAAACTTGAGACCAAAGTGGATAATGACAAGCTGGACGCCATAGTGGAAACAAATTCTTCGCAGCCTACGAGGGAATCAGCAGCAACATCTGACGTTACTATTCCAACAATAATGGATCTTTCAAAACAAATGCAAGGTAAAGAAGCTAGATGGATGGGTTCTGTGTGAGTGACCCACCTGGAAGCTTGGCTTTCTATGCTGTCAGAACATAAAGGCGAAACTTCTCTATACCGTGCAGTTACATGTGGTGAAAACTGATGCTTTTTGACAATTTCAAGTGTTTGGCACAATGGTTAGATAAAGAAGAAGGGCTGAAACAAGATCCAGAACTGAATATTTATCAAAAAAAGCTAACGGTGTCTGTTTGGTCATCCAGCACCAGTATTATCCATTGGTATTGTTTCATGAGACCTGGTGGATTACAGAGGATGTCTACTGCAACAACTTGGATGTCATGATGAGGTTACTTGCAATTAAGCAGCCAAGATTGGTCGACAGAGAGAGGCCAGTCCTCTTGCAAGATAATGGTTGACCACATTTCACCCAAATAGCACTGCTGAAGTGGAACTGGGAGACTCTCTGTCATCCGCTGTGCTTACCAGACCATGCTCACACTGACCATCACTTTTTCTACTTTTTCCAGACTTTGGGCCATTTTTCAGAATGAAAAATATTAAATTCTCCACGAGCTGTGGGAAATGCCTTTCACAATTTCATCACCACTTGCTCTCATCTTCTTCCCTGCTGATACATGCACGCTACCACTATGGTGGTAAAACTGTGGTGATAGTTCAGATACTTTGATTAATTTTACTGCTTCTTGTTGGAGATATAATAAACTAACATTTGTTTCAAAGTAGACATTTCAGACTTAATGGCCTAAGAATTCCTCTCGGCCTGACTATTGAGCAAAGGCATTGATCTTCTGTCCTCAGAGCTTCTAATTCCTGGACGTTCAGACTCAGACTATAACCTATACCACCTGCCCTGGCTCCCAGCCCCTCACTGACCTTCCTGGGTATTCAGGTTGTAGATGGCAAATCAAGGGCCTTCTCAGTCTCCAGAATCTCATCGGCTTATATACTATAATAGTCTCCTTAAGTCTAAGAGATGTAACAGTTTGAAATGTTAATACAAAGAGAAGGCAATTAAATATAATTTATTATTATATCACAAATTTCTTAGGAAAAGATGCTTCAAAAACAATATGCTCATATCCTTCAAATAGTAAGGGGGCAGACAGGACACCTGTTAAAACTGTAAAGTTAGAATAAAGTTTAGCAAAATAAAAACAATAGCCTGAAAAAATTAACAATAGCATAAAGAGGGCTATATATATATATATATATTCAAACACACATGGACATATATAAATATTCATGTATTATATACACATTTTATACGGAAGCTTTTGATTTGCTTCTTATGACATTTACATCCTATTGTACAAAAAGATATAAACATTTATTAATAAAGCTACACTCACTAATATGTGTTAATTTTAATCCTTGCAATTACTCTCATTGATGTTATTAATTAAATTCATGTTATTTTGAAACATATTTTAACTCATGGGGACTACAACTCTAATATACATTTAAGTGTTTCATCAAAGTTTCTCATCTTGTGCATTGTGTCTTAAAATGTTGCTATTTGAAAATATTTGAAAAGGTGGAAATTATTATGTATGAGCTAACTGGGTAAGCCTTCCTTTTGCAACGTTTTCTCCTGATTGGTACCACCCAATCAAACTACGGCATGAAGCCGCTTCAATGCTAAGGAAGTTTAGACACAGGATAAGAAGAGAAAAGTACTGGGGTGGTGCCTGTGGCTCAGAGGAGTAGGGTGCCGGCCCTATACACCAGAGATGGTGGGTTCGAACCTGGCCCCAGACAAAAACTGCAAAAAAAAAAAAGAGAAAAGTCCTATCTAATCAAGGCAATAAAAAGAATTTGGTGCTTTTTTTCCCTTCAAGTATACCCAACAGAAAACAGATAGTATTCGTTTCAGGTCCTTACCTTCATCTACCAAACATTGCAATGTAATATATACATAAAATTTACATAGTAAATTTTGATTTTCTCTATTTTATAATAAAATAATGGGGTATTTATACTCTCATTAATTAAAAAAAGTCAAATTGCAAGCATAAACAATGTGTTCTCTGAGATCAAACAAGAAGGATATTTCTTGATAGAAAGTTAAATAGAACTAATTCAGTGTGTGATTCAGAAAGTAGGTTTTGAGTTGAGCAAGTCATATTATGTAGTTGTTACCTTAGCAAGGAGGTAATTTTTAATACATTACATAGTGTAGAGTCTCCCTTTCTTCTTGAATGAGAAGAAAAATTATTTGGGACTAGATACAGGGCGAAAAATAATGGAAGAAAGAGAAAACCAATTTCTCCTTAGTTGTTTTTAACAGGATATAATAAAATATTTTTAAATCAATATATATACTAGAGCTACAGAGTAAAACTTCATTAATGGTGCAGATCTGGAGAAGTAATCATTGCAAAAGAAAGGGGGGCAGGGGAAAAAAGGCATTTCTTGCTAGAAAACAAAAAATAATGCTTCAGTCTAACATTTACAATTATCTGAAAATGGGTTTAGTTCCTTAAAGTACTATAGCAGCAATTTGGAGGGGAAAAGCTATGTTTTTTAAATACTGCTATCGGTGGGTTTTAAAAGTTGACGAGCTCTACCAGAGATGGAGCAGCTTGAACGTTAGTAGAAAGGAGGAATATAATTGAAGTAAATACAATTTATTTTTATATCACAGATTTCACAGGAAAAGGTGCTTCAAAAACAATTACAATTGCAGCATTCAAATAAAATTAATACAAGGTGGCAAAGGAAATACCTGTTAAAGCTGTAATGTCAAGACAAACTTTGACACCCTGAAAACAAAGGCTTGAAAACACTAACAATATTATTATATGGCAGAAACTGTTGGAGGCAACTTACAAATCGTGTCTGTGTGTGTATGTTTGTGTATATGGGTGGAATATTTATGGACACACAATTGAGCATCCAAGTCTTTTTGAATCATAATTTCTGCATTTTAACTTTAAATAGACGTACATCAACTAGAATTTCTTTCCTTTGAAGAAAAATATATTTCATGTCTAGAATCAATTACACAATACCAGACCATATATTTTTCAGGCCACCTCAGACAAGCAGGAGTGTTTTTCAAAAGAGAAATCACTAATCTGCATGAGCCGAAGTCTGGGGTCCATGAAATGCCCATCGTCCAGGGTTTTGCACAGGGATGGCTTTGTTATACTTTAAATTTTTCCTGCGGCGTCACAGGTCATAGCAACATCAAACTGTTGGGCTGAAGCGATTCTCTTGCCTCAACCTCCCAAGTAGCTGGGACTACAGGCACCCACCACAACGCCTGGCTATTTTCTGGTTGCAGTTGTTTAGCCGGCCGAGGCCGGGTTTGATCCTGCCACCCTCGGAGTATGGGGCTGGCACCGTAACCACTGTGCTACAGGGGCCGAGCCACTTTAAGTACATTCTTTCTCCATTTCCCTCCACCAGGTTCAGAAGGACGATTTCACTTAACATAAGGAAAGTTAAGCCTCACCATTGAATTCAAGGAACATCCTTCCACATTTTCAAATATCTTAAAATCACAGCATTTGAAGTAATATAGATTTAAATTAATGTTATTTTCATACATATTTTAACTCATGAGAACTACAACTCTAGTCCACAGATGAGCATTCAATCAAAGTTTCTCATCGTGGCCATTTTGTCTTGAAATGTTACTATTTTAAAGTATTTGAAAATGTGGAAATTATGATATAGGAGCTAACTGGGTAAGCCTTCCTCATGCAACACTTTCACACACACAGGGTGAACATAGACACAACAGGGAGGGTGAGAAATTATAATGAAATGACTATTTGCATACTAGAGATGTGATTCTTATCGATTCAAATATATATTTCAAATCAATGAGAATTTGAACAAATAATGAGAATAATTACAAGTATTAAATTTTACTTATATTAGTAAGTATAATTTTCTTTATGAATGAAATGGTTATATCATTTTGTACTATAGCATCTAAATATAAGGATATATAAAAACCACTTTTTTTTATTTGACCAGGGCTGGGTTTGAACCCACTACCTTTGGCATTTGGGGCCGGCATCCTATTCCTTGAGCCACAGGTGCCACCCTGCAAAAACCACTTGCATATAAAATAAATTTATATGCATATTTATATGCATGTGTCCACGTTTGCATGTTAATATACTTCCATGCATTGATTATCTTGATATTCTGTGTGATAAAGTGATCAGTATAGAATTTTAACCATTTTACTATTTGCCTGCCTATTTTTTTATCAGTTCATTTTAAAAATTTATAACATTTTAAACTGTAAGAAACTATGGTCATAAGTTATATACCTGGCTAATTTTTTTTTCCTATTTCACTTTTTTTTTTTTTTTTTTAGTAGAGGTGGGGTTCCATCCTTGCTCAGGCTGATCTGGTATTCCTGAACTCAGGGTTAACTCCTGGCATGGGCTCCCAGAGTGCTAGGACTATAGGTGTGAGCCACCGTGCCCTATTTCAAATGTCTCTTAAATGCCTGGAAGACTAACACGTATAGAGCCTGGCATCACGTCAAACAGTGCGAGGGACACTGTAGGGTTAACGTCATCACAGAGTGTAAGTCTCTCAAGGATCTCAGTGCTTTTATCTATCATGGACTAGCAGAAGTATTTCTGAGAGTTTCCTATATTTGTGCTTATGTGTTTTTTGTTTGAATATGTGACTTGAATTTTTTTTCCTGTCTCGAGAAATTCCTTAGAGATTGTTCTTATGGTCTATTTCTCTAATCAGTCAGCATCTTACGGGAATCCTCCAAGTTTTCTCTTTGCCCTGGTGTTGTAGACTTCGGTGAGTGACCTATGTTCTACCTTCCCAATAGAAGAAAGATCTTACAGATGGGAAATGTCCTTGTTATTACTGCAGAAAAGAAATCATCCCCAAATCAGCTCATTTATTAATGGTTGTAACGGATTACATCAGAAACTTAGAAAGCTAAAACAACTAACTCACCTTCCTCATAATTTTATAACTCAGTAATTTCATTTTTATTACGATACAATGAATTACTGGAAACTTGAGAGTTTAAAGCAACAGCCATGTATTATCATATCGTTTTTGTGGGTCGGGAGTGTTTGCTCAGAGTCACACTTACAATATCTTCCAAATCAGCATTAAAATCCCTCTCCAGTACTCTACCCCAGAATGTTATGAAATGCAGCTTAATCACAAAAGGGACCGTCTCATCACCTTTTTCTTACCAAGTATGCTACAAGGCACACTCATTCTTTACAAAGGTCTTGCCCTCACCCAAGGGGAGGACAATGTACAGGGTTCACACTCCTGGTCATTCGGAGCCTCTCATGATTGCAGTCAGATGTCAGCTGTGTTTGTGGCCATCTGAAGTTTGGACTAGACTGGCTACTTGACATGACTTACTCCCATTGCATCATTGAAATAGGTGCCCTACTGGGTGCTCAGGCAAGACCGAGGTCAGAGAGGTCACACGTGAGCTGTCAATCATGGAGAATCGGGCTTCTTACCTGGCAACTGACTGCTTATGGCTCCAGCATGCAAATAATCCAGGCAGAAACAGCACAGCCTCTTCCAAATTGGCATTCCATGCATTCCCCTCCTCCACCATGATTTATGCCAGGTTTACATTTATGCAGAATTGAGGGTGGGAATTCTCAATGGAACACATGTCAAATAATTCTCATGTATGTTTTAAAACCACCATAAGACACTAGAATACCAGGACAGTCGGGTCGGCCATCAATCTCTATGACACTCTTTATAAAAGTGATAGCAGCACCTTCTTAGCAGAACACTTGCAGTAAGAAATATGAGCAAGACGACTGGGATACGGAGATGCCTGATTTGTTTGACTGTGATCTGCCCAACATTTGTGACCTTATAACATCATTTGCTGTTTCACAAAAGATCGTATCCTGGTTCTGTATCAAAAGGAGCCTAACTGAAAATTTCTCAGAGAATGATCAGTGTGATGTTAATGTGAAAGTTTATAGATTAAAAAGTCTGGGTTCTTAGTTAACTTACGCACTTCAGGCTTCGTGTTCATAGGCATTTTAACTGGGTTCAATCAGACTTGTCTACATGCAAAAAGCTTCTTGAATTCTCACTATTTAGAGATGAGTTTTCCCATTTCCCTTATTGTTATCTATAGCCACAGAGGAAAATGGAAAGAAATTCCATTTTCATTTTCTATAGCATAATTTTAACCTTTTCTTTTTCAATATTACCTTATATAATACAAAAATTCTCAACACTTCAGTTTTTAAAGTAAAGCACAATGATCTTAAATTCCATACTTGGTAGAATTCACATATTTAATTGAATACTTACTTGGAGTTTCAGGTTTGAATAGTTACCCCATTTCTATGCCATATTTTAATTTTAATTACATACTCACTAATGCTTTCCATCCTACTTTTTATTTTAGTAATTTAACAATATTTCTTAAATACAAAGGATTTAACAATTAAGTTTCTACCTTCTTGGTTTAAAGATACCTTTACATCAACAAATGAGGAACGTTTTCAATTAGGAATTGGTGATGGTACCTTTACACAGAGAAATGCAGTGTCAGTAAGTTAATTAATGTGTAAACCATGAAAATGCAATTATAAGATGATTTTAAAGTTGTAGTTCTGGATATTTATGAATAAGGTAATTAACTAAGTAGTTTTATATATACTACTATAAGCCTTAAATTTATCACCTATTGTTAGCCTTTAGAGATTGATACTTAAAATGAAATGCATGCCAACTGGAAGTCCTGACATGAAAGAGGGTCTGTTTTTATTTGGCAAGTGTGCAAACACACAAATCGATACTTTTTTACCCAAAATAACACCTTTTTCAAAATGTATAATTTAACACTTCATTGCACAAGTGATTTTGATACTGTGAGTAGCCAAACTTCGTGTAGGGATTAAAAATGCTGTTTTTCTTTATTTTCTATAGCTCTGTGGTTTCCCCTTAATGATTCACAGGCTCTACAAAGCTATGACTGATACACTCCTGGGATGGGTCAACAGAAGAGACTCATTTAACCTTCTCACAGTTTTTGGAATGTTTATTTTAAATGTTTTTCCCATACGCACTTTATGTGTCAGACAGATCCCTGGGCTCAAATAACTCAGAAAAGCTTAATTTTGACTTTCAGCCAACCCCCTTTACAAGCATATGCTTTTCCCAAATGCCAAGCCTGAACTTGTCACTACACAAATTCATTGTGAAAATTCAATTTATTATTCAAAGTGGAAAATGGAAATAGGACTATCCATCTATCAAAATGGCAAGAAAAATTTTGTTGTAATTATTTTTGGTACAGGCTCAGCTTATTACCCACTGTAAATCTCCCTTTATCCTCCCAAGTTTATCTTAACTCTTTATTCTGAATACTGATAATAAGACCAAAACAAAATACATCACTTCTATTTATGTTCAGATAACTTCTGGGAAGATGAAAAACACTTAGAAGCAATATTCCAAACCAATTAAATAAGAGATATAAGGCATATCAAGTTTAAAGAATGACTGTCATATTTCTCAGATTCTGGCATGTTCATCTTGCACACACACACTGCATAGTTGAAAGGAAGTCTGACTTTATTTATGAAGTTACTTAGAAAAATTTCACCGGCTGTATATTTCAAGTCTACAGCATAGCATTGTTGCTTCTTGTGTTACGTGAGCTAGCAATTGATTGCAATGATAAGAAGCTGTAATTAATTTGCAGAGAAAAAAATGGTAATCAGGCACCTTAAAAGAAAAACTCCATTAGGACCACTCACAAATAAAAGTCTTTATGCATTTACGTTGCACCAAATTTCTCGCCCTCCCCTCCCCTATTCCCTTGAAACTTGACTACAGAACTTGCATTCTTATCCCCCTCCACATCTTACCTCATTATTCTCCATGACTATCGGCACCTCTCAGAGTCTCCCAGTGCACATAGCTCCCCATTGGGAGTTTATGGACGGCAGATTCTTCCCAACCTACTGAAATCAGGATCACCGAGGATGTAGTTTCTCTACTCTGTCTGCTCTATTTTAAAAGGTCCTATTGGTATTTGAATTCTTTTAGACTAGGGATTGACTCGTTTAAAAATCTAGTTTCTGTGTTTGGCAAAAAAAAACTCAGCAAGATTAGTGAGGTATCTTCTCAGTTGGATTGCCAGAGATCGCGCTCATGGTCTGGAGCAGCGTATCTTGCGGTTCACTGGGGGCCTAGGAAACGGCCTGCAAACTATTCGGTATTTCTGTTCTTACACAGTTCACAAATTTGAAATTAAAGGTTGAGATTTTCAAATAGACGTCTCATAATATTTTACTAACTATAACCTTATTCAAGTTCACAAAAAGCCCTAAAAGAAAAGTATTTTTAAGTTAAGCCTAACTCCTGGAAAGAGGTACGGAGAGTCCTTAAGGAGTAAAAGTAAATCCACCATTTGATCCTGCAATCCCAGTATTAGGTGTCTACCCAAAAGGAAAAAAGAAGTCATTTTCCATAAGAACATGTGACTGAGTGTTTGTAGCAGGCCCATTCACAATTGCAAAGATGTGGAATCAACCCACATGCCTTCAACACGTATACAGATTAATACATTATGGTGTATGCATCCCGCAGACAGCACTCAGCTATAAGAAAGATGGACATTTCATATCTTTTGTAACAACCTGGATGGATTTGTAAAACACTCACCTAAGTGAAGTATCACAACGAAGGAAAAAGAAGCATCAAGTCTACTCAGTACTTAATTGAGCCAGTAGATTAACAACTACCTGCTACAGGAGAGGAAAACTCTCAATTAAATTCAGGGAAGGAGGTTGGGGCACGAGGTTGGATAAATCCCACCTGACAGGCCCCTGCACTGGTACACTGGACACTTCTCGGATGAAGGACACAGCTACAACCCACACGTTAACCTCGCAAAAGCAAACTATGTAACCTAATCACGTGTACACCCATAATAATCTAATACTAATACTTAAAAAGAAAAACAAAAGAAAAAACAATGAATCCCACAGTTTCATTTATCAAGAAGCTTTCCTTCATAATTATTTAAAATTGTTTGAATTTTGTTTAAATTTGTTAAATTTTTTTGTTAACATTTTTTTTTTGCGCTATTTTATTATTGGAAGAGTAATCAATGTTTTGAAACCCAAATCTAAGCACATCCCATTTTAACAGTTCTTGACCCATATTTTGTATGATAAAATGTCTTAGATCAGGAAATACGCAAAGTTAATTGGAAGCATTTGTATTTAAGTGGTGATTTTTTTTACATTATACAACATCTTAAAGGCGATGAACTAAAGTTTTTTATCATTAACTTATCAATAAATAAAATAAAATAAAAATAAAAAAATAAAAAATAAATAAATTAAAAAAATAAAGTGTGCTATAAAATTATACAGGATTACAAAATGTCTAAATGCACATTTTTAACAGCTAGTAGAAGCATATTAAATAATTGGAAAGAGTAGGCAAATACTCAGACTGCATAAAAAATAAATTCTGCTAGAAAAGTAACCTGAGGACTTATGCTAATTCTTAAATAACACTCTTATTTAAAAAAATCAAGATTTCTAAATAATACTCATAGTTTCTCATCAATTTATTTATTTTTTCTTAGAGAAGAGGTAAATTATGATTTTAATTATAAGCATTTAGTCTGGTAGCCAAAGCAGAGGAAAAGAAGAAAATTATATTTTTATTATTCTAAGATTTTTTTTTTTTAATTTGTGGAGATGCTGGGGAACTAAGTTATCTTTTTTGTAAAACTAGAAAAAGTCACAGCTATCCTGAGAGGCTCATAAAATGAGATGAAAAGTTATGAGAAATTACCTTAGAGAAAAAGCAAAGCCAATTTCATGGGGAAATTGTTTTATCTAATTAATGCTGTGATTGTCCTTCTATGATATAAATGTTATATGGCAGAAAAATCTATATGTTTATCAAAAAAATTAGAGTTTGATGAAATCTGTGTTTGGGAGGGGGTGGTGAATGCTTCTGTAGATATATTTTTCAAATTTTCTCCTTACAGAGATACATGATTTTGTGTTTTTTATTCTTTTGTGAGGTGTAATAAGAAAAGCATTCCTTTCTGTGTAATTTACCAGATATAAGTAGAATACCACAATAAAACTACTGTTATACAAATACATGAATTTATGACTAAGTGTAAATGTATGCGTATTTTATCAACTGGTTAATATATTAGCATCTTGGGAGATCTATATATTATTTTAGAGTAAAAATGTTCAAGTTTAAAAATTTCGAGTTGCATAATAAGGTAATGGTATTGATCCCCATAATTTGAATACCAGGATGTGACTCTATCTTTATTTACACATTTTCAAGAATATAATATACACACACACAGGCAGCTTCCCGTTGACTTTCCCTTAGTCTCAGAGTACGCTGGTCCCCACCTCTTCCTTGCATTTCTGTTCCTCACATTGCTCACAAGCTGAGTATTAGATTTCTCCGGTAAGAAAGGTGTGTCTGCACTTTTCCTCTATTTTCCTTCTACTCTAATAAGTAAAAAATGTAGCTGTTTGCAACTGTAACTTCTGTCAGACAGAAGAATATTTTTTTTACCACCATCTGTAGGACTTCCTTGTAAATCTGTAACATCCACAGTGCTGATCAGCTCTGTCCACTCTTCCCATAAACTTTGTGTATTCTAAAAGACCTGCTGGGTTTTATTTTTCTTTTTTCTTTTTTTTTTGTTTTTTCAAATTGAACAGGCTGTTCTTCCTATACTCAGTGATCAAATGTGTTTGAGGGCCACAGAACGTACCCAGCATGCCCCCAACCTCTTGTCACGGAACAAGAGGCACACAATTTTCCCGTCACTTTGATAGGCACACAGTTCATATTCCTGGTGTATCTTCTTTTTCAGATCAATTGGAAAATCCTTCCTGGAAGCCATACTGTTCCTGTAATATGTATTTTCATTTTATTCAATTCCTGAGCAAGTTGAGTGCTTGTGTAGAATCAACAAAAATGTACAGGATGTCTTCTGACATCCAAGGGGAACAGGAAAATCATTCTGTTGGGTCCAACACAGAGTCAGATAGTTAATGCTAGATCAGTCTATACTTCCCAGGACAGCGCTTGCCCAAACTTCTCATTATGAGAATTAATATTAATATTTGAGGTTTGCATATTGTTAATGGTTTCAGAATGTCAGCACTTATTCAGGTCCTAAGACTTTCCCTATTTTTCAAACATTCATGTTATCTTTTGCTAGAATTATTAGCAACAATGCCAATATCAATGTAAGATAAAGCTCAGTCATTTTCAGATGACCATCAGTGGTAATAATAATTTCTGTTACTTTATTTAGCAAAAATATGTAAGTCTGGCCTCCCAACTGTTTTTATTGAGCATAAGAAATAGGTAGCAAATATTATCTTTGTCCAGGTAAGTGTTACATGCCTATTCTTGACCAAATTCGTAACAGGGAAAATAATGTTGATGTTGGAAAAATGTAATACTTCTTGAGAAATACAATTTTCCTCATGTCCTTCATTGCTTGAAAGCCCTGCAGCCACATACCTATAAATATTTAATAAATTACTAAAATTTACCGTCCAAGAATGATATTTTAAAATGTAGTTTAGGTAACCTGCTCTGCTATGATCAGAGTGTGTGTCTGAAACAAAAACAACAAAAACAGCCTAAAACATTTATTTCTACAAACAATTACATGCCAGAGTCACAGGAAAAGTGAATAGAGTTCGAATGTCTATATTCACTAGCTAAACGTTTCCTAGAGTCAAGGACTATGCCGTATTAACTCCTTCCTCTACATCACCTTGGAAAATCAAACTAAAAATACACATCATGATAAGGAAAATTGTGACAGGTAAAAAGTAAATAGAAAATGAAATTGAGATGCATTAGTTATTTCAAAATGTTACTGAATATACACGGGCATTTACACACACAACTACATGAATATTCTGCTTATCACTTTTGTAGACCTGAGAAAATAAAGATTGATTTAATCAAAGCAACTTTGTTTCACAGGAAATCCGCTACAATGAAATGAATGGCAATCCTGCGATCCATATGCTTTCTGACCACAGGTGGGCGTCTGGACAGACTGTTAGGGCTGCTCATAACTCTGCAGCAGAATGCCACAGCATGATTCTATATGACACAGTTCAAACCTCTAATTCACAATTAAAGTCCTCTTGGGAATATTTACTAATTATTTAGGAGTAATCTCTGTAGAAAGAGTCTAAATAAATCGTCTGAAAATGATTTATTTTGAAATTATTGTGTAAATATTAGTTTTCACTTGCTATGTGCTCAGAAATAATCTATTGCTTGCATACTTTTTAATTTGACATAAAGCAGCAAGAAATAGTAACAGAATACATTTTAAAATTTCTTAAGATCAGATTGTGGGCTCGGAGCCTATGGCTCAAGCGGCTAAGGCGCCAGCCACATACACCTAAGGTGGTGGGTTCGAATCCAGCCCAGGCCCGCCAAACAACAATGATGGCT
>NW_003852428.1:12824493-12854479 GCF_000181295.1 Otolemur garnettii | reverse complement strand
AAAAAAAAAAAAAAAGATCAGATTGTGAATACAGTAAACAACTCCGGTGCAACTTGACTGTTTTACTTTAAAATACGCTAATAGGAGTTTCACTCAGTAAACCACTATTTCTCTCCTCTTGACTCAGCGTGACTTTTATTCTTTGCTTGTTTTCATGTGTTTGCATTTGCCTGCATTCATGGATTCAAAAGGGGAGCAACAGACACCGCTCTTATACACCATTACTTGGTTATTCCTGCACAAGTCCTGAGAAGCAGAGCAGAGGTTTTGGTGAAATATTTCCCTGAAATCATATTCTAATATTAAATAGAATATCTAATTTGTAGGCGTAGAAGCACCCCTGCAGTAGTGTACTATAAAATGCATTTTGTTCTCTTTATAATAATAATAACCTTTTTTATATTTATTGACAACAAAAACTGGCAGAATTTTAAAAGTGAGAAAAGTATTCATGTGGTTAGTTGATAAATGGCCCATTATTCCTAGCAATAATTAGAAATATTCAATTTGAAACATCTTTGTGATTAGAAATTCAGTGTCGCTTAAAGCAAATCTGAGCCTGTTATTCTAATGTATCACCAGGTTGTTACCGTGTCAACAATGTTGCTAATGCTTACTGCTAATTTCTTGGGATAGTTTACAGGACCTGTGCCTATCTTTCACAACAGTCATGAGGTCACTACGGATAAAAGCAATTACTGAAAGTGCATTATATCAGAAGTCAAATTTTCATTACTTCTACTGAAAAAAGTTCCCCATCCATATATTGTAACTCACAACTCTACTGAATTGCTATGGGCTATATTTTTAAAAATGGGCTCCAAAGGAGAAACAAAAAAGAAAAGCGATGATATCCCTTTAGAATCCCTTCCTTGAACTACACAGAAGCGTGGGAATTGCATGGGTAAAATGACGCCCAGCTTCTCACTGTTCCTACAACGCAGAGCTTGATGGACAGGAGAAGAGTGGGGGTCACCTCCCCCAACCATATCTTCTTCCAATGCCCTGATGACACAGCAGGGGGTTATGGCAGATAAGAGTGCTGAGGCCTCTCCAAGTTCCAGTGTTCACTGCCACCATCCCGGCAGGTGGGTATCTGCTCAGTAACAGCAGGGCCAGTGTCTCACCCACTCTGCTGGAAACTTGAACCGTGCAGAGAATCCTGAAGCAATTCCAACATTTTAGAATTTTACACAAATTGTGTGTAACTAGATACTGTGGAAACTTGTGGGGAAAATGCAATGAGATAATAATAGCATGGTCTTGGTGAACGGAGGAGTGTGCCAGTGGTTGCTGACCCGTGAGGGTATTAAAATAAAGCATGATCAGCTACAGCATATGGTTATAGACAGAAATTTTGAGTTGAGCAGCAAAATGATGATTTTTAAATGTTGAGAACGTTATAGAGCGATTATTGTGTAGGTAGAGAAATATTAAACTTTCTTTACTTCTAGGACATTTTCATGCCCTGTAGCAATTCTGCCAACATTTCATCAAAAACTCTTGAAACTTTTTCTTTGTACCCTTACTTTATACAAACTTAGCTGTGAATTACCACACTCATCTCCATGTTTTAAATAATAAAAGCCGCCAAAACTGCTCTGACAGAGGTAAATAGGTCTTAGTGGAATGCCTAAGAAATAGAAGTCAATAAGCAATGCCATACAGTATATTAGTGATTAAAAAAATAAAGGAGGATAACAACTCTGGTAAAATTCTTACATTAATATTTTTGTCACAAATAATTCAAGGGAAACTTACACATTTGACATAGTTTTACCTTAAAACATTGTATAGATATTTCAAGTAACTGTACAAGATCTCAGAGAGGTAGATAACAGTACAACTACCTTTCTTTCAGCTGCCACCTTCAATGGAAGCAAGAAAATTGCAATTTCTATGAATAATAGAAAATAAAAAAATACATAGGAATATGGGTAAACCATCCCTTTTGGCAATCTGGACAAAAAAAAAACATAGATTGCACTTTTATTGGCTATTAGAGAAGTTCTATCACTAATTATCTCTCCAGCTCAAAAAGATTAATTGAAGTTTCTAGGAAAATGCAGAAAATGGTCACATGAATAACATATTAAATCATAACTAAGCACATTGTTCCAATGAGGAGAAGCTGACTTACTGAAAACATTGTTTTACGTAGATATTGAGGCCTGGTCAATGAACCGAATCAAGTTGCCTAATGAATTTGGTAATCTTAAAAGGGATTAATTAGGTTAGTAATTGTTCATTATGAATTAAGAGATTAAAAAAATGTAAATTATTTTGTTAGAACATAATGGTGTTTGACAATTAGATATAAATTTTCATATTATTTATTATAGTAATATTAATCATGTACAGCCATTCTGCTCTTAACATATGAGAGTACTGTGATAGCAAATGATTCAAAACTGTATCTTTTATTCATAGGAGGGGAGCTGATTATGTAAAGATATATCATATAATAAGAAATATAAGATTTGCTTCTCCTGTCTCATAAATTATTTATAAAAGATGAGACATCTTTATTAGCAAAGCCCCAGACAAATCTCTGAGTAATTACAATGAAAACTTGAGTAGTGCATCACCCAATTCACCTCATCACTGAACAATTCATGGACATTTTATTAATATAAACAACTCATTGGTAATTGTGAATGTAAATGTCCAATTGAAAGAGAAAAAAATTCACTCTAAAAAATAATTACAAAATTTCATGGTGAGGTACCTGTTTGGGTTGGGTATCTATCTATCTATCTATGTAGATAGTAATTATTCATTATGAATTAAGAGATTAAAAAATGATAAATTATATATATAATTCTATATAATAAAGCAATGATTTACTATCAGATTTTTATTATCTGATTCATCATCAGATTTTTAAAAACATATAAATATAGTATATAGAGAAGAATAACACAAAACAGGTGGAAAGTGGAACAACATGATATTTTATATTTTACTAGGAAGAAGTCAGCATACATCAGAGTCAAGTTCTGGTATGATGTTATACACTGTATGTATGAGACCAAGAGTTATCACTCACATCTAAAGTGAGTTAAAATGTTACCCCCAAACATATTCACTTAATATAAAAGATGCAAACAGAAGAAGAATAAAGGAACAAAAAAGTATAAAAAATAATATGTATGTCAAAATAGCAGATGTAAAACTAACCATGTGAAGAGCTACAATAAACCAAAGGCAGAGGTCGTCAGATTCATTATAAAACCATAAGATTCAAATATTTTCTATCTACAGGAGACACACCTGATTCCCAATGACACAGAGGAAATTTCTCTAATTTAGTAAAGTGAAAGAATGGAAAATATATGCAGTGTAGTAAGAACCATGAAAGAACTGTGTTGGCTGTAGCAAAGGAAGTAGATTGTAATACAAATGATGTCACTAGTGATAAAATATTCAATATCCATTAAGGAGTGAAAAAATCTATGTTACGATTATAGACATATTTGCACCTACTGGAAGAATTCAAAAATAGAGAAGCCAAAAAACTGACAAAAAAAGACACCTGGAATTTTCACACCTATTTTGCTGAATCTATAGATCACTTTTAGAGGTACTGTCTTCATAGGCATTACCCTGTTTCCGTGGGCCTAGAGGGTTTTCCCAGTGTTTCTGTTGAGGATTTTAATATCTTTATCATTATGAAATACTGGTCTGGTCTGTCTTTTTTTTTTTTTCCTTGCAATGTATCTGTCCTTTTTTTTTTGGAGACAGAGTCTCACTTTGTTGCCCTTGGTAGAGTGCCGTTGCATTACAGCTCACAGCAACCTCCAGCTCTTGGGCTTAGACGATTCTCTTGCCTCAGCCTCCTGAGTAGCTGGGACTACAGGCGTCTGCCAAAACGCCAGCTATTTTTTTTGTTGCAGTATGACCAGGGCCAGGTTCAAACCCGCCACCCTTGGTATATGGGGCAGGCACCCTACCCACGGAGCCACAGGCACAGCCACAATGTATCTGTCTTGTTCGTACATCCCAGTACTACTGGCCTTATTGAATGAGTTGGTTGATAACAATTCTTCTGTAAATACTTAGTAGAATTCATCAGGGAAGTCATCTGGCCTCTGCTTTTCTTTCAAGTATTATTTTTATTTTAATTTACTTTATTTTTTGTTATATATTTAGATTTTAGTTTAGATTTTTTTAGTACTTACATAATAAGTATCAGTAATTTATGTCTAGAGATTTGCCATTTCACCATTTGCCATTTCACTTGTGTACCACAGGTTCTAATTTGTTGGTACACAGGCGTTCACAGTATTTGCTCATAGTACTTTTTATTTGAGCAATGTTAGTTATAATGTCTCCTCTTTTCACTCCTTTTACTAAATTGCTTTCTCTGCTTTTTTTCTTGGCCAGATTAGATAAAATTAGATACAATTTTTTATTTAAAAAATTTTCTTTGGTAGATTTACATTCAACATTTGCTTATTACTTATTTTCATTGATTTTCTGTATTTTTTTCAATGCCCAATTCAGTTGATTTCTAATCTTTATTATGTCTTCTTTCTCAGTTGAACATTTGTTTGCTGTTTTTTCTAGTGTCTTTGATGGAGGATTAGACTATTGTCTGGAGATTTTCATTTCTTAATATAGACCTTAGGCTATAAACCTCCTCTGAGTGGTACTTTCGGTATAAGCCAGAAATTTTGGTTGATGGTGATTTTGTGTTCATCCATCTAGAAGTATTTTCTAGTGTATTGTTTATGCCCACATCATTGTGAATTCCTTAATTTCATTTTTTAATATTTTCAAACTCATTCATAATTAAATTCCATTGTGGTCAGAGAAGATAATTTCTTATATGAATTCAATCATAAGGAATATGTGACTTTTTTATAACCAGTACATAGTCTACCCTGGAGAATATCCCACTTGTGATTGAGATAAATAGGTATTTTGCTGCTGTTTGATGGATTTTTCTATACATGACTAAGTCTAGTAGGTTTTTAGTGTTATTTAAGTCTTGTAACCTTGACCTTGGTCAAGAATTCTTGACTTTCTTTCTAGATTGTTCAATCTGTTTTTGGAGGAGTCAGCATTGTCAACTTATTTTTAATTTATTTCCTCTTTGGCTCTTCACTTATATAATACATATGAGAATTCACACTGGAGAGAAAACCTACTTTTTAGAGTTAGGAAGAATGCATACTAGAGAAAAATCCTATCTATTCAATATCTGTGGGAAAGCTTTCAGTAAACTCTGATCCCTTAAGCATCTAATAAAAATGGTGATGGATAAAAACCTTGGTGACATGAATATAAAATAGATTTTGGTTAAAACTAATCTTTAAGATACATGAGAAAAATTTGTTCAAGCCATTTCTGTGTGTAGCGTGACACAGAAAGACAAATACTATATGATCTCACTCAGGGGGAATCTGAGAAAGTGGAACTCATAGAAGTGGTGAATAGGGCAGTGTTCATCAGAACCCAGAAGGAAAAGGGGGTAGCAAGATGGGGAGACGCTGCTCCACGGGCACAAAGTTGCAATTTGAAAAGAATAGGAGACTCTGGTGTAATTTTTCACAGTAGGGTGACTGCTGTGAATAAGTTATTGCATAATTCCAAAAATAGCTAGAAAAAGAAGATTTTGAATAGTTTCATTATGAAGAAGTGATACATGTCTGAAGTAATGGTTGTACGGTGCACTCTGATTTGGTCATTACATGTATACATGTCTCCAAAGTCACATTGTACCCCATAAATATGTACAGATATTATGTGTCAATTAAAATGTGAAAGGAAAAAAGAAAAAAATATATATATATATACACACACATATATATGATATATATGAGAGAGAGAATACTGTAGGGAAAACTTGGAAAAACTAAAAAGCTATTTTTTGATATTCATCAAAAATAGTATCAGAAATGAGAGCTGAAGAAAGATCACTGTGGGAAGGAAACAGCAGTTCCTAAAACTCGTGTCCAGGGCTCACTTCAGCTCTTTGACTTCTCTTTGTCCCTGGCTTTGTTTTTCTGTACTGGTGAGTTTTTGTTCAGTTGGTTCCTCTTTCTTTTTAGTAGAAGTTTTTGGACTTTATTTGGGATCTGATTTGGATAAGATTTCCTTAGGAAAGGAACTTGCATCCCTCCTGGTATAAGAAAAGATTTTTTGTACTTTTTGGCAAGACATTTCTGGTAAAGAATAAGTGTCTGCAGAATGTAAATTCTGCCTGTAAGCCATGTCTTTCATGGTAAATTCATTTTTTGTTCTTTCTTCATACATAATTTAATATTATGTTTGTTCTGCCTGCCCGAGTTAAAAATGTTTCTGAGCTCACTTTACATTGGTTTCATTTTGGTTTGGTTACACATGTCTATAAATGATTTGGCCCTTTTTTTCTCTTATTTCCAGAAATCTCCCAAGAGCAAAAAATCCTAGTTGGTAGATTCAAGATGGATCATAAAAGCCACTAGGATAGTTGCCACCATCTCAAATACTGGCATCTCTGGCAGGATTTGGAGGATTTTCTTTATTCTCAAGAGACTAATAAGAAACAGAAAAAGCAGAATGGAACTCTTAAATATAAAGGCAGGCAAGCACAACATATTATGGCCTATTCTCACGCACATTTATAAACTGATGGGCAAATATCAGAGCTCAGAAGATGATTATTCTGACTCTCTGAGAAAACTTTCAGCTATACAGTTAGCATGTTGAGCCTTCTCAGATCTTTCTCGTCAATATTTTTTCTGCCTACTTCGAATTTGGTGACTTCCTTATTAAGCAGGTCAGGTGTCTGACCTGTCTTAGTTTTGTGCAGAGGACAATATTTAATAACTGAGTAGACGGGCAGATCTATCAAGGGACACCAGTCCCCTCTTTCTCCACTCCTCCCGTTTTGGGACCTAACGGGCTCATGAACAAAGTGTCCTTAGAGGGGAGGAGTTGAGGTTATGTATGGGCTCAGCAGCACAGACTTTTATTCAACAAGGCCCTGGTTTCTGCCATCGCTGAGTCCCTAGTCTGCCAGCAGGGACGCCAACAATCACTACTTGATATGATGTAATTCCCTGGGTTGGTTAATGGGCTACCTGGTGGAAAGGTTACTACATCGATCTGCTTCTATCACGAAAGAGGCATCATCTTGTTCTTACTGAAATAGGTACTCTAGATACGCATGTGCCGTCTTTGCATGCAAGGATTTTGCCCGAAGCACCATCTGTGGACTTACAGAATTTCTTACTCACTGTCATGATATTCTAGATAGCCTTGCTTCTGATGAAGAAACTCACTTCACAGCAAATGTAGTGTGGCAAAGGGCCCAGGCTCCTGGGCTGCTCTGATCTCCCCATGTCCCTCACTATCCTGAAGCAGCTGATTGGACAGAACAGCGTAGTGGCCTTTTGTAGGTCCAGTTACAATGCTGGTTAGGAGGATCTTTGCAGGGCTGGGATGAGGTCCTCCAGAAAGCAGTGTATACTTCACACTGCCACACAGTGTGTGGTTCTGTTTCTTCCATAGCCCGATCCATGAATCAAGATGTGGAAATGAGAGGAACACTACTCACTACTACCTTAAGCAATGCCCTAACATGATTTTTCTTCCCTTCCCTGTACCTTATTTTCTGCTGGCCTAGAGGTCATATTGGTGAAAGAAGGAATGGGTCCACCATTGTCCACCAGGAGACATAGTGAATCCACTCAACTAGAACTTAACATTCACACTCTGGGCTTCTTATGCCTCTGAATCAACAGGCAGAGAAGAGTTTTACTGTGCTGTTGGGGTAATTGATCCTGACTTGAGGATCCAGATTTCCCATTGAGGCTGAGTCTCTGCATTACTTGACTACTCATACAGAAATGAAACCATAAATAAATTTGTTTAACGTAGCATTTAATTGATAGAAATCTTGAACTACTGCTACATCTTACATTATTAGTTCAAGTTATATTTTTAATTTTATAGCACGTTCTCTAAAACTAACATATCATATGTAGATTTTAAAATTTATCTGGTAATGTCCATAGTATTTCTCATAAATTAATTTTTACTGATGCTATCAAAGTATTTGTCTAAAATTATTCATATATTTCAAAGTTGGTGACTTATTTAAAACCTGCATTCCCTAGTAATTAGTTGCTTATTGATCATTTATTCTGAACATCTGTTATCCTTAATTAAATAATAGTCATTTATTAACAAACTGTATTTTTCTCCTTTGATGGTTTTTAATGGATTGCATAAAGAAAAGACTTTAGGGTGGCTCCTGTGGCTCAATGATTAGGCTGCTGGCCCCATAAACTGGAGGTGGCAGGTTCAAACTCAGCCTCGGCCAAAAACAACAACAACAACAACAACAACAAAAACTTTAATGATTCCTTTAGGTATTTTAAATCTATTATTCTCTCTTTTTAAATATAATTGAAAACTTAAAATTTATTTTCCAAATTATTCAGTGTCAAACTTGTATGATTAATTTTTTCTATAGAAAATATTACCAGCTATTTATCATCAACTGCTTGGCTCTAAGTATTTTCTCAATAGCATCCAACACAAAATCACTATCATTGCCACAGCCAACACTGGTTAGGACTGTCCACCCTGCTGGACTTCCAGTCTCTGGAACTGTAATACATTTCTGTTTTTATAAGCCACCTAGTCCATTACACTTTATTATTAGCAGCCCAAACTCACTGACATAAACACCAGTGGCAGAAATGTGTGTAGATATAGTGTGTGTGTATGCATATACATATGTATATAAATACATACAGTATTAAAATTTCAGTGAATTTTTTCACAGAAACGGAAAATATCCTAAATAATTCATATGGAATGACAAAGATCCCAAATAGCCAAAGCAATCTTGAGCAACAAGAACAAATCTGGAAGCATCACCTTTACTTCATTTCAAAATATACCACATAATTGTAGTAATCAAAATGGCATGGCCGTAACATAAAAACAGACAAATGGAACAGAATAACAACCCCAACCCTGAATCCACACTCTTATGATCAAGTGGTCCTCTGCAAAGATCTGTCAAAAAACACACAGACCAGAAGGACTTTCTTTTCAATGAATGTTGGAAAAATTGAATAGCCACATGTACAGAATAAAAGTAGCTCTCTATCTCATGCCATATGCAAAAATTAACCCAAAGTGGACTAAAGACTTAAATGTAGGACTTAAAAATGTAAAAATACTAAACAAAACCTGGGGGAAACTGTGCAGAGAAATAAAAAGTAAGGAAAGAAGGTTTCACAGGAAATTCAAGTAGAATAGTCAGAAGCAAAGTATAAGGATGATTAATATCTTACACAAAGCAGCAACACTCTGCTGAGAGATTCCAGTGGTAGATCTACTAGTGGAAGCATATTCTTAAGTAGTATTTTGTTCCAGTCAAGGGCTTGTCGTCTCTTTCTCCTGACTTTGTTTTTCACAGAGTAGAATTTTAATTTCAATGAAATCTAGATAATTTCCTCCATGGATCATGCCCTTTGATGTTGTATCCAAAAGGTCAAGGTCATCTGGGTTTCCACTATGTTGTCTTCTAGAAGTTCTATACTCATTTTTTCTCATTTATGTCTATGATTATTCTGAGTTAATTTTGTTAAAGCAGTAAAGTCTGCATCTAGATTCATTTTTCTGCATGTGGATGTTAAGATTTTTCAGCACTATTTTTTGAAAATAAACTTCTCGTTGCCTCCTTGTTTGCTTCTTTGTTGAAGATCCATTAACTCCGTATCTGGTCCATATTGGTTTAGCTGATTTGTCTGTGGACACTTTTGTCATTACTGCACTGTTTAATTATTGTATCTCTATACTAAGTCTCGAAGTGGGGAGTGTCAGTCCCCTACCTTTGCTCTTCTCCTTCATATTTGTTTGATATTCTGGGCTTTCAGGCTCTACGTATAAATTTACCATCAGTTTGCTGATATTAAAGAAAAAAACACTAGCTGGTATTTTGATTGAGATTTCACTAAGTCAATGAATCAGTTTGAAAACTAAAATTTTGACAATACTGAGTCATCCTATCCTAGAACACAGAATATTTCTCCACTCACTTGGTTATTTGATTTATTTAATCAGCATATATTTTTTTCTCATATAGATCTTGTACATATTTTTATAGATTTATACCAAAGTATTTTGGGCCAGGCACGATATCTTACACCTGTAATCACGGCAGTCTTGGAGGCTGAGGTGGGAAGATACCTTGAGCTCAGGAGTTTGAGCCTGAGCTCACTCAGCCTGAGCAAGAGGGAGACCCTGTCTCTACTAAAACATGAAATAAAAACAATTTAGCCAGGTATATGGCAAGCATCTGTAGTTCCCGCTACTGGGCCAGCTGAGGCAAAAAGATTGCTTGAACCCAAGTGTTTGAGGTTGCTGTGGGCTAGACTGACACTACAGAAGTCTAGCCTGGACATCAGAGTGAGACCCTGTCTCAAAAAAAGAAAAAAAAATTACATTATTTTGAGAGAAACTATTATAAATGAAAATATTTTTTAAATTTCAATTTTCATTTGTATATTAACCTTGTATTCTGAAAAGTTGCAATAATTGCTTATTACTTTTAGGAGTTATTTTACTAATATTTTTCACATTTTCTACACAGACCATAAATGCATCTATGAATAAGACACTTTAATTTCTTCCTTCCCCATCTGGGTACTTTTCTTTCTTTCTTTTTCTGTTGTTGATATGCATTGGCTAGTGTTTACTGTACCATATTCAAAAGGAGTGGTAATGGAAACATCCTTGACTTTTTCATGATCTTAGTGGAAAAGCTCTAAGTTCATCACCATTACGTATAATATTAGACATAAATGTTTTATAGATATTCCTTATGAAGTTGAGTAAACTCCCCTGTGATCCTAGTTTACTAAAAGTTTTTATTATGAATAGACATTGGATTTTGACCAATACTCCTTATGTATCCATTGATACGATCATGTGATCCTTTTTTATTTTTTAGTTTATCGATGTGATTACATAGTTGATTTCTGAATGATGAATCCACTTTGCTTTATCAAGTGCGAGATGTCCCCCTTGGCTATGGTGTGATGTTGAAGACTTCATTGAGGATTTTTGCACCCGTTCAATATAAAAGATATTGATCTGTACCTTTTCATTCTTGCGATGTCTTTGGTACATGGTCATAAAAAATAGGGTAGATGTTTGTTCCCTTGATTTCTAACCAGTGTCAGTAGAAGATTTCCACATTGGGATATGCTAACATTACATAACATAAAGAACTTTTACAAAGCTATATTCTTTCCACAGATCTCTCTGTATTTCAAAGAAGCTGCCATGAAGCTCTTTAGTGCTTGCTATAATCATAGAACACAGAATCTAAGATTATCACCTAATATGAAATCTAAGAAAGAAATAACTGAAATTTTGACATTATTACCTAAAATTTGAGTTATTCTGAAAGCATTCATTACGCAGAGGTTCTCAAATTTGTTTTGATACATAATTGATTTGTTTAAAATGATGTTCAAAATAAGGCAGTGGTTTTCATCAACAAATATAAAACTCAGGTATATTGGTCTGCTATTTTGCACTGATATACAGTCAAAACACGAAAGGACATACAGTGGTGTGCATGGGATATTTGCTTTTTTAAACAATTTATAGCTATTATTGTTAATGTATGTTTAGAGCATTATTCTGAATCAGAAAAAATGACTTCCTGATGACTAGACATATTCTATAGCCTAGAATAGAGAATAAGTGATTTACTATTTTTTTTTCTGTCTTTACTCACTTGTAACACATTTTCAACTATTTGATTGTTTGCTTATTGGTTTGATCTTCCCCACTGAATACTAAGTATGTTCATTTATTAAGCATAGTAATTTTTTTTTTTTTTCAGTTTTTGGCCGAGGCTGGGTTTGAACCCACCACCTCTGGCATATGGGGGCGGCGCCCTACTCCTTTGAGCCACAGGTGCCACCCAGCATAGCAATTTTTTAAGGCAAGCATAGAAAATAGCTTATTGAGGAAGAAGAAGGTAGGTTTACAGAGGAAAAGGACAACATTGGCTTACAGAGCCAGATACCTTTGCAGAGAGAATGAGCACAGCAATTTAAATGTGTTTTGAAACCTGTTTTAGGGGTCTGAAGTCATACATGAATGCTATTCCTTGGTGTGACTTTGTGATTCTCAAGTTTAAACCTCTTACCTCTCTGAATGACAATAAAATTATTTAATTATTGCTTGAAATTCTTTCTTAGGGATATCTTAGTTCAGCAAATGACTCTTGTGGAATGTGGAAAAATGTCTTAATTTTAGATTATTTTGGTTGTTATTCACTAAGCATTTATTTCTGGAATTCTTCTATATAAGTGTAAGGGACACAGAAATGAATGATTATGAGTCCATGCGCTAATTAGATGACCAGCTAATTACTGTAATGGGGGAGGTCGGATACTATGTAATGCAAGTTAGTGATACTGGGAATACTATTTATTTGTCATGCTCACATGAACGATAAAACACAAATATAGTCTAGCAAGGGGGAGGGAAGAGGTGTAAGGGAGGGCTGAGGAGGGAGGCAATTGGCAGGAGGACGGAGGAAGATTGTTGGGATCTCACCTAATGTGCACAATGTGAGGGTGTTCAGCACAGCCCTGGGTTCAACTACAACTTGAACTTTACCTTACAAGTGAAAACAATGTAACCTAAAAACTTGTTCCCTCATATTGACTTTAAGTTAAAAATAAATAAATAAATAAATAGATCCACAATTCCTCATCTGAACCTCAAGAAATACCCTCAAAGATTTTAGGCTTTGGGAAAAATAAGACCTGTACTACTATACAAAAGGGCTTCATAATTCCCCGTCCAATTGTCCCTAAGAAAAAGAGGGCAGAGGTTTTTATAGGATCCAAGAGCAATTAATAATATAGTGATTCAATGGCAATTATGGCAAACCCTGTTGTGTTGTTAGCTGCCATCGCAGGTGAAGGGGTATTCTCTCCTGGGATAGAGTCACGTAGAGATTTCTCTAGCATTTCTGTTCATATTCTTCTTCACTTTCCCTTGGGAAAACAGACAAGGAGCATGGGCAGATATGCTACAGGGATAGAGTGAGACTCCAGCTATTTCCCACAAGTACTGAAAGTATATCCCTTAGATGTAACTTTAGAAAAAAAATTAATGCAATATTTGGATGATTTACTTCTCTGTTCAGATCAACAAACCTCCGTAAGAGATGAGATTCGCTTACTACAATTGGCTTTCAAAAGATACAAGGTCTTAAAAGAAAAACTTCATTTTTTTTCAAAAACAAATAAAATATTTAGGTGATCTAATATTTTATTAGCCCAGATTGAAAGGAAGGGAAATTGGCCTTTCCTACACATAAATTAAATAACTGAGAGGCTTTCTGGGGCTCATAGGACACCAGAGATATTGGATTCCAAATTATTCTTTAAAAGTTCAGCCTTTATATACTTTTTTTAAAAAAATAAGACAAATAAGACCCTCTATAATGAATAAAGGAAAGTCAGTTAACTTAAGTGGCAATTAAAAGAGATCTTAACAGATGCCACAGCCTTAAGCTATCTAAATTAAAATATTCCATTTACATTGTTTATGTATAAAGGAATTCCCTAGGTTCTCTGATCCAAAAGCACAAGTATCAAAATATACCTAGAAAACATGCCATGCAGCAGCTGGGTCCAGGGGCTGGAGGACTGCCACCTTGCACCAGAGTGACAACAGTCGCCACCGTGCTAGTAAATTGCAATGGGACAAAGCGTGAGGGCATGACCCCTCTTTGACTTCATTTCACATTCTAAGGAAACACTTTTAGATTTGTGCCATGCAGCATTATTCAATCAGCAGGCTGGGCTCTGATGAAGTCCCACTTCTCTCTGTACTTCTTATTACAATTTCTAAATCTGATAATCTAAATCCTCTACTCTTCTGCTCCTACTTGCAGATAAAATTCCACACGATGGTGTCACCTCTATGAACTACTCTTTCTTAGGATGGTCTGCAAAACGCCCCTTATTAATGCTGATGTTGTTTGGTTTACAGGTGGATCTAACTTAAAGGATAATATGAAATTTATAATGCAGTTTATGTTATAGTGTCCTTAGCTGGGAAAAAAAAAAGAAAGTTCTTGTCTTCCAAAGCAATTTCAGCTAGGCAAGAAGGATTAATAGCATGGATTAGAGTTTGCCAACTGGCAAAAAGAGTAACTGCTAATATTAAGGCAGTTACCAGATATGCTTTTATAGTAGTTTATAACTTTGAAACAAAGATAGTCCCATGGCTCTTAACTTCTTCTAGTCAGTCCATAAAAATAAACACCTTCTCTCACAATTATTAGAAGACATATTGTTACCAAAATCATTAGCAATTATTTAAATCCCAGGTTACCCCAATCAGATACTCCAGAAAGCAAAGGAAATTAGCTAGTTAATGATGTAGCAAATAAGACTGCTCTAAATACAACTAGGAAATAAAAGCAATCCATATTACCTTTTTTTTTACTTTTATATTTATTTTTGTTGTTTTTTTTATTGAATCATAGCAGTGTACATTAATACTATCATGGGGTACAGTGTACTGTTTCTGTATACAGTTTGAAATACTTTCATCCAACTGGTTAACATAGCCTTCATGTCTTTTTCTTAGTTATTGTGTTAACACATTTAGAGAGATTCACATGTACCCCATATTACCTTTTAAGGAAGCCATTGAGTTTGACATCAACTTGATTTAA
The DNA here is from genome assembly GCF_000181295.1 of Otolemur garnettii. Lineage (NCBI taxonomy): Eukaryota > Metazoa > Chordata > Mammalia > Primates > Galagidae > Otolemur > Otolemur garnettii. The sequence continues at coordinate 12,839,754 of NW_003852428.1, read as the reverse complement.
TTCAGAGCTCCAAAAACTAGTTAAAAAATTGGAAATCAAAAAGGACTGTACACAAGGATGAAATATGATATGGGCCAAACTGCTTGTCTATAGTTCTTATCAAATTACAGTCATCATTTATAACCCATACACTGGGGTATGTCATGCATAGGCACTGTGTAAAATGGTTTCCTGAGAAGGCAGCATTATTGGAAACTGTCTCTGACTGTAGCTCATAAGTTGTACAGTTGCTCCCACATTTGCCCAAATGTAATCCAGGGAGACTTTACACAATTCTCAAAGACGTTTTCCTTTTCCTGAGGCCCATTTCAAGGCGTGGCAATCAACTTTGATTAAGCAACAGCTGTCACAAGGACATGAGTAAGGACACGAGGATGTCCTAATGATGATCAGCATTGTTTTCCCATTACATAGAAACACTTCCATGCAGAACAACAACGGCCTTGGCGATAAGTAAAATTCTCTTGAGAAAAAGTTTCAGCTTAGTGAGTCACTCCAGAATTTCATAGTGACAGAGGTGGTCTTTTCCCTGACACATTATTTTATCTATATGAATAGATTCCTCAACATTTTCATTGTCCATATTGTCCTCACTTACCACATTTCTCAAACAGAGTAATCAAAAAACAATTGGGAAAATTAACAATGTTTTTTTAATTCTTTGGCTAAAAGCTCTTCTATGGGATTTACTTAACCTAAGATATACCCCTCTTGGAAGACATCTCTTCTCCAATTTAGATAGATAAGTAGACCTATGAAATTATCCTTAGGAAACTATGAGCCTATAACATAATGCTAAAAGGGGGAGATATGTTGCATTACTCTAAAAAGCTTACGAAACAACAAACTAAAATCACAATTTCACAAAAGATTATTTTTATAGTGAACTCTCAGGAAATGAAAAACTTCAAACACATGGACTTTTGTCAAGATTTTTTTCTATTGAATTCTTGCACATTTTCTAAAGGATTCCCTTCAACTAAAATGGAAGGCTCCCTATCACAGTTAGAAGACATAGACTCAGAAATCCTCATTTCTCAGCTAAAGAAGTCTGAGTCTCCTGCACGGCATGCTTCACTGGAAGGTGACCTTCAAGTTCAGTTAAACAGATTCTAAGCCAAGAAACAAAAAATGACACCTGCAGGTGACACCTCGCTCAAGACACTGGATAAGGTCTGTGTCTCAGCAGACGTTCATGTCCATCTGGTAGCCACTACCACCACTGCTTCAGGAACCTTATTAATCATTCTGTGTGACACAGGAAATTTCTTCTCTTACCTAATCTAGACTATTGAGATAATTATTCTTTTAGGACTTCAGAAGGTAGTTTTATTAGAAAAAAAGTGAATTTTATTTTTTTCCATATAGAATTCTTTTTGTATCGATGCATGACATGGCTTAATAACCCTGGGATTAACCCATCCCCGAGTGCTGCTACTGAAAGGAATTGCATTGTTGGATCTGCCGTGTGAGTCCCAGAACTACTGATGACCAGTATGTGCCTGCCACTGAATTTTTAGATCTTGAATGCCGCTAGATGTTTCCACTAATTCTGTCTAAGATATTTCCACTCATTCTATCTGGGACATCATTCTAAGACCAAATCTTCCATGAGTTGGCTGTTTCTATACTTTGTCTAAAACTACCTACTCCCTATGTACTTGGAAGGAAGGAAGGAATCTGACTCGTGGCCTTATTGTTCCACACTATATTGGCTTAACAACTGCATTGCTAAAAATAATAATAACAAAATTAATATGTATTCTTTTATACATATTTGCAAAAATGCACTTGCAAGATTATATATATTATTATAATATAATTTTATATATATATATAAAATCTTGCAAGTGCATTTTGGCAAATACATATAAAATAAAATCCCTACTTTACTCATCACTCTCTACTCTTCCTATTAATGATGCCATTAAAAAGTGCCCTCCAGGCCGGCACAGTGGCTCACGCCTGTAATCCTAACACTCTGGGAGGCCGAGGTGGGTGGATTGCCTGAGTTTGAGACCAGCCTGAGCCAGGGCTAGACGTCCTCTCTAAAACTAGCTGGGTGTTGTGGCGGGCTGCAGTCCCAGCTATGCAGGTGGCTAAGGGAAGAGAATCATTTGAGCCCAAGAGTTTGCTGGTGAGCTACAATGCCAGGGTACCAACCCAGGGTAACAAAGTGAGAGTCTGTCACCAAAAAAAAAAAAAAAAGTACCTTCAAAGGTGTCCCTAGTGCTCTACAGGATTATGTGTTTGTGTATGGCATTGGGACTGATTTACCTACACAAGACTGGGCACACTGCTGTCTTAATAGTCGGCAAGTAGAGGGCTTATGCCTGTTGTCATTTTGCAGTTCCCTTAGTCTTATGTAAAAATGTAGCAAGCCTCCCTTTCTCTCTCATCAGAGAGCTCTAGGACTACACTAGCAGGGTGTGATGGTAATGCTGGCCAAATCATTTGGGGATAACTAATCCCTATTGCTGGGGCTCATGTTAGCGGAGTAATGGTTGAAAACCTGTCAGGCACGTTGGTCAGCTAGCTGAAGCCACTGCTGCTTAAAAAAATTCTTGAACTTTTCAGCACAGGTGGCACCAAATGTTACAGATAGACTTGCTTTGGGGCATTGATGGCCTGGCAGAGAAGGAGGCTGTGCAGTAGCTCACATCCTTGTTCTGCCTCTCCTGACCCTCCTGAGAAGTGGAGACTTGATTAGAAAGAACAACTCAAAGGCTAAGTGATTACAAGGTATACGGAATACTAATCTTTGGAATGATTCATTTAGTTTGTTACTCTCAGGGCTAAATTCTCTTTTCCTTCTGGTCTTCATAAGTTATCACAACCACAAGCCCAGTTGTCATATTCCTGACTGTGGAATTACTCATGATTTGCGTCTCAGCCTGCCTGTGATCAGTGAGTAAAACTAGGGTAATGAGCCCTCAGAAAATCACCTTCATGGAAAATAAGGCTGAAATGAGGCTTTGGAGTGATGCGAGATCATTAGTCTCTAACAAAATGCTACTTCTGCAAAGCTTTCTTCCAAAGATCTGGAAGGAAAGGAGATCTGTGAAGGAAAATGGACGTCTTGTCTGTCGGAGTTTCTACAAGTTATTCGGTTCTGCCTCACTTTGGAGACAGAGTTATGGAATTTTAACTAGTGACTATTTCCTGGCTCCAACCAAATGGTGCCTGAGATAAGGAAGCCCCTAACTAATACAGCTTTCCCATGGAATGCTAACTACACCTTTCTCAGAAAAGAAATACCGTCTATAACCAACTGTGCACCAACCTCGTATAGGGAAATGTTGTACAACTGTTAAACTCTTTCAGACCTTGTCTATATAAACAACCTGCAAACCACCCTGCTTCAGAGCACGATTCCCAGTCTTCTGGATTCCATGTCCTCTCAAACAGCTGTCTCCAAATACTGTACTTGAATAAACTCTATATTAGTCATCTTGCCTAAATTTCGTTATTAAGGTTCACAAAGCATCCAGCTAAATTTGGGCTGCTCCAGCACCAATGCTGGCAGCAACACTGCCCTCATGAGAAATGAGCGGGGTCAGACATGGGTGTTGACAGTGTGCCCTTCACGACTCGTATGTCGTGGTCTGACCCACACCCAGGGATTCCTTCACACTGGACACTATTAGATGCACATGCCCTGTGGGTCTCATCTTCCCCAAGCTCCAGTTCATACCTGGCTGTTACTCAGGCACTGGGGGAGCCAGACCTTGTGTTTTCCTGGACATCTTCGAAAAAACCAAGCCCAGAGCAGCCGTTGGGTCTTCACATGGAAGGTGTATTGAAGGTACCACCACCACAGGAAACAAGTTCAAAGTTTTACTTATGTGTCCTGGGCAAGGAGGGCATAATAAGTTGGGAGACCAGTCCTCCATCCCTGAGTCTCGGGAGGCAGGACTGAGGAGTTGGGTTGAGAGAAAGAGAGCTCATTGGAACTAGAAGTATATACAAGGGAGTAAAGTGGGGGTGGTACGTTAAGTTCTTGGGTAAATAGCCCAGTGATTACTTTCAAGGAAGCAGAGACACCTAGGGGCCCAGTCTGCGAAGCAGGAGAGATGCCTCTGAGTTCTTTGCTCATGGGTTTGAGCCATTTAGGTGTGGCCAAGAACCGGAGATGTTGTCAAGGGTTACTGGGTCCTGCACCTGGTATTAGAAATTTAAACCTGTATTCAAAATGGATGCCAAGCCAACCTAAGATTAGTATTCACTGCAAAATTAAGAAGCTATGTTGATTTTATTGTTTTCATTTTCCTAAACTTCCTTCATTTATATGTAAAGAAAGGGGTATGAGTCAGCAGCTTTCCACCAGCAACATCTATCTTTATTTCAACATTGGTCTACCTGGTAAAAGAACTCTATAAACTAATTTAACCTAAGAGTGATTGTTACGAAATTGTTATTGTCATGGAATAAAGGTATTATCAGTTGGTGGCCTTGGCTAAATAATATAGTATTTATAACTTTTTATAGATACTTCATTTTTCATACCACATTACAGTATCCTAAAATCATTGAAGGAACATGTTTCTGGAGAAACATGTCCCTTTGTTCAGAAATTTATTAAAGAAAGTGTCTGTTAAAAGCAGAGCCAGTGATGAGCAGTAATTTGGGCTCTTAGACTCACACAGTACACTCAGCAAAAATGTGACCGTTCCCTCTCCAAGTACTACACATAAACACCCTTTGTCAACTGTTGTCCAACAGCCAATGCATCCAACAGTGTTTTATCCTGTCTCTTCAAATTTTATTTAGACCCTCTTCTGTATTTTTTTAGCAGAACTCTCTTTAATTTACCATAAAGTATGTGCTCCAGTAAATCAAAGTGAATTTCAATGAAATAGATTCAGTAATGGCCCACAAACCTACCCCTTAGTATCTTTTTGATGATACCATGATTTTGATCATTTTTAAAAAGCAGCCATAGACAGAGAGCCTTAGCAATCTCTCTGTAGCTCTTACACAGCATTGCCTAATAGGCTATATTATTAATTTCTCATGGCACAGTGGTCCTGCCAACACTGCCAGATTTTTTACAGCACATATTTGGAGTCAGACATGCATACGTTTAAATGTTTGAATTGCTTATTAATTATAAATTATTAATTGCTTATTAATTATAAAACTTTTAGCAATAAATAAGCTGTAGCATTTCTACAAAGATTTCTGATTTTGCAGACTGATGGCCTGACTTCTAGATGACCTTTCATGGTTAATTCATGGGTATATGAGAAAATACCCTACGATATCTTATGGTTCCCAGCCAGAGCCTCAGCATTGAAGGAATTTCTAATCAAAAGCTGAAGTGCACTATCACTACATTATTGCAAAATAAGAATTGTGAAGATGGCAATAAACAGCCAGCATGTGACAAAATTTTCTATGGATTGCGATAAAATAAAAATGAATCGAGTCTTCTTTTCCCCTTACGTTTGTTTAAATATATCTGGAATGTTTTTAATCCCTGAGAATTTTATATCTGTTTTCCCTCTCCTGCCTTTCCATTTCTATGAAATTTATATTCCATATTCCATGAGCACTTAAACCTGAACTGCAAATTATCTCTTCCTCTATCTTTTGTTACATAAGTCTAACAAAAACTCAGCTTTGGATGAACTTAGTGGTTTTGCTTTCTCTAAAGATTTTTATAGAGTTTTATTTGAATAGCCAAGCCCAGTCAAGAAATGCCAGCTGATTACTGTCACCTGAGAATCATAGGCAACACGCTGCTATTCCATCAGAAAGAGTAAGTGAGGGCAGAGCAAATCAGCAGGGGTGCTGCTTTGGTCATAGTCTTCAACATACAGAATGAAGACTGGGATGGGGGTGAGCCTCTCCGCTCCCAGCCAAGCATGATGTGACCTCTGCCCGCATCTCTAGCTTCTTCCTAATCAGCTCTCTCCCCAAACATTCTGAAGACATCTTAAAGACATCTTTCCCATCTCTCCGATTTGTCCGTCTCTTTACTTTTGCCAGAAACACTGTTTAAGGAGTCATCACTTAATTTTCTTTGTTTTTAATCACTTCCTTAGTTTCTGACATTATGAAATGCTCCAGGCTTATTTTATATATTTTCTGCTCCTGTCGTAAGTTCAGCTATTTCTGCAAAGAGACCTCTATTGTTTTATTTGGAGAATGTTATTAGAAAACAAGAGCTTAGCACTCTCATTTAATATAAGCACATTTGACAAACTACAGATATTTATACAGTTAATTCTCTTTTTTTTTCTCTTTGCAGTTTTTGGCCAGGGCTGGGTTTGAACCCACCACCTCTGGCACATGGGGCTGGCGCCTTACTCCTTTGAGCCACAGGCGATGCCCCTATGCAGTTAATTCTGTAGCTTAATTATTAAATTTCTCTCTATTCCTCCCCTATTCTCCTTTATGAGTTCAATTGCATTAGAACATGGCCTTTTATTAATTTGATAACTTTGTGAGTATGGATTTTTATTATGAGCTATACCAGTACAGATTATGAAATGGTTTAACCTCCAAATCAAAATTTAAAGGTTTAAAGGTTTTTTTGTGTTTTTTTTTTTGACCATTTTTGGCCAGTGCTGGGTTTGATCCCGTCACCTCCAGCCTATGGGACCAGTATCCTGCCCTTTTGAGCCATAGGAGCCACCCTGGAGGTGTTTTTAAGTAGTTTGTTACTCAATAATATAAAACTAGCATAGAAATTTTGTAGGGTTTTTTGTTTTGTTTTGTTTTTTGCAGTTTTGGCCAGGGCTGGGTTTGAACTCGCCACCTTTGAGCTACAGGTGCTGACCAATTTTATAGGTTTTTAAGATATAATTGCCATTTTTCTCATTTCATAGTGAATCCATCACTCTGGTTGCTTATTAGACTGTAGACTCCATGGGGCGGGGGGAGGATCAATTGGTTGGAGCTCCAAGGCAATAATTCAAAAGTAGATTATAATGGTTCGGAGAAGAGCGAGAAAGGCAGAAGTGTCTAGAGACAGCCCGATTCTAAATGATTCCATGGAAGAGCTGGGGGGATTTAGAGGTATATTTAAGTACAAGTATAGGATAAAAAGACACGTCAACATCTTGAAGCTTAGGTAACTAGGAAGATGACAAAGAGATAGAGACATGGCAAAGAGAATGCACTTAGAAGAGTGACATGGGAGATTAAAGGCCTGGTTTTGAATAGTTTAAGTTTGATGTGTTTTTGAGTCAACTAGTAGAGAAGTGTAGTAGTCAGGTGGGTTTTCTTGCCTGGATCTCAGAAGAGAAGTCCGCACAAAGATATAAATTTGTGAGCTGTTAATACACACATGATAATTAAAGCCTCAGGACTAGATGGGAAAAGATCACGGAAGTAAGTTAAATAATAAAATATAAAAAAACCTGAAGCTTAGACCTTCTGAAACTTTGGTGTTTCTCTCTCTCTCTGAGAAATCTCCAATAATGGTGGCTGAGAAGGAGCATCCATGGTATGAAGCCCAGGACCTGCTAACCTGCCCTCCAAGTGAGGACGGTGCTTGGAGGGAGTTAGCCACTATTTAAAATATGCTGGAAATTGAGCAAGACTGGAAGATTAAAATTGGCCACTATTTTTTCCAACCCCCAGGTCATTGGTAGCCCGTATCAGAATATTTTCAAGGATAGGGTGGGGCTGAAACTTAGCTGGACAGGTTCACAAGCAAATGAAGAGTTGGGAAATTCGATACTGATGAGTATTGGGAAGAGCTTCAGTATAAAAAGAGTAGGGAAAAGACCAGCAGCCAAAAGCAGAAACCAGAGTTGAGTGTTCCTTTTACATCTTAGGAAGGGATAGATAGTAGGAGGCTGCATGCTTCTGTACCAGAGAGAGCGTAATTTCTCAGAACAATTCAACTCATGATCGTTCTGTTCCATTCCTGGTGCACTTTTAATCTTGTTGAATTCATCACCAGTATAACCTTTGTCTCCTTTATGTTACTTGCTTCTTAAATTTAAACTTCACTTGTTCTTGCCATGGAACTGAAACATAAAACAGTATTTGGGACTGACTTCTCTGGTCTATCTGCCTCTGGGGCTTCTCAATCATGGAGTGTTGCTGATAATTATGTGATTTGAATCATCCATCTACACAATGATGGCTATTCTGTCTCCTGTGAAACCTGCCCTTGTTTATTTTTCATTTCTTTGCACACTTTAATATGGCAGCATACCATCTGTGAGTCTCCTGTTCCCCAAATCTTCATGGGATAAGTGAAAAAGGGAAAAGTTCAAAAATGAACCATCTTACACAAAACGTTAATAGAACACTTTGTCGCGTATTAGTTTTGCTGAGTAATGTGGGCCTTAATTAATGCATATGTTCTTATGTGAAATCCTATTAGATAGGTCACTGTCTGAACTTTTGACTAAAGATGATTTGGGAAATTTTTTACATAGTTTGGACATTACTAATTTTGTTATCAGCTGTGTGATTTTCATGTGCACACATGTCTATGGAATTGTTGTTTGAGTAATATTTAGACATATCCATTGGTAAAAAATCTTACCTTTAAGGAAAATTTGATTTGATTTAAAAAATAAAAATAAATCTTGGCTTGCAGAAGGTTAATCTTTAGTTTTGGGGGGGAATTTAAGACTTAAGGAATGGATTGTTTATATCATTAGAGATATAACTTTGCTTAGATCACAACAAAGAGTGGACATTTTTATTTACACATGAGAACAGTGACAACTAATGTATGTAGTGCTTTTATTTACATATTACAGTGACAAGCATTGCTTGCTCTAAGCGTGTTACACAACTTGAATTACTTAATGTGTGCAACACATCTCTGACTTGACAGCTATTCATATCATCCCTTTACCTAGAAGGAAACTTAAACATGAATGATCAAGATTTCATCCAAGATCAGACAGAGAATAATCGTCGGATTTATATCATCAAAGCATTCTGCCTTTGCAAAAAAAAAAATAGAGTGACAAAGAAGAGTGTTGAATTTGTGTAATGCGGGTCAGAGGGCAGCACTTCCCACACTTTTGGACCCCAGTAATCTCAGTAATGAAACAAGAGGAAACTCTTTCTCAAATGCTTTCTTCCTTTTTTTTTAATGAGGGTTGCTTCTTTTACTATATTCATCTCATTATTTTCTCCTACAGAATGCCTTCCTCCTTGCTAATTCACAGAGCAATTTTATCCTACCAGTTTATCTTTTCTGACTTTGTTTTTCTTCCTCTGTCAGAGTCAGGTTTTCTTTTCCTTGTCCAATGCTTTGGTGCTGATGGGGGATTGAGAGGATGGTGCTGTGTAACTTCAGATTTACGGTTTAGTCCCTAAGAGTTAAGGAAGAAACTGCTGGGGGAATGTGTCACCTCCATCTCCTCACGGGGTGCTGCGGCCTTTGTTAGCAGAGTCATGCCATTGGTTTCATCCGTGTGAACGAAAAGTCTGAGGCCAGAGTCACCGGAGTCCATGGCTGTCACCTGACTGTCTGGATCATTTCTGAGGTGTACAATGACGTAAAATGCAGAAAAGCGACTAAATTCCTCACTAACAGCTAATACAGCATTCCCCTTTGAGGCGTTGGAGGAATTAGAGTTCCGATGTATTAGAGTCATTTTCATCGACGTTTTCTTCATTTTCTCTGTCGCCATTCTTAGTTCTTTCCTAACTTTTACTTTTCTTCTTTTGTCACTATGCCATTGAAATAGATTCAGCATTATTTTTAAAATAACACACAAAAAATAGTCTCGGCATCCATCCTTGTGTCCAGGATTCCCGAGGCTCAGATCACCTCCCCGTGGTCAGAGAAACCCTCCTGTGAAGCCTCGGGAGACTGGGCCCTTCTCACCACCCCGACTGCAGACCTCTACTCACACATCCCGGCCATTCTGCCTTGTTTTTCAAAAATATTAGCCCTGAGGCCTCAGTTTTCTTTTCAACTTGTATTTTGAAATCATTGCTAGCAATTTGAAAACTCTCCCAAGCTGGTGTCTGACACACCACACTTTCTCATTTCATTAGACTACTGATCTCTTACGATGATTAGCTGCACTTCCCCTCACTCATAAACTTGGACGTTTACACGTGGACAATGTAATCACCATAAAGTGTGATGTTTTAAAAATCACTAATTCAAGGTCTTAGTAGAATCCCTCAGTTTCCGTCATCACTTCGTTAGGTGTTCTCTGCAAGCTCTCTATAACTTTACTGTATGTATTTTCTCTGATTTCACCCAAATTTAGTTCCTGGAAAAAGTAACAATTTATTTAGTTCAAAAGTATAGGTTTTGGCTCTGTACCTGTAGCACAGTGGTTACGGCACCAGCCACATACACCAAGGTTGGTGGGTTCAAACCCGGCCCGAGCCAGCAACTACAATGACAACTACAACAAAAAATAGCCAAATATTGTGGCTGGCTCCTGTAGTCCCAGCTACTTGAGAGGCTGAGGCAAGAGAATTGCTTAAGGTCAGAAGTTGGAGGTTGCTGTGAGCTGTGACACCACAGCACTCTACTGAGGGTGATGTAGTAAGTCTGTCTCAAAAAAAAAAAAAAAAATATATATATATATATATATATACACACATATAGGTTTAGATTGGGAGTTTCAGTGGGGCTTACTTAATGTGTCTGTAGGTAATTCCCATGTCATCTGGGAATTGGCAGGTCTCAGGTGGCCTCAGCTCAGCTAATTCACCCCTGCAGCCTTTCATTCCCCAAGCCTTTTCTTCTAGTGGCTGGAGGGATTCCAGGAGACACAAAGAGGCTCATGTAAAGCATCAATGAGGTCTAGGCATGGTTCTGGCATGAGACCACTTTCTGTTAGGTAATATTTTTTAAGAGAGTCACAAGTATTGATGGAAGCATGGCAAAGTTGCCCTGCAATGGGGTATAGATTGTAGGAAGGGAATAATTATGACCATTCTTCAAGGAAAAGTAGCATATGAATCACTGTCAGTCCTGTAAGCCCAGTTATTCACCTCTCTTCTTGCCACTTCCTTCTGGGACCACCGAGTCTCTAAATCTCTTCTGATCAATTGTGCCATGCTTAAAGAGCAGGACCTCAAAGATCTAAGACAGACTCATTTGCACCAGCATGTGTGGAACTGAAGAATGTGAGGGCAAGTGACCCAAGCCCAGCCCCCAGCACAGAAAGACAAAGCTTACATGTTCTTACTTGTATGTGGAGCTAAATATTACAACAGTCGGTTTCATGGAGGCAGAGAGTAGCATCATGATTACCAGAGGCCGGAGGGGTAGAGAGCAAAGAGGGTTACAGCAGGCCTGGCTAACGAGTCCAAACATATAGTTTGATGGGTAGTTATACAGAATGAAGGATGTCGGAGAGCACCACAAGGGACCTGTATCCAGCAAGACAGTCAGCATAGACTTTAAAATGACTAAAGGGTGGAACCGGAATGTTCCCAGGACAAAGAAATAATACACAGCTGAGTTGATGGAGATGCCCTTTACCCCAATTTCATTAAATCACGTCCTCCATAAAAAAGAATAAAACAGATTCAGAAATGACTCTCTAAATTAGGGAGCATGTTAAGGCAGAAAGACGAGTCATCTGTCCTTGACATACACAAAGTACATTAGCGATGTTCTGCCGTAACACTTGTATATGTTTGGGGGGTGTGTGTGTGTGTGTGTGTGTGTGTCCCACACCAATGACGGTTTCACAGGGAAAACGCTGCCAGCTTCACCAAGAAGAGAGCGTTCTTTACTGTCCAGTTCTGCTACGTGGAAACAGCACCGAGCTCTTGGTCTCTCCCTTGCTTCCTGAGAAAGACTCCAATTGTTTTCCAAGATTTTCTCCATGGTTCTGGGGTCTACCTTCTAAAATATATATATAAATATATATATATATTTTTTTTTAACCAAGGAAAATTATTAGTAGCTTAAAATGAGTTTGCATATGCTTCCACATATATACAAACTCATTTTAAGCTGCTAATAATTTTTATGCAAGTAGTCCATTTCTATTTCTAAGAAGTTAGGGTGTCATAGGCCTTTTTGTGATTTGAGATATCCCTATAACTTTTTGTTTAAGTCAGCACTGTTTCTACCCATGTACTCTTTTAAAAATTTTGGCCTTTTAAAAATTTATTTGAGTGAACTTCACTACCGAAATCCACACATTTCCTTTATGGTCGGATAGACTCCATTATATTTATTTCAGTGAAACACCTCACTATGCTGTTTGTTCCTTCTTAATCCAGAGGGTTTATTTCACTTTATAATATTTTATTACTTGAAAGAGTTAGACATTAAAAATTTTATTTTTAAATCTAACACACCCGGCCCTATATATTCTTTGTAAATTCCGTGTCTGTTATAAATCCCTAATTTTTTCTTTAGCTCATCTTGCAATCCCTTCCTGGGCCTGGCTGGATGCATCCAGCCGACACTTTGAGTAATCGGCTGGGAGCTGCTCTTAGCTAAATCCAAAGTTCTTTAAGATATTTTATATCCTCTAAATTAATTTAGGCAATAGCTTTGGCAACTGTGCCACTAATTCAAATGACGCTCTTCCAAATTCCAATTACAACACTATCTCCACCAATTCTGCAGTCTGTGCTAATAATGTATTCATCATTCCTCGCAGGCCACTTAGCCTCAAATTTCACAGTGTAGGAGGAGAAGTCCCCAGATGGCATGGTCACCCCAGGAGTCGCCTCTCTTCCTGCAGTTCTCAGAATAACTCTAAAGGCAAAATCCCAAGATGAGGAGGAAAGGGCCGCAGCAACCCCGGCTCTGCACTCCTTCCTCCCAGTACAGGGTGTCCAGACTGCTGTGGCTGAGCTCTCCGCATTGCCTCTGACATATTAAAAAAGAAAAACAGGCAAGGGTGTTTGGGGCGTCTTTCTGCTGCAGCTTGATATAGGAAATGCAGAGACTAGGCAACCGCCCTGGGGGACCAGCTGCCCGAGAACCCTAGACGTCCGTTTTCATTCTTGCTGCCGGTCTGTGAGTAAGGAGCATGCACTGTCTGGCTTAATGTGTGAATGTTCTGTCTCCCCAGACTCAAGTGCTAGAAAATCTTTGCACACATTTCCAGGATTTTATTATGGCAAGGGCAGACTTCTCATATGGAACTTCCAGAGTGAGAGAATTGCTAATGTGGAGACCAAGACAGAGGATGACAGACAGAAGACAGAAGTAAGAGGTTTACACCTGCTATGTTATCCTAAAGAAAGGCAGCACATTAATTTGTTTCTATCAAGCTGGAAGGAATAGTTCCAACAGAACGCTGAAAGCTGGGTTATGGCACTAATATATGAATTCAGCATTTATCATCAGTGGCATAAAAACAGATACATCAAATCAAGTTTATGGATAATTTGACATTAAGATGGAAATTCTGCAAGTAAAGAATGAGGATCCCAACTGATGTTAATATGCTGTTACAAATAACATGATTTTAAAAGGATAGAGATACTTAAGTTCTGGACTTGACGCAAAACTAAGGCAGCAACAAGAACAAACACAATGCCTGAGCAAAACAAAATAAAAACTAAAGACAAAAGATATAATGGACACATACACACACACCCTGACTACGTCCTATTAACTATGCGACTTAGAAGAAAGGGTGTAAGAAAGAACATAGAGATGTGTTTCTAAAATAGTTTGTGTAAATAAATTACCACTTGCATTTCAGGGCCACAGTGCCAGAAGCAAAGTGAGGATTAAATAACTGTTAGAATGAAGGCTTCTCAAGCAGATTGAAGTTGGACAGAGCAATAGTGCAGCACATAACCATTGCGGACCGTTGCAGGCGTTCTGCAACTGAGGAGCTCTTGTTACTTAGTTACAGAGTTGCAGAAGAGCTCTTGTTACTTAGTTACTGATAGTTACCGTCCTGTATCCATTCATCTGTTACATAAAGGGCTGCTGGAAAGTATCCACTGTTAAGTGTTTTCCATAGTAGGTGACTGTGTACTTCTCAGACAACCCTCGTATTTTGATTTAAAGGTTTTTAATCTTTGCTGCCATTCAGAGTTTTATAAATATACTAACTTATTGTCATATCACATGAGGAAATAAGAAGCCATCCATTTTACACAATTGTTTAGGAGCAATATTTGGTGCTAAAAGTCTGGCGAGCCCACCACAGTCAAGTCCTCTCAAGTGCATGGAGAATGATTGTAAACCTCTTGAAAGGGAAGTATTTTGCCCACTATTGTAACTATCACAGATAGGAACACATCTGAGTGGATGCGTAACACATAAAACTTGAAATGCTGTTGATATTTTCAACACATCAACACCAAAGGACACTTAAAACTACAACACAAAACAGGAGTGAGAGGCAACACTTTCTGAACACCTGACTGATTTCTAAAATATCTCTGAGTGTTTATATAACCTCCCAGGTAAGGATGGCCAATTAAATGATGGCTTAGGTAAAAATCAGGACCTCTTCACATAGTATGATTTTGCATGAACTTTTCTGCAATGCATTCAGTTTCAAGGAAAACAGGTAGCAATTGTTATAAATTGCCAGACTTTATTTGCTAAATAAATGAATTGAATGAGAAAATTTGTGGAATGCACAGTTTTAAGATTGTCACATGGAATCTAAGAAGTAAATAAGCTGGAGAACAGTAAACTATGTTGATTTGATAATTAGGTAACTAAACACAAAGGTAGAATTTATTAATTATCTTAAATATTGCCCATATATTCTTCTGATATTTGAATTATATGTTGTAAACTAAGAGATAAGACTATAATACTTATAATATCACCTTAATTAATATTTATAAACACATTAAAAGTACTTAGTTGCAAAATATATATAGTAGAAATGTTGTATATTGCAGAAATTTGGTAAAAACTACTAGATCAAAGGCCACATCAATCGTTCAAAATCATGTTGATAGTAAATAGCCTAGATAAGTTTTGATGAAGACAGTCTCTGCAGTCATCTTCTACAAAAGTATAATCCAAATATAAGCATAGAAAAGAGTCAAAGTCTAGTAAAGGCACATCCTATGAAAGATTTGACCACTACTTCTGAGTCTGTCAAGGCTTCCAAAAACAAAGACATTCAGAGGAACCATCACAGCCCGGAGGAGCCTGAGGGGATATGGCCAGTGAATACGACGTGATGTTTTAGATAGGAACTTGGAACAGGAGGAAAAAATAGACAAAACCTGAGGAAATCTGAATAAACTACCCACTTTAGTTAGTACTAATTCACCAATATTGGTTCATTAATTGTATCAAATTTACCCTTATAGCGTAAGTTAATAATAATAGTTGAACTCTATGAGGGAATATTTGTAAAC
>NW_003852428.1:12818945-12823810 GCF_000181295.1 Otolemur garnettii | reverse complement strand
CTATAAAATTAGAAACAAGATATTGATTGTCACAATAATGAGTGGCTGTTATTGCCAAATGCTAAGGACAATAATGCTTAACAACAGTGCTAATTCCAGAGTTCTCCGTAGGGAGTTCTTAAATATACATACATAATTAAAGATAAGATGCTTTTAAACCTCATATTCTCTACAGAAAAACACATAAAGCATTTTTAGTAAACACCCAAGACCAGGCAGTTGTATACACTGATTTCTATTATATTTATTTATGCGTCTATTGTACGTGAAGCATTTTTATGTCCCATAGTGAATCTAAATTACACAGAGCTCCTCCTGCACCCAACACCTGTAACCCACCCCTCTGGGTTTAGACACTCCTCATTTTCATACCTCGGGACTATTACATGGGCTCGTGCAGTCAACTCTCACTATCCACCTGACTTTTTATGATTTTACCTCTTTCCTTCATCTTCATCCCACGACTATCTTTTTTGAGGGCTATTTTAATGGGTAGTTTCAAGCCCAACTCAACATAAGCTAAGTTTAATGGATAAAAATATACACTTTGAAGTTAAGCAGCTCCGGTTCAAATCCTGACTTTATTATTCACTAGATTTGGTTTTGGAGAAAAACACGTGATTCAACTATTCTGAACAGCATTTCCTTTTTTTCTTTTAAGTGCCAGCAGAGCTCTGGTTTCTAACAGCCGATCTAAACCCTCACCGTGTTCCTTTCACACGTGTCCGTTCTGTTTCACTTTCCTGTCTATTTTCAGTTCCAAATCCTAGGTGGATCCCACATTCACCTGTCCTTGTTTTTGTTGCTGTTATTGTTCCTGACAAACTGCCAGACACTGTCCCAGGGCAGCACCGGGGGGATTTCCAATCCCTCACTGCCCTCTGTGACCTGCAGAACTCAGTGAATGATTTCTGCTTGCCGCCCACCACGGTCCAGTCGTCTCCTACCATCTCCAAGTTCTAAATGTGCTTTCTTTACTTTTTGTCCTTGGAAGTGACACTATGGGAAATTTAGAAGCCACCTGATTGAAACTCTTATAACTTACTGCTTCTGAACCTGAAAACGTATGTTCATCCACATCCATCTACAAAAAAATAGTATCCCTTCCTGCGTCTGGGCCCAGGTGAGGGGTGTGTGTGTACGTTTGTGCACAGATTTTCATATATGTGGCTGTGCATGTGGCTTTGTTCTCTGTGGCCTCTGAGAGTGGCCTCACCTCACCCCTTACTTGAGTTTGACTTTAGAAAGCTGATACTTTATTGATTTTTTTTTTTAATTTTTATATCCCAGAGCTTAGGGTATATGTTCTCAGGGCTCTGGAAGTTTAGTGGAATAGCTACAGTCATTTATTGGTAATTATATGATTATAAAGGTTATATATTTTAATGACATACCTCTAACATTGTCTCTGCTCAGCTAAGAGTTGGTTACATTTTACGTAACAAGAGGAAGGCAATTGTTCTTACTCCCTTATTTGACCTCCTTTGTTTAATTCACAAGTTCATTGAAATAGAAACCTATAGTAACTTCAGTATAAACTTTATTTTTTAAATCTTATTTTAGCATGATGCTTCATACATTTAAATCCACTTATTTAAATACTGAACATCATACTAACTCCTCTTAAGTCTAGAATTTTGTATCTACCTTCTCTATAATTCCACACGGGTATCTAGAGGTCACCTCTAAATTAATAGAATGTCTCCCCAAAATTCAATATTGAAATCTAATCCCCAACATAATGTTATTTAGAGGAGAGGCCAGTAGGGGGTAATTAGCTCATGAGGGTAGAGCCTTCTTGAATGAGATAAGTGTCCTTATAAGAGGCCGCAGAGCTCGCTTACCCTGTTTCTGCCCTGCAAGAATACAAAGAATATTCACCTGTCTCCCACCTGGGAGAGAACCCTCAGCAGAGCTCAGACACGCTGGAACCCTGATCGTGCGTGGAGTTTCCGCCTCCAGAACTGTGAGAGATCAATGTTTGTTGTTTTTCCCCACAGTAAAAAGCCTAATGAAAATCAACAAGAGTACGCTATTCTGGACAGACTTTGTTACAAGTTAACACGGGCAAGCAAAATATCCAACCAAGTTTGCAACTGTGGCCCTTAGTAGAATAACCTGGCCCCAAATCATCTCTTTCATTTATAAAATATTGATCCATGAAATGTACATGTGTAGTTTGTTGAAAAAATTGGAGAGGAATTTGAGAAAAAAAAATGTATATTATAATAACTCATTTCATGAATAATGTGACTTGCAACTCTTTCAAAGATACATATGATGTATATACTTTTTTAATCTACAAAAGCTATTGTCCTGTTAATAGAATAATTCTTGATTACAAAAGAGTTAGAAGCTCTGAGTGTGCCTAAGTACTGGAATGCCTCTTCTTTTTTAACTTTTCCATTCCGCTGTGGTCATTTAGGGGTAACTGAATGCCAGTGAAGTTTTGGACAGTGTGAACTCTTCCATAGAGGGAAATGTTAGGTAGCCAGGTCGATGCGAGCAGGGTGGACGATGGGTGGTCATTATTTTGGACTGGTCTGGGCCAGGCTGACCTGGGCTATTATGGTTTGCAGGTGGGTCATTATTAAGACCTTGCTGGTGGGCTGTTTTGAGAACAGAGTTAGTTAAGAACCTGGGAGACTTTCAAGAAGCAGCTGATACTCCTAAAAGTGTATATAAAACTTAGAGGCCTCATGTTCCGCCCAGCCTGCAGTCTTTAGGGTGAGGTCCTAACTCCTGTCTAGGTCATTAACATTAACTTTCCTTCCTTGCTAAAACTGTACTTGTCCTTATACTCTACAATTGTTCAGAAAATACCTCAAGCCCACCCACCACTATCACATTGGAGCCAGCTAGGAGGATGTGTTTCCCTCATTACTCTCTCGCCCAACTCTTCCTGATTTCACAACTGAGGAGGTGCAGAAGGTTGTAGGGGGCAGAATATCAACCAGTAATTGTAGGAATTTGATGGAGTCTTTTAATTTGACACCAAAATAATATCTAGTCAAAACAGAAGATAGAAAGGGATAGAATCCATACCACCAGAACAGAAAAAAACTTAGATGTTATCATGGATTTATTAAATGAGACTTTTCCTCACTTTGGTTTACCTAAGTCCTTTCAAAGTAATAATGGACCATCGTTCATTTCTACCATTACACATGGCATCCCCCAGGCTTTGGGCATCACTTACTAACTTTGGAGACTCAGTCCTCACAGAGAGTAGAAGGGGAAATCAGTATTTAAAACAAACTATTGGGAAATTGACTCAAGAAACTTTACAACCTCGGATCCAGGTTTTATCTGTTGCAATCTTGAAAACAGGACTGCTCCCCAAAAGGCTTCAACTTTCACCCCTTTGGAATTTTATTATTATTATTATTATTATTTTGCAGTTTTTGGCTGGGGCTTGGTTTGTAGCCACTACCTCTGGTATATGGAGCTGGCGCCCTACTCCTCTGAGCCACAGGCGCCACCCCACCCCTCAGGATCTCCAATAGATCCTGAATCCCTCACTCTCCATCCATGTGCTGGTTCTTATACATTCCAACAAGGCATTTCTGAATTATCAATTTCCAGACCGAGTATAATAGAAACTCAGCCTCTTTTTTCTCTAGGCACCTAGGTTCTTATATGAACCCATAAGGATAACAGTCCCCAATCTCAGGTACAGGGAATCTGGAAGGGACCCTTCATGGCACTGATGTCTATGCCCACAGGCACTAAGGTGCCTGGGTCCCCCTCAGCGGGATCCACATTCCCAAGGGCAGGCGTGGACCTCACTGCTGAAGACTATAAAAAGACCCTGCCCGTTCTTCTGGAGCTTTGGAAAATCACCAAATCCAATTCAAATGGCAAGTAGAAAAGGCCTTTTGAAGATTTTGATATTCCTTCTTTTAACCTCTATCTTATATGCACACTAACTTTCAGATCCTTTATTTTCAGCTGCATGACCGGATATTTCTTCTAGTCTACAGGCTACCAGTTAGCAGATCTGGGTACCACCAGGTATCAGCAGTTACAGCAACATAACAACACGTGTGGCAATGAGTACAGGAATGGAGAAGTACAAAATTGTGTACCATGGCAGAGGTGGGAGAGACGATAAGTTAATCAGTCATGTTGGCTTATTATTTTGACAAGTGCCTATCTTTCTTCACTTACACTGTTTGGTATTTAACATTATTTTTAAAGCAAATGTCCATATTCAAGGCCCTGCGGAGGACCATCATAGCAAGTAGCACAGTGCCATCTTTCAGATGTCTCACATCCCAATTTAAAGAAAGGGTGAGAGCTTCACATCGGGCCAAAAGACAAGCACATCCACAAGAGTTTGACTCCCTGCAACTTGTGCTGTAAAACCGTCATACAAAACCATGTCATGATTTGAGCAGTGCAAAGAAAAGGACCTGTGGGCTTAAAGATAAAAAATAAATAGTTTTTTCACTGGGAGGAAGCAACAATGAAGGTAATGAGTTCATCCATGTGTAACACAGAAAATTGGTCAAGGGCACTGGCCAAAATGAAATTGTTCGTGAGCAGAAGCTGAAGTTTGCAGTGGTGACAAGTCAATGCTGTCTGTAGGTCACACTGGTAAAAAATAAAGCCTCTCTTGGGTTTTATGTAATGATGATGGATGGTTAACAAAGCAGTCAGGTCATTAAGAGATCAGGTAAAATGGGTTCCACTGGGATACAGCTGTTCATTACAATTTAAAGACTGGCTGTCTTTAGCTCAATACCCTTAAGCCACCTAACTTTCATAAATGTTTTTAGTAACTCATAGAAGTCTCAGCAAAGTCAATGGACTAGGGATTGATAGAGTCAAATATTAAGGCTAGCTTCCTTTTCTACGCTGGA
>NW_003852428.1:12778465-12818865 GCF_000181295.1 Otolemur garnettii | reverse complement strand
TTTAATTTAAGCAATGTCTACCCTGTCAGTGTGAAACTTATATGCCCAGTCATAGTTATCCCCCATCTGGTGTGTTTAAGGCTAACTGTAACTGACCATCTTCTTCTGAGTGATAACGAAGGTTGTCCCTTGGGGACACACCCAAACATCTGGCCGTCCAGGAGTTCAATCTTGTCTCTTAGCCCTCTGCATATATTTCTCTATTCCCGATTCCCTGGTAATTTGTTATTTCCCTCACTAGATGAGAGGTGGGTTTCCCTTTGAGTGTGCCTGGCACTGTGGCAGATTGATAGGTTGAGTGATCCAGTGAAGTATGAAAATCCTTCATAGACATGTTCGTAACAAGGCACAGGAACTTCATTTCACTTCAACTCAACTAACACTGCAGTGGTCTCCTTGGAGCAGAACGTAAATATACCCTTGGAATATAGTGGTAGAAAGAGAACATTACCACTCATAATCTATTGAAGACAGGAAATTTGAACATTAAAAAATAGTGCTAAAAGGGGTTTGTAAAGACATATATGAGGTTGGACAATTAAGTTGGTGAACTCATGCTAGAAAAAGCCCTACAGACTTCCTTGCTGAATCCGACACCATGGTCTCCTTTGAAGTATCCCCCTGGGCAGGTCATGCACAAGTGCCAGCTCCTAGTCCACCTTCACATTCCCCGTATCATGTCAGTGCAATTTTTCTACATAAACCTTTTTTTAAATTTTTTAACTGGTTGCACCACTGTTTTCAAATATCCTTTTGTTGGAAACTTGACCCTTCCTCTTAACATATTTCTACATGAAGTTCATCCCACTGGGCCTGACTGAAATGGCAAATCTCTTAAAATCTTTTCCTAATACCACCAGATGCTGCCAAAGTTCTTTTTCTGCTAAATGTAATTATGGATTTTTCTTGACATTTCTCATATTCCTTTCTAATTACAGGTATCTTCCTGTGTTTTGAATCTAACGTGGCATAAATTACTTAAATATAACAATAGCAGCAGCCTCGAGACAAAGCCAGCTAATCTTTATTAGACGCTTCTGTAGGTGAAAATACTGTTCAGGGAATGTCCCATCTCCATAAATTCTTTGCTCAAATTCCAGGCGTTCCTTGCCTAAAAGAGATTTAAGTAAAGATGAGTCTCCCCGGGAGCAGTTTCTCCCCTTGAATCAATCTGTACACGTTATCTGCCCACCACATGCTCAACACGTAAAGGTAGAATAGAGGGCAGCAGCATTAGACATGGCTGTTTCAAACAGTGACAAAAGATTTACCAGTCCTCAGTGATTTTAAATCTGAGCTAGTAAAATGTGCTGGATGTTCACCGTGAGACTTCACAGCCTGGGGGTAGCTCCCCATGGCTGCCCTCCCGCCTCTGTGCTCCTCATCCTATCCGCCTCAGCACCTCCCCCTTTTCCATCAAAGTAGAAGATGTCGGTGCTTAAGTGCAGTTATCAGTCCAGGTTCTGCCGAATTTCAGACGTCCCCACACTTTTTTGTTTTCTACTCTCCCTGCTCCTTTGGGGGTCCAAGTTGGCGGTGTTTTTGTTAAAACAATTTTCTGAGAAGCTAAGGCCTCTGCGTTTCCCAGGTGTTTGCTCTACTGGACAAGTCACCCCTGTACATCCCTTCTGGGTGATTCCTCTACCGTCTGGGAGTCCCATAGACAGAAGTGAGTGACAAGTCAGTCGGCTTCCTACAAGTCCGATTATTAGATCAAGAGGGTCCGTGACGCAAAATGTAATGAAAAGGCCATTTTCGTGACAAACTATTCTGATCATTTTGATCGTTTTAGCAAATGGTTATATCCTCACACCCAAGTTCTGTCTAAAGATCACGTTTCTCCTCACAGTTCATATACACAGTTTTCTAATTTTAGCATCTTCTTCCTTCTGGAAAAGCTCAGAATTTTGAAAGTTATCAAGTCCTTTCAGATTCGAGTTCTTTTTAAAAATCATCTTTCTATGTTCTCACATTTTACTATAAGCAGCAAGAGAAAAAAATGACCTCTCTAACACTTTTCTTGAGGATCACCTTAGCTAAAACTGATTCAGGATGAAAGGAGGTTAGAGGGGTTCCTGGGAGGCGGGAGGGAATTATGGCCTTCTGTGCGGGACAGTTGGAAAGGGCCCTAAAGGGAGAGGAATTTGGGGGCAGGTGTGACCTCCTTGTTCAAGAATGTGATGTTCCAGCAAAACACGACTTCTAGCCCGTGATGACTGCTCATCCACGAATGATCCCCCCATAAATCAGATAGAAGTTCCCACCAAAGGATAGGATAAGGACCCCTAGCACAGAAAAAACGTACACCATAATCGCCACAAAAACAGACACTGTCATACCGTCACTAGTAAAATAACAGTTAATAATTATTGATACAGAGTAAAGAAAACTGGATTTACTATGTGATGACAGAGGTAATTCACAACTAATTAAACCAGGACCGCACACCTGGAGGGCCAAGGGGAGCCGGTGGTAACTCTCAGAGATGGAGGTAGGAGGGTTGGGGTGAAAGTGCTTGGATCTGCGTGCTGCCTCGTGTGATGGCCCCACTCACTCACGAGGGGAACCCCTTCCCACGCTCCTGGAAAGTCTGTGTTTATCTCTGCTTTACTTTAGATTTTTTACTTAATTTTTATTAAATCATAACTGTATACATTTATGGGGTACAATATGATGATTTGATATACAACGTGGAATGCTTAAATCAAACTAATTAACATAGCCATCACCTCTCGTACTTATTTTTGTGGTAAGACATTCATCATATACTCTTAGTTGTTTTGAAATGCACCCGTGCATTGTGTACAGTAGGCGAGATCCCTCTAAGTACCCCCCTCCACTCACCGTCCCCCCTCCCCTCCTCTTATATATTCACTTGGATGGAGCTGGAACATATTCATCTAAGTAAAGTATCTCGAGAACGGAAAGAAAAGTATCCAATGGACTCAGTACTGTTATGAAACCAATACATAAACACACATTCATACAAATAATAGAACGCAAAGATAGTCTCTGCTTTACTTTAAATCAATATTACCCTTCTTTCTTTGCTATATTGGAGCCCCAGCTGCCTTATTTTCCACTCCCCCAGTTTCTTGACTCAGCTGAACTTGCTCTGCTGGGTGAACTGAACCAAGCTCATTGAACAGCTCAGAGCTGAACTCAGCCTCTAACACAGTGGTTCTCAACCTTCCTAATGCCGCGACCCTTTAGTACAGTTCCTTGGGATGTGGTGACCCCCAACCATAAAATTATTTTCATTGCTACTTCATAACTAAAATTTTGCTGCTGTTATGAATCTTAATGTAGATATCTGATACGCAGGGTGTATTTTCATTGTTACAAAGGGGTCGCGACCCACAGGTTGGGAATCGCTGCTCTAGAAACCAAGTTGGTCCTTACATTTTCTGTTTCCTGTGTAACTACCAGAGACAATTTTGCTTAGTCCCCTGTCTGTGCACGGTAAGGGTCTCCCCTTTTCCAGTCTCAGATAACACGTTCCCCATTTCCTTTGGAGCCATCCCTGGTGGCCTCCTCAAAGTTCTGGCTCACAGTGGTCTCAGGACACTTATTCTTTACTGTGCTGTTCAAATATCCCCAGCCTTTGACCATGTCCCCTTCTAAACCCACTCCTAGATTTTTAGGTATTGTCAGAGAAGTTCCCCTACTCCAGGGACCCAAATCTCTGTGTTATTTACCACTGTGTCACAGATCACCACAAACTTCACAGTATAACCAATGCCTGTTTATCATCTCAGAGGTCATGAGGGTCAGAGCCCCAGACGTGGCTTAGCTGAGTCCTCTCCTCCTCCAGGGCTTCTCCTGAGATTGTAGCTGAGATATTGGCCCAGTTTGAGGCTCATCTGGGTTCGGCTGGGGAGTGGATCATCCACCAACCTCAGAGGCTCTTGGCTGCATTTGCTTCTTTCTAGACTGTTGGGCTGGGGGCTTCAGCTCCTCCCTGGGATTTGGGAGGCTGCCCTTAGTTTCTTGCCAAGTGCGTCTCCTCAACATGGTGCCACGCTCCATGCCAGTGTGCAAACAGAGAATTTAGTAGACAGGTTGCTGGCAAGGCGAAAATTATAATACTGTGTCATATAATCAGGAAAGTGGCATTGTATTACTTTTTTTGTATTCTGTTTGTTGGAAGCAAACAATACTTCTTGTCTATAGTCAAGGGGAAGGTATTATATTTGGGATGGGTACTAAGAGGCACAGACAATTGGGATTTTTTGAAAGTCTGTCCACTAATAGAGGTGAATAGGGTCCATCATAACTGAGGACTTTTTATAATCCTGATGGTATGAGAAAGTAGAACAGCGAGATAGCAAAGAGTCATTGCACTCAAATTTCAATTTTGTAATCTCTGAGTAAAGGGAATGAAAAAATTTTCCTAAGAATTTAAAATACTTCTAGGATAGAATATAAATATGATGTATTGTTTTTGTCCTAATCACCATTCCAATTCAACATAATCTTCACATACAGTTGGCATGGATAAGTGCTAACATTTTAGCATGAATTGTATGTTTAATAGATGTCATCCTAAAAGCAGTATCATGAGCACCGGCCATAGATATGGGTTCACTTCACGGCATGGACAGTGATGATACCTGTGTGTTTGTGTGTGCGTATCATGTATTACACACAGGTGTTTACACTTAGAAGAAGCTACAGCCTTTCTAAGCCCTTGTGTCTTCATCTGTAATATGGGTATAGCAAATGGTGTTTGCTTTAAGCAGATATCCTGAAATGATATGATAATAAAAATCCTATCAGAGTGTTCAGCAAAAAGAGCTCACAAGTACTGATCGCTTGGACTGCCGACCCTTGTCTTGCACGTTTTCTCTCACGCCCATCATCCTCCACTCCCTGCCTCTTCACACTCTCTCTTTCCCATCTCTTGCCTCCAACCATTGTCCTCTCTAATATAAAATAAATGTATACTTTTATGTCCTAAAAAACATTAATTGCTGATTAATAACATATAATGTTTTCAAATATAAGGGCCATGAACCAACCATGTTGCACAGACAGTAGAAAACACCAACAAAAGCTCAACTATGAAGGAGAACCACAGGAAAGTCTGATCCAAAGGAGAGAAGATCACTCTCACTGCAAAAGCCAGAAATAAGTTCCTATTAAGGCTACGGGAATCCCATGATAGAATGGGTAAATGCTGATTGCACATTTTTATATAATAACGTACTCTATCCAGTGCTCACCAGAAGTGAGGATTCCATGGCTGGCTTCTCCTCTGGCCTTGAGTGAATACATCCCTCAAGATATCGATGTGTACCTTAGTCACGTTGTATGGGATGCCCGTAATCATTACAAAGTTATGGGTCCAATGAGGGGAAAAACCGAAAAAGCAGAGCTCGTTCCATTAGCGTCCCATTTTGACCTAAATGGCACTAATCACTAAACAGTTGCCACAGACTACAGATTCCACACCAGGGGCTCCCATCCCAGAGCTGGGGTGGCAGGGCACTAGGCCACCAGCATCATTAAGTTCATAATTAGTTTAAATTATTTGTAAAAAGGCATTTTTAACCTTTTTAAGAATGATATTCAGAACATTTTCTAATATCAGATGTTAGAAATTTGCCATTGGAAGGTGAATTCTAGAAAACGTATACAACAGTTTCAATGTAGAAAAAAACCTTTTTTAGGAACACATATTGTCCTCAGTGAACACACTTCGATCCTAGTATCTGATGTGTCCCTGGTCTTCAAGAGAAAAAGGAATCATTTGCCATCTGTTAACACATATTTTAAAACCCATGCTTCTGTGGGCGCAAATGAACCCACTTTTATGCTTTGTATTATTTTACATTGAATATCTATTTTGAATTTGCATAATTATGCTTTAAGTCTTCATAATTTTTCAGAATTGTTTGCATGGACCATAACGTATGAATAAAAGAAGTAAATTATTTGAAATAAATACAAGGGAGCTAAGAAATGGAAAGAGAAAATGTCCCTATGAGCCAGTATTGAAGACTGAAAAAACTTTCTCTTTGATGATCAGCTGCTCATTTCATTTTCATTTCCCCTTTCATTGCCATGCCTGTGTGATGGAAAACGCCGGCCCTCCACGATATGCCCACTCCATAAACTCTCACTGTGACGGAGAGCTGTGAGTCAGGGCCGTCACCTCTTGGCACCTGTGGCTCCTTCCAGTGCTGGATTTCCATCACCACAACCTCTGAGCTTGAAACCTCCTCTCAGGTGTGAGGATTCTTCCAGCTTCTCTATCATGGCTCAGTCATGTCAAATTGAACCTCAAGTTATAAATCTCCCTCTGGTTCCTATCTTCTGTAAACCAGCTTCTCTCCATGTGCCCCAGACCTCTAAGCATCACCTCTCTGGTTAAATGATTACATGGATAACTCCCAAATCTATGGATAACATACTTTTTGAGCTTTAATAGAGAAGTTTCAACTGCCCACTGGGTATTTCATATCAAGGTCCCATTATTCCTTAATTCTCATGTCCAGGGGAAGGCAGAACACTGTACAACGTCCTCAAATTCACGATCTCAAGTTTTTCATCACGATAACACAAAAGTCATCCCCATCACTGGTCAAGTGTAACTAGACATGCTACGTCCGTCCATCTTACCTGCAACTCATAATCTACTTTTTGGAAATGTTCTCTTTTACTTCCAACAGGATCACTTAAAATGTGTGTACTTTTTTGAACACCCCTGGTATATGAGATGAAAGGGCTGTCCAGAAAGTATCCAGCCATCGTGAATACTGTTTTTCATATTACATAATATGTATTTCTTGTTACATATTATGTAATCCTTTTTTCATATTACATAAACAGTAAAGGTCAGTTATCATAAAAGTTCAGTAATCGTTTACTATATATTTTTATAATTATAGAGCATATCATATACTTGTTCATATCACCAGGGTAAAATAAGCAGATGCTTCTCAAGGTGGAGTTAGTATGGCAAAGTAAAGCAAAATACGTTACTGACCTGACAGTTTTATCTTTTGTTAAGATTTCTTTGCAGAGCAAATTAATTTACAGTGCTACTTGGAACATATGAGTAAACTTTCTTCTGTTGGCAGTATTAAACTGTGAAATTAATAAGTGATTGTTTTATCATCTCCTGGTTTTTGGTTATTTATGTGTGCCTTTTTAGTCCTTAATTTTGCAATGGCTCCATCATCCTAATTATAAAGACTATAAATGGCAATCATTTCACTTTTCTGAGAAACCTCTAATTTAGGGGGCATGTTTGAAGAACAGTTAAAATTCCAAAGGATGGCTTTAAAGCTATGTACACCCTGTTGCTAGGGTTGCAAGCTATTATAGTATCTATGGAAAACAGTATGGAGCTTTTTCAGAGAACTAAAAGTAGACCTGCAATTGAATATAGCAATCATACTGGGGAATATCTATCAAAGGAATAAAAGTCATTTGACCAAAATGCCACTTGCACTCAAATGTTTATTGCAGCATGATTCATAATTGCAGAGGTAGAATCAACTCATGTGCCCCTCAGTTCATGAATAGATTAATAAAACAGATTAAACATGTTATATGTATACAATGGAGTACTACTCAGACATTAAAAAGTGATGAATTAATACCTTTTGCAACAATCTAGATGAAACTGGAGACCATTCTAATATTTGAAGAATGAAAAAACAGACATGTACTAGCTACTAAATTGGAACTAATGGCTGAGCACACACGTGCACAGAGAAAAGTAAAGCTCAATGGAAATCAGCCAGGGCAGAGGAGCAGAGGGGAGGGGCAAACAGGACTGACAGATGCAGTGATCGCGAGCTGGGTAGAGCACTCCTAAGCAGGGACTCAAGCAATACAACAGCAGTCCATGTCACCAAAACATCTGTACCCCTACAATATTTTGAAATAAAAAATAAACTTCTAACTATTATGGTTACATTTGTAGGGTACATGTGATGTTTTGATACATATCATAATGATCAAATCAGGGTAATGGGGTATCCATCACCTCAAGAATTCATTATTTCTTTTTTAATGAAGTATCCCAATTCCACTGTTTGAGTCATTAATATTTTAAAAAACACAGTAAATTATTGTTCATGATAGTGGCCTAGAGAGGGTGCCTACTCATTACGAAATTCTGCATAAATCAGTCTCACTCATAGATCCATGCTGACGCGAGGAATGCCATTTTCCCAAGCACGCTCTCTGAGCCCCCATGTCACACACTCCCCTCGGACTCCTCCAGAGTCCCCTTATTGGGGAACATGAAAGACTGTCAGCAGAGGTGTAATCTCTTCTCCAAAACATACACTGGGAAGTTTACTTTTAAACTGTGTCTTAATTTTCACGTTTTATAACATACGGTGGACAATGCACACACTAGGTTGAACAGTGCCGTCTTCCGCATACCAGCCTTACCACCAAAGTTTACGTCCACCCAGAATCTCAGGATGTGACCTCATTGGTAAGTCTTTCCGGAAGGAATTAGTCAAGATGAAGTCTTACTGGGTTGAGAGAGGGCACTAAGTTCAATGGCTGCTCACCTCACAAGAGGAGAAGAGACCAAGAGTCCCGTGGACAGACAGAAGACGCCCACCCATGTGATGACAGAGGCACAGATGGGAGTGAAGGAGTTCCAGGGATGGCGGCCACACACACTGCTGGGAGGAGGCACGGAGGATTCTCCCCTGAGGACAGGAAGATGGCTCTGCAAACACCTTCACGTTGAACTTCTAGCCTCTATAATTGTGAAAGAATAAGTGTGTTGATTTAAGTTACGTGATTATGTCAGTCTTCAGAAACTAAAACCATCTGATTGGTAATTTTCATTGAGAGTGAAGTTAGAAGTTGTAAATATCTTAAGGAGTTATCTGGAATGGAAAACTTTTAGCACATATAAATAGAATCCAGAAAATAATACTTCTTCATTGCTGCTTGATAAATTTATTTCAGAAACTCCTGACATAATCTTCTACTCAGTTCATCTGTATTCTTGACAGTTAAAAAGCTTAGCAACAGTTTGGAATACTTCATAAAGTTAAGCTTAAGGACTCAGCATTTAAGGAGACTATTTCAGGTAGCAACGTATAATTACAAATATAAA
Source organism: Otolemur garnettii (assembly GCF_000181295.1). Lineage (NCBI taxonomy): Eukaryota > Metazoa > Chordata > Mammalia > Primates > Galagidae > Otolemur > Otolemur garnettii. The sequence goes on along the minus strand of NW_003852428.1, from coordinate 12,809,768 downwards.
GCAAGAAAGATTTAGCTAGAAGAATTTCTGCTTCAAAATCACCATTAATCTATACAATATCTAACAGATTTTAAAGTTTTGGTTGTTAAAAAGAACCAAAACAACAACAGAAAAACTTTAAAAATTATTCATGGTCGAATTAAAGACAGAAAAAGAAGTAGACTTCTTTTCCCTAGAGAAAGTAGTCTGGTGTATTTTCTTAGTTGTTTTTATTTTAACATATCAAGATTGGTATTTCCAATACTCTAAGGCAATAAAAGTTTCCTAGTCTAAGATTTTTAAATGAAAGTCTTTCTTCCTGACAAGATTCTGACCTCTGCACCAGAATATAGAGTTCACCCCATGTCAGAGAAGTCAGCAGGCACCCTTGAAGGAATACAGATATAGACTATTTATTCATCTCTGCCATGAGCATATCAGTTGTGAGGGTGAATCAGCGTAGCTGGGAAAATTGGCAGAAATTCTTAGAGTTGCTGACGTCTCTACACTTCTATCTCTTTACTCTTTTCCCTTCTCTCCCTCTCTTCCTTTTTTCTTTCTTCTTAAAATCATTTTCACTTTTTATAATGTGATTTTTTTTCTTCTATATTATGAAAATAATTTGCATTAAAATTCAGCATCTTGGCTGGACACGGTGGCTCACACCTGTAATCCTAGCAGTCTGGGAGGCCAAGGTGGGTGGTTTGCTTGAGATCATGAGTTTGAGACCAGCCTGAGCAAGAGTGAGACCCTGTCTCTACTAAAAATGAAAAACCAAGGCAAGAGGATCGCTTAACCCCAAGAGTTTGAGATTGCTGTGAGCTGTGATGCCACAGCACTCTACCCAGGGCAACTGAGACTCTGTCTCAAAATAAATAAATAAATAAATAAAAATTCAGCATCTTTAATATCATGTTGCCCAAAGTGCTTTTCTTTCTTTCTTTTTTTTTTAACTTCTTTACTGAAAAGAGTTTTTACTCTGGTTTGACTCCTATTACTTAACTATGTAAGATGTTGCTTAATGTCTTAAAAGAAACTTATAATTCATTCACTATTTTAAAGTTTTACACATTTTCCTATGCTTTAGCTTCTTGAATTACTAATTAAATATATTTTGAGAAGTAATACATTTATCATACTCACCATTCAGGAAGTTGCACTGTGGGAAGCTCAGCTCCCCCTCCGTGCCTTCCTCCAATTTTACTTTTGCTTCTTGGTTTCATCGATACCCCACCCCCAAGCCTTTGGCAGAAGCATCCAGAAAGGCCGTTGCATAGATCACCTCCGTATCTTGCCTGAGCAGTCTTTGCTTTGTTATGTTTTTCTATTACCTTCTTTCCTATTCCTAAGGCTCAGTCAGGCCCCATTGTGTCCCATCACTCTTGGCCTGGCTCTTCTTTCAACCTATGTCCAGGAACCTGCTTGGTTGACCCCTCACCTCCTTAAGATTTCAGTGGAGTTTGGCGACCTTAGTTAAGACTATTATTCCCATTCTGTTCTTGACTAACATTTTTTCCTTTCTTACCACTAACTGCTTTCTCACATACGATAAAACTGAATAATGTATTCAACTTATTTATTCTCAGCTTCCCTCTCTAGGATATCAGTTCCACAAAAGCAGGGATTTTTGTCTGTGTGTTTCACAGGTGTATTCTAAGTGCTGTGAATTTTAACTTGTATGTCATGTGGCAGTTGAGTACTACCCACTCCTAATAATTGTTTTATATTGTTTAAATTTCATTTAACGATCTATGAGATTCTGGGAACCCCTCCATGATTTCCTCATATGAGAAAATTTATATTAAATTTACACAGCAGTTTTTCTTAGAAGTAATGATTGATAATTTATATTCTATTCACTTTCTTATGATTTTATAGTTTCTATACTCACAGCAATTGGAATATGAAACTTCTTTTTATTATAAAAAGCAAAATTGTTATTTAAAAGAAAAGACCATGCAATTATTCTAGAGATAGGAAAAAACTACTCAACTATTCAACTGTGCTTTATGAAAGCACGTAGATTGGTATACCTTTGCCTTGGTTCCTTTCCACCTATGTCACTTTTTAAAAATTTGAATAACATGAGATCTAAACAACTCTAGCTTATTACAGTCAGATTAAAGAGCAAACTGATTTCTTGCTCATTTACTTAGAGTTGAAACCTCACTGTCTGAACCACTGCCACACCCAGCCACCAAGATACATAGTTAGTCCCTCTTACTTACTGTATAAATATCTACAATGAAAAAAAATAGCAGTTTGAGTGCTAAATTTAAAAACAAGTCATATTAACTCCTAGACTAGTCTGGTGATTAAAAAGATTTAAACGTTACCATTTGCTTATTTAAGATTAGAAATGCCATTCATTTTGGAAAATAGACTACAGAGCTGTTATGTTAATTAAATTTTTGGCAAACATTATATTTCAATTGAAAGGCAGGGAAATTGTCTAAAAACTGCCTCTTGTAAATTAGTAAAGGGTTTTTGCCGTTGCCAACATTAATATGTAATCATCAAAGAATGAATATTTCAAAATGATAAGTTAATTGTGAGTGTTTATTGTTAGTGTCAAGCTAGTCTCATGTGACGCTGATAAAAGAATAAAATAATTCACTTGAGGCCATTTTGATAATGCTACATGACATTCACGTCAGAAGGAAAACTGATCATCAGCTGCCTCAAGGCAGATCCCCGGGAATGATATTTTACTTCTTGTGGTGATTTCATGTTTTTTTCAGCTTGTAATTGCATAAAATGTCAAGAAAGAGAATGCCTCTAAGTAAAACACAATACACACCAACCCAAATAATTAAAAACAAAACAAAACAAAATGCTAACTTGTGGCCTTCCTGGTATAGATAATAGGTTTGCTCAAGGGTACTAAAAGCAGAAATGGTATTCCATGTTGTCAAGAGGGCAGAAATTGCTGAAAGATGCAGCCTCATGAAAGGGGACAGAAACGCTTTACTCATAAAATTAGACATATAAAAGGAAATATAGAAATCGGTAAACAGAGATGTGTACCATGTGTATCGGACAACATCTTTTTCCCTTGGCCACCGTATTTTCAGATGCCATAAAAATAGGTGATAGTTACATTTTACATTTAGCAAAGTTTGAATTGTTAGCATGTTCATTGAAATTAACAATCCTAATTAATTTATCAAAATGTTCTAATTCCTGGGGCAAGGACGGAAATATTTTGTGGAAGCAAGTGGATTGATAGGACTCTGATGTAAAGAAAGAGTTACGCAGTTAGGCAGTGGTCACGAGGGGGGATAGTAGAGGTTTAAGATTGCTCACAGGTATCAAAATTGGGTAACTAGGTAAGTTAGTGTGCCATTCTCTGGGGTAAATAAAAATGACATGATAATAAGGTATATGAAAAAAATGGCTTTAGATGTTTCTGAAACAAGCCAGAGGGGATGACCATCATTCTCTATGAAGTCATGGAGAAATGTGAGAGAAATTATCTTACATACTTATTGAAAGGGTGGGGGAGAGGAAGAGAATGAAAGAGAGAAACAGAGAGAGAGAAGGAGAGAAAACAGAGGGAGGGGAAGTGAAAGAACATAGATGAGAGGAGAACTGGATCACAGGAACATTTCAAAGTTGTACTCAAGTACAGCAGAGGCCACAAGTTTTGCATAAATTTACTTTCCACGTTATAGAAGACGGACATGAGAAAATGGCTACTTGACATGACAGCAGAGTGTCTGTGCAAGAAAAAAAGAGAAATAAAAGGTGCTGGGACAACTGGAAAAGACTGTGGGCATAAAGAAAAAGGAATCCCCGTCTACAAGGAAAGGGGCATAAGCAATTCTGAGGGAAGCTTACTAAGAGAAAAGGAAAAGTTAGAAAATAAGACTGCTGGCGACTCTGAGGAACATTTCATCTGGTCGCAGGCACCAGATGGTCAGAGATCTTGCGAGGCAGTGGTCTATGTCTTGCTACATATCAGTTAAGAGAAGGAATAGAAATTTCCTAAGAAATTTGAGAAGATACATTGTATTTGAAACCATCAATTAGGTGCCCCACACCTACACTGCACTTTGAATGGCTTTAGTATTATACAGATCTGGTGATCTGGACACAGGAAAGATAATCAACCCCTTGGGAATTCTTCTTGTAGCCAAAGCATTTAATTGCACTCGAATATGATACCAGGAAGTTTTTAAAAAGTGAGAGCTTCTCTCCAACTGAACAGAGAAAACAGACCAATTTGAAGGTCAATTTTGCTTATAACAATATAGGAGAGAGAGTGGGCTTTCTTTTCGCTAAATGAGTCAAAGAGATCAAGTCCTCTGAGTCCAGGTTGTATGTGCCAAGGGTGTGCAGAGGAATTAAGTTGGCCAAATAGCAAAGTCTTTATTGAATGGGGCTGGATAACCCAGAAGTGTTCTGGTGTCAGTTGCAAAATAAGGATTGTATAGTTAATATTATATCAAAAATATTCCATGGGCAAATAAAAAATTGAAATGATTGCTTAAAGAAGAGGAAGCAGAGCAGCCTTGTCCAGGCTCCAGGTGTGCCATGGAATGAGCACACTCCCTGGAAAAAAAAAGATAGGACTAAGAGGAACGATTGAAGAGACCATCCCTTGTGACATTTTTAAAATGTCAGATAATGTCACATACCTAAGAAAGTCATTGACATTAACCTGTGCTCATTTACCAGGTAGAACATTGCTAAGAACGTGTCCTGGTGCCTCTAAAGAACAATCTTTGTCAGCTACAGGAAGGGGTGTGTGGCATGTGGAATGTGTACGTCTCACGGACTCATCTGCACTCTCTGGTTCTGGGAACCTCGGAGCTTCATATGGAGGGACGGGCATGCTTTCAAGAAGATGGAGAAATTGGCCCTTAGAGGAATTTTCCTACATAGATGACAGAAGGAAACGTAGAAATAGTCCGTGGATCATCCTTGATTGCTTGATTTTCCTCTTCCTCTGGAAGCAGTTACTAGTAATTTCACCTTGTAAGGGTTTGGACATATCTCCTCTTGTGTATTTCCCTGTTTTTTCCTCCACTGCCATCCTCCAGACAGCCACCTGGACTACCCTGGTGACTTCCTGAATGTTGTCCTTCTTAGTAGACAGACTCACAGTCTCACATCCCTCTTTTGAAGTGAACAATTTTGCAGAAAGGGACACCTACGTGATGGAACTTGGAGAGGATGTGGTTGGAGAATTGTCAGGAAGGGACAATGGGAAACTTCCTTTATAGTCATTTTACACTATTTGGTATCACATTGGACCAATTTTCTCATCTCTGACTCCAGGTACTATTTTCTGCTCTTTAAATTTTTTAATAAAGCATGGAGAGGAGGTCCATTAATAACTACCCTGGAATAATTTCTTAGGAGAAAAAAAACCCTGCAAATATTCATATATTCAAATGAGAGGCAGATTAAAGTTCAACTTTCTTAGATTTTAGAGATGAGTACTTAAAATGTACAATAATGCACATGTAACAAGAATATCATATTATGAATTTTAAAAATGCATCATGTACCTGGTGCTTTCTCCTTTTTAACTCATAATTTGCTGTCTCACAGACTTAAATACCAGGTCTGACAATCAAGTTTGCAAACTTGTCCTAGAAAAAGTGGTGTACCCCTCATTGTTGGATCTCTCTATAGTCCCATTCAACGTACTCCCTTTGGGAAGCTATGTCAGGTGCCAGCACCTAGTTCACTCTTCAAAGTAATTTTTGTAACATTTTTTTCTGGAATGGCCATCACAACTGTTATCATATTACTCTTGATGTCCTGAACATCATTAAAATGTCTTCCTTTCAATATTCCCTTTATCTTCAGGTAAAGAAAAAAGTAATTGGGGACCTGATCAGGTGGTCAGGGAGGGGTTTTCGATACATTTATTTGTTTACTGGCCAAAAACTCTCCCAGTGGCAATGCTGAGTGAGTTGGTGCATTGTTGTGATGCAAGAGCCATGAGTTGTTGGGTAAAAGTTCAGGTTGTTTTTGTCAACCTTTTTCACACAGCCAGCCTTTCAGTACTTGCAAATAGTAAACTTGGTCAACTGTTGATACATAATGAACAACCACTCTGATATCAAAAAAGGTGAGCAATGTGGTTTTGACTCTTGATTTGGACTGATGGAAACTTTTTGGTTGTGGCAAATTAGCTGACTTCCATTATACACTTTGATGCTTTCTTTCAGGGTAATATTGGTACATCACATTTCATCACCAGTGTAACACAGTCCAAATACATTGTCTTTTGCCTCTCAAAAAGTTCGTGGTGATTGTTTATTTATTTTTATTTTGAGAAAGAGTCTCACTTTTTCACCCTTAGTAGAGTGCCATGGCATCATCCCTCACAGTACTTGGGCTCAAGTGATTCATTTTTTTTTCTTTTTTTCTTTTTCAAGACAGAGTCTTACTTACTCACCCTTAGTAGAGTGCTGTGGTGTCACAGCTCACAGCAACCTCAAACTCCTGGGCTTAAGCGATTCTCTTGCCTCAGCCTCCCAAATGGCTAGTACTACAGGCGCCCACCACAATGCCCAGCTATTTTTTTTTTTTTTATTGATTGCAGTTGTCATTGTTGTTTAGCAAGCTCAGGTGTGGCTTGAACTCGCCAGCTTTGGTGTATGTAGCCAGCACCCTACTCACTGAGCCATGGGCACTGAGCCTTAAGTGATTCTTTTGCCTCAGCCTCCCAAGTAGCTGGGACACAGGCACCTGACACAATGCCCAGCTATTTTTTTTAGAAATGATGTCTCTATCTGGCTCAGGCTCGTCACTAATCTATGAGCCCAGGAGATCCATCCTCCTTGGCCTCCCAGAGTGCTGGGATTACAGGCTTGAGCCACCAGATCGTGGCAAATTTAACTCTCCTTTGGTTTCATTCATCAGTGAGCTATTTAGGACCATTTATGCACTCACCTTTCTAATGCCCAGATTTTTACTTAAGATTTTCCTGACTGTTGCTCTATAAATGTTCACTTGGTCTGCAATGTTTTGCACAATGCAATGCACTGCTTTGCACAATGCAATGCACTGCTTTGCACTGCAATGCAACTGCACATTCAGTTGATGATTTTGATGCAGAATTTGATGGATTCTTGCAATTTTTCATCAGTTCTGCTCATTACCCTTGACCCTTTGATCAGCTCTGCCCACCATGACCTCTTTTCATCAGTGATGAATTCTCTCCTTTAGATAAATATTTAATCCATTTGTACACTGCTGTTTTCCCCATAAACTTGGACTAGCACGTCCCTGACTTCACTTCTGCTCTTACCAAGTCGAACAAGAATTTTTCAATGAGCTTATTCATTGTTCTAATTCAAGCTCCAATATTGTCACTACACCACACACAAACACACAACACTAATAATGAACGTCATCACTCAACAAGACACTGCCGCATGTGACATGAATATAGCTCTGAGACACTTACACCAGGTAATGAAAGTTTTCTGAGCTATTTGTACAGTGTTGCCAATGTAAGCACACAGGGGCAAGTTTACCAACATAATCGTCAGCTCTCATGAAAGCAAAGACTGATAAAATTAAAGGAGAAAATAAGATATGTCTATTTCTTTGTGCCTGTGTGTATGCACATGTTGTGTGTTAGCTCTTGACATGCGATATGCCTCTCCTAAATTTAATGGGTTGAAATAACAGCTACTTACTTAGCTCACAATTCTGTTTTCTTTCTTTTCCTTTTTTTTTTTTTTTTTTATCATGGGCTGGATTTGGTGAGTCTTATCTGGTTCTCATAGTCTACTGTCATTCAACAGGTCAGCTCAGGCTGGCTGGTCCAGGATGGCTTTATTTTCATGTCAGGTGGTTATCTGGCTGTCGTCCCGAGCAAGACTTGACTGGACCATGCGTCAGTCATTATGTAGCCGACCGTCCACCTCTGTTCACATGGCAGCAGGATGCCAACACCAGCAGGAGGCTTTCCAAATCTCTGCTTGCCTTGTGTTTTCTTCTGACTCATTGACCCAAGTCCCAGGTCACACAAGGTGCAGACATTCACTTACATAGGGTCAAATAATATACTACACAGGGATAAACTTAAAAAAAAATTGTGTGCAAGACATCTACTATGTAAACTGCAAAATATTGTTTAAGGAAATTAAAGAAAATGTCAATAAATGGAGACACTCATGGTAATCATATGTTGGAGATGATCCATTACAATGTATTTTATCTCCAGAGTAATCTATGGAATTAATAACATCAAAACCCGTTAGGCTTATATTTTTTTTAAGAAGTTAGGGAATTGTGCCTAAAACTTTGGAAATTCAAAGGTCCTAAACTTTCCAAAGCAATCATGAAAGATCAGAGCACAATTGGACTATTTAAACTACCTAACTTCAAAAATCATTACAAATTAATACTAAAATGACAAGATAGCATTGGCGTATGGATTGAAAAAAAAGTATTGCTAAAACCAAATAGAGAATATGGAAAAATCCTACACATGATATCTGACAAAGGTTTGAAAACAATTGAAAAGAAAATAGAAGCCTTATTAACAAATATTCTGTAGCAGGTAGACATCCATAGGGCATAAAAATTAACTTTTAACTCTACTCCATACTGTACACAGGAATAGATCATAGATCTAAACTTAAATGCTAAAGGCAAAACGAGCTTAGAAGAAAACTAATTCAGTACATTTCCCCCATAATTTCTGATCAGCAGCATTTCCCTATAAATTACCTGGAATATAATAAACATAAAGAAAAAATGCATAAGTGACACTTCTTCAAAACAAACATGCTTACCCATCAGAAATCATCATTAGGAAAGCCACATTCTAGGAGAAAATGTACATACAACATAAAAACCTCTCAAAAAGGACAATAATTTGAACAAATATTTCATTAAAATATGTAAACAACCGACGAACACTTAAAAATATGCTCGTGCTTAGCAAGAGTAGTCATCAAATAAATAAAATGTTAAATTACACCAGCCTACAAGTCCCTCTGAAAACACGATAACTAAAAAGACTGAAAGTTCAAAGGTGGACACGGAGATGGAACAAGCAGAACCCTGGTTCACTGTTGATGAGAATCCCATGGGGAGTGTGGAATTAATTATTGTGTGCGTCTAAAAGGTCTTAAGTAGAACTGACAAATATTAGGAATCCTCCAAGTTTGCAATCAGCATGCCATTAACAGTCTCTTTTCATGTCCTAACATTTCACTCCTAATTGACCTTGGGAAGCTCGACTTTCAGCTCCACGGATGGCCTTGATGCATAAGCTTTAACATGGATAACCATGATGTATAACCTTTAATGAGAACTGGGAACAGAGAAACTTTTAATTATATCCATATAATTGTTCGTAGCTTTTCTATGTACCAAATCTGATACTGAAAAACACATTCCAGTTTATGTCTCCAAAATCTCATGACATCTAAGTAAATTACCAGCAAACTCTCTATCCCAAAGGCATCTCAGGACTTTATTTGTATTTTAATGTCATTTTATATTTCTATTTTGTTATTCATGTCCTTTAAAGCTTCCCCATTAAATCAAAAGTTCATTCTATGAGGCATCTACATATCATTAACATTTACACTTCACTCTCCCACAATGACATCACAAAAAAGGGAGACTATATACATATACATATATATATACATATATATATATATCTCAGATATATGGTCAAAAGCTCAGCAGACACTTATTGAATAAATGAATTGATGAAAAAATCTATAACTGTGTCTATTGGACTATCCTAAGATTTTATTTTCCACTTTTATTGATATATTCTATAGCTCCACTGGATTTAAAATGTGCTAGTTCTAAGGCATTTGAGACTACTGAAAACTAAACGTACAGCTTGAAATAAATAAATGAAACAATGGGCATTACATCTATAACTAAGCAAGTGTTCAATGAAATAAAAATAATTATTTATTTCTAAGTATTTGAATAACCAATTTAGATCGAGATTAGTAGTTGCGGAAATAATAACTTAAGAGTTGATCAGTATGATTATTTTTTCTGGTATGAGGTCTGTGTTTAGTTTTGTTTGTTTTTACATCATGAGAGTAGAATTCTATTTTCTTTTATTTACCATTCAGTAGTCCTGTTTCTTAAGTGGAATTTACTATATACTTATCTTGAGCTAGAAATCGTGCATGCCAGATACTGGGCAAGGTAAGTAGATGAATCCAGATACAGTATCTATGCTGAAGGCATCAGGTCTGATTAGATATTTAAGCCATGGCACTGATTCTAGCAGATGACCACATGGAGTGTCTGATCACTATATAGAAAGGTATCTGTGTTAGGAATAATTCCAATTGCACCACCCGTTAGCATCCTCAAGATTACTTTCACTAATTCATAGAGTTGCAAAAGAGATAAGATAGAGCACTACAATTATTTAATGGTTCATTGTACAGCATTCTGCAGATACTATGAAAGTAACCACTCGACTTGGAGTTAATCAGAAGGGAGATTATCCAGTTGATTTCATGATGCTGGCTCACATGTTGTTTGTAACCCAAACAACAAGGTGAGTCAGGTAAAAGCAGAGGGTGATCTCGAGCTGGTGGAAGAAGGTAACACCGGAGAGGTTTAAAATGAGAAAGTGATTTGTTAAAAGTTTTATTTGAATAATTTTATTTTTTAATGTAATTTTAAAGGACATTACAGTAGTCTTGCTACATGGGTGTATTGCTAAGTGGTAGATTGTGTGCTTTCACTGTGGTGATTACCCAAATAACGTACAGCGTACCTAGTATGTAACTTCTCATCCTTCTCCCCTTCCCATCGGCACTGACTTTTGAGACTCCACTGTCTATTTTTTCACAGTCTGTGTCTCTGTGTCCGTGTTATTTAGCTTCCACTTATAAATTAGAGGGTGAATTTCTTACTTGAAACATATTTTTTATCTGCCAATCTGTATCTTTGAAGTGGAACATCTAATCCATTTACATTCCTTATTAATATTGGCACGTGACATTTCATTCATCACATAATGTTAATTGTTATCTGGTTGTTTTATTTTTCTTTTTCTGTCTTTGTGTACGCCTATGTATTTTTAGGACAGGGAATATCGACCTTTAATTTCCATGTTTAAAACTTCTTTGAACATTTCTTATAGGGCTGATCTAGTGGTGACAAATTCTTTCAGTGCTTGCTTGCTTGAAGATTAATGTGATGAGATAGGAATTATAGCCGCCAATTTCTTTATGAAATCAGAAAAAATCTTTTGGCTTGTGAGATTTCTGCTGAGGAGTCCACAGTGAATCTCACCGAGTTTCCTTAACAGGTGACTGGTCATATTTCTCTTACTCTTGTTAGAATTTTTGAATTTTTTCCTTCACACTGACTTTAGAAAATTTGACGACGATACGTAATGATGAAGTTCTTGGAGTTACTTCCTTGGAGTTTGCTAAGCATCTAGTATGTGTGTCTCTAACCTCTTCCAAGACTAGGGAGTTTTCATCAATTATTTATGTAGGTTTTCAAAACTTTTTGTTTTTTCCTCTCTCTCAGGAATATCAATGATTCATAAATTTATATGCTTTATGTAATCCCCTCATCCTCAAAAGCTTGGTTCACACTTTTTATACCTTTGTTGTATTTGTCTTAATTCAATTTAAAAATTTGAGATTATCTCTTCTGCTTGGTCTAGTTTATTACAGAAGTCTTTACGTGTATTATGAAATTCCTTAATAATTTATTTTTATTTCTGAAAGTCTATTTGGTTTTTCTTTAAGATACTGATTGCCTTGGTAAACCTTTGGCTCATATGCTGCACTGCTTTCTTAATTCTTTTACAGGTTTTCAGATTTCTCTTGAAGTTCATTGAGCTTCTTTAAAATCAATGCCTTTTTAATATTTACCTGGCATTTCACGTATTTAAATTCGGTTGGGATCCATTGCTATAGAGTTAGTGTGATCTCTCGGGGCCATATAGTAATACTTGGTTTTTCACACTTACAGAATTGTTACACTGATTCCTTCTCATCCTGATAAAACATCACTTTTAATTTTGAATTTATTTTTGTTTGGAAGGACTTTTTTTTTTAATCCTTAAGAATGTAACTAAGATATGTGTGGTAGGGGCTGTTTGGCTTTGCTTCTGGGCTCTTTTAGTGGCCAAGAAGACCATATGAATTTTTGGTTAAAGACGGCCTTCCTAGGGTGCCATTTTCAGATGCCAGCTGCAGTGCTGTGTACTGGGATGGTGAGCAGGCTCACAGCATCCTTCATAGCTGGAGGGGCAGAGTCTTGATAAGCTTATCTTGTTTCCAGGTGCTAAGCACTTATGTGAGCAGGTTTTGTATTGAATTATGAAGGTCAAACTCCAGGCCAGTAAGTGGTTTTACAGGTAAGAATCAGCCATGGTTGTAGCAATAGGTTTTATGTTTGATCTTCGTCTACCAGGGAAAGCTTGATGGTGCCTCAGGCAATGGACTTCACTGGTTGTGGAATGTATAGGGAGCAGGTCTCTGCTCTTGGCCTGGATGGATGGGCAAAGCTGAGTGGACCCAGACTATATAAGTGTGGACTCAAAACACGCAGGGGTGGGCACAAACACCAACTGGAGATATGCCTGGGCATGGAGCGGAGAAACCAGCACTGCACCCAGTTCCCTGCACAGGAAGGGAGGGCTTCCCAACTTCTAATCCAGGTGAGTGGGCACTGCAGACACATGGAGCCAGGAGGCACTGCTGAGGGAGAGGACGTGTAGTGAAGGATGTGTGTGACATCTAGAAACCGAGAATGGTCCTTGACTAATATCCAGGGATGAAGTACAGGCCTTTGTTCTATCACCAAGAGGAAACAAATTTGACCAACCACTTGATTGACTTGGGACTAAATTGACCTGGATTTTAGCCTTATGAGACCCTAAGCAAGAATGCAATTTTACCTTGACTTCCCTTCTCATTAATAGAACTAAAAAGTAATAAATGGGTGCTATTTTAAGCTGCCTAGCTGTGACAATTTACTATGCATTAATAGAAAACTACTAGGGGCTCTTATCACAAAATAAAAGATGATAATATCATCTTCAGTACAAAGAACGGTGTCACTGAGGAAAGGAATGTTTAGCTGTAGCTTAGAGATGGACAGTAGCTGCTTGCCTGGAAAACAATGAACGTGGTACATTCAGAAGTCACCACCTCCAGTGCAGTGACTGAGGGCCAGGATGCTGAAGGTTCAGTGGAAGAAGATTAGACTTCTAGGGCTGACTGAGCTACTTTGGGAAGAGTCGCAGATGTTATTTTAATAAATATTTGCTTCTTATCATAAAAAAGCATGGAAGGCTTCATTTCATTACTTGTTTTACAGAGTTGTATGGTTCTATTTTAGAAAATTACTATTAGTTTAAGTCATGGGTTTCAAAATTATATATTGTTATTTTAAAACAAGCAATATGATTTTTAGGACTTATCAATTATAAGCAGAGCCATTTAAACACTATAAATATTTTTCTGGGTCTCAATAGAACTTTATTTGTATTTGATTTATTTTTACCGAGTGCTAAAGTCTTTGTCTACAATTTGCAAGTTGCCAAGAGAAAATTAAAATTAACATGTGCATGCAGATAATATTTTTTAACTTGCTACCAGAAACTCCAAGAGCCTCCACGTGAGCATGCTTTCATGTTCATTAATCTATGGGACAACTGGAGAAATCTTTGGGACTTACGTGGGCTCACTGACGTGTCTGTTCCCAGTGGTGGATGAGCATCTAACCGGCTTGCAGTCGGACTGTCTGACATATTTGGCTGCAGTTTATCGGACAGCCTTAGCTAGAATAACTGAGCTCTTCTCCAAGATGATTTTTATTCTCCTGAAAGTTACGTTTGCCTCATTATGAGGGCTAGTAGCAAAAATGTCAGAACATCACTCTGTCCGTGTTCTGTGGGAAGAAATATGTCACGAGGTTAGCCCAAATTAAAGGCCTTGGAAAACTGATAGTGCCACTTGATGGTGAAACAACCCTACTGCAGATTGTGATACAGGAAGGATGACAACATGGGTTGCAATCAACCTACGGTGGAATCTGCTGGCACCTTTTCACGTGTTTCTCCACTCGGCGGTCACAGAAGCAAACACTCTCAGGCTCAAGCATTTAACGTAAAGCGTGAGGGGATCTGAACAAAAAGGAAACATGATGTCTATAGCAAAATGGGAGTGAATGGCCTCTGCATAGGGATTTTAAAATATAATATCAAAAGATAAATAAATAAAATAAAATGCAATACCAGGAACAACATTCTAGCTAAAGAAATGTACTTGAAGGAAAAATGCTGCTTTGGGTTATAATGTCCCTATTGAAGGAACATTAATTTTTTCACAGAATATTACTCTGACCATATAATGGGCTAATATTTTTTAATAGTTTACTATGTAACATTTCACTCTACAAACACAATAAATTATGCCGTGTAATAATTGTATTTTTCTCCCAGTGCCAGCCCCTTTCCACCTCGACCTGCTCACTGTTGCTAATAGTTTTATGATATATGGTGAAATCAATTCTTCCGCATATAAATTTTAATTCCTTTCTGTTAAGGAACAATTTTCATCAGCTCATTATATTTTAGGATGTTTATGAATGCCTTCTTCCCTTTAATGTTATCTTTCCAATTCTTAAATATTCTATTTTCTTTTTACTGTTTAACTGAATCTAATTAGAATTGCAAAGCAAAAGGCAGAAGCTACTTCACAGTGATATAAATATTGAGAATATTTCCCTTTGAAAGCAACATCATAGGAGTCGATAATCTCACTAATTCTAAATTTTGCTGTCAATGACAGACTTGCGTGTAATTCTAGCTGAAACAATGTTACTATATCTTTTACTATATGGAAAGTTGCTGTGATTTGAACGCATTCCACAAAAAGCATATGTTAAAACGTAATCCCCACTGCAACAGCATTGAGAGGTGAGACATTGAGGAGGTGATTAAGTCAGAAAGCCTCTGCCTTTATGAATGAATGAATGGTTATTGCAGTGGGTTCCTTATCACCAAAGTGAGTTTATTGTAGATGTGAAAGTGAGTTCTGCCCTCTCTGGTTCTCCTGTGCCATCCTACTTTCTAGTATGGGATGACACAGCACGAAGACACTTGTCAAAGGTGAGCCCCTTGATCTTGCACTTCCCAGCCATCAGAATTATAAGAACTAAATCTTTTATCTTTTTAAATCACCCAGTCCCTGATATTTTGTTGTAGTGCTCAGAAGAGAATAAGAGAAAGGTTGCGTACTGTGACATCAGACGATGGTCCCTCATAGGCTATAACCAGCCAAGTATGTAACAGCTCCACGTGAGGAAATATAGACCATGTAACAGGTAATAAATATCCGCCCTATAGTTTTATATCCCAAGGTCATTTGCTTTATCTTCAAAACTCTAAGAAACATGTAGGCCATTGAGACCTTGTTTGAAACTGAAACAGAACACTGGCATTAGCAGTCAGGACACAACAGTGTGACCTGCACAAGGTGTTTTTCCCCAGTGAAATTTTGCATGTTTCTGATTAATCAATTGTTTCTCCTCACTGTGCATGCAGTTCTTTTCATTAATTAATTTTAAAAGTAACGTTTGTTTAATTAAGAATTCTTTTTCTTGAAAGTCTGAGACTCAGTTTTTGCAAAGCTGTAACCATCTCTCCCTTCAAGACTGGAGATTGGGAAGAAGCCAGAAGCTCCTTGGCAGTGTTGTCAGTATTTCAGACCTTGTGATGGGCTCTTTGAGACGGCTTTGGCTTTCTGTGGGGCTTTAGGATATCATTTTGCCTGGGGAAGGTATAGAACGTAGTTACCAAACCTCCCTACGGTAGTAAAGAATTAACACTTGGTTGCACATTCCCAAGTGCAAAATTACAGTGGTTTCGCTTTGTAATTTTTTTCAGTTCTTGGGAGAAACTATATGGGTGCGTTGGAAAAGAACCACATTTTTCTAATTATTCTCTTAGATTAGGCTGAGGATTACTTCCCAGTGGCATCATTCAATATGATTTGGGATGAAAATCAAGTGTTCCCTAATAACGGATTGGCTTTTCATGACTAGACCGTTTATGTAATATATACCTTAAGTTTACTTTCTCCTCAGAATCGTCTTTGATTTATCCAGACCCGTGCCATATTGCTAACAAATTCTATCTGCTATGCTGGTGTACTTCCCCACACACATAAACTTCAAGATCTTACTTAATTACTAACATTCTAAATTTCTAGAACTGCAATGCTCTGTTTTGACTTCTGTGGCATCAAATGAGGTCAGGTTCAGTGTCTCTTCTACCTGTCTGGGCGTATCATGCTGATAGGGGCACATACTTCAATAACATCCAAAGACTAGGAGCTGTAATTTTAACCTGGAAAATTGTTGCTAGGATATGAAAATGTAAGGCACACATCATACACTCTAGCATGCTTGCTAATTATTATATTAGTTACATTAAGCATGCATAAAATTACTATTGAATCACAAAATCCTAGAATATTAAGGAGGAAGAGAACTGGTATCCACCTGGCCTTAATATCATATATACCAATCCAGTGACAGAGAAACTGATGACCAGAGATGAGAAGGGACTCGTAAAAAAGGGGGAAAGATTAGAGCAGCTGTGCCTGTGGCTAAGTGAGTAGGGCACCAGCCACATATATCAAGGGTGGCAGGTTCAAACCCAGCCTCGGCCAAACTGCAACAACAACAACAAAAATAGCTGGGCATTGTGGTGGGCACCTGTGGTCCCAGCTACTCAGGAATCGCCTAAGCCCAAGAGCTGGAGATTGCTGTGAACTGTGACGCCATGGCACTCTACCCAGGGCAACAAAGTGAAACTCTATCTCTAAAAAGACAAAAAAGATTAGAGCAGGAGTATCAGCAAAGTCTCAGTCTCTCTCTCTCTTTTATTTATTTATTTATTTTTGTGTGTAAAATCATTCATGTGTCTTCATGATAGTAAGTATTTAATATTAATTTTTTTCTGCAAACCTAGAGATAAAACCAGGTCACAGAACATTCAGAAATTTGAACAGTAACACTGAAGTGTTTTATATGAAATATAAATTCCGTGATATTGCTGACAATGTGTGGCGTTATAAACAAAGCGGTTTATATAGACATGTACTTGTCTATTTATCAACACTTACGTTCTGTTTGAGTTAGTTACCTGGATCTAAACGCATTGCAGTCTCCGAAGATTTGCAACCTGCTACTGACACACGAATTCTGTCCCAAAGCAAGGACAAAACTGATTGTCCCTTATTGTCAATTCTGCGCTGGTTGCCTCGTATAACTCACAAGTACTATTTGCGTTTATATGAAGGAGGTGATAGAATTTGCAGCATTTTCTAGCTTCTGTTCGGTGCCCTTTGCATGAAAATTGTTTGATTTACTATTCGGCACATCACGAAATTATTAAAGTTTCCAACTTTATGTTCTTCCCTGTGGTGCCCATTTTATAAAAGTTTATCCTTCATATATTGAGATAGTAGTTTTTGCAAAAGCATACCTTGTGCTAAATGCTGTCTTATAATACTCACGCCAACAACCAACTGTTCTTACTCTTTATTACATGGAACTAAAAATTATGAAAAGGTGTTTACACGGGATTCTGATTAGCAAGATAAGTCTAGTCTGTTTTAACCTCCAATGAAAATGCTGTCCAGCTCAACTATTTACGTAATGGACATAGAGCAGGTTTTTCTTGAATCACTTTCCCCTTCTTTTTATTTTAGTTTTTGTCTAAGGAAAGTAAGTATTTCGCCAGCGTTGTCTGCTGCACACGTACACTGACTGGAGGACGCTTGCCACGGAGCAATACTGGGAATGTCATTCTCATGTTTAAGACGGCAGCATGTAGGAAGCACTTTTCGAAGCCACCACCTCACTGATTTCATCCATAGCTGTCACTGCTTGTGAAAAAAAGGCCTAATATTTCTAGGTAGACACTAAGTGGTTGAAATCCATAGTTACTAATTATTATAAATCATTTTTCTACATTCCACCCAAGAATTTAAAGGCCACTAGTTTTGGTGCCTGGAACACCATCATAGCAGAGATAGGAGGAAACCCAGAGCCTCTCAACAGGACCAGATAGAGAAAAAATAAAAAGGAGACAGTTTTACTGGGGAAGGTGTGACAAGGATGCCTTCCAAAGCTAGAAGACTATGCTGGAAGTTCCAGAAATTTCTAGTTCTACTGCCTTGAGTTCCTAATCTAGAGCGTATGTACTTATGGGATCCACTTCACTCTCTGACATTAAATCTGAATCATGATTCTGATTTATTAAAATACCCATGAGGTAAAAATATTCAGCAACCTTGGATGAGATCTGATGACATCCCTAGTAGCTATTTATAATATATCAGCACAGCCTTTTATGCAAAAACATAAACTGCCAGAAGCTGCTATTTTCAGCCACCCTCCTCCACACTTACTCTAACTAGTATCAGTAGATTTAAGAAAATATATACCTTATAAAACAGAATCAGATGTGGTAAAAAAAAAAAAAAATTAAGGGAAAACCAAAGAAACTATAAAATGAAAGCCAGCATTCTGCCATCTGCAGTTTCAGATTTAGAGAACTAAGAAAATGGAGGGGGAGAACTCTACTTAAAAGTTAAATACGATTTTCATAATTGGTAGAAAGGAAAGCATCTTCATGTTTTAAAGATCCAGTGTTATAGAACAGTATTTGTTAAAAACAAAAACAACAACAAACCCCTTACACTTAAATACGTTCTGGCAAAAATTTTAGCAATAGAAGCCAAGAGGAGATTCTTAAAGCTTCCAGGCTACAATCTAGGTGGGTGAGATATAAATTTCAAAACAATTTTCTTTTATATGCTGTTTAAAGCCATACGTCCTGATAATATCAATAGGGCTATTGTGAAGAAAAAGGCTTTGAACCAAGAGAACTCCATAATTCAGAGGTTAAAAATAAAAAACTAAATATAAAAATCATATAAAAACCAATAATTTAGAAATAAAGTTACACACCTACTTGGTGTCCATCCCAAAAGTTACCCATAATGTCATCATACATTGGGAAAAGAGGGAATCATAGCTAAATGTACCTTTATTTTCCAAATATTCATTACAAAATTTTACAAAGAGGTGGTCAACACATACAAAAAACTGTAAATATTTTGTAAACTATATGTGTATGTTTTATAGAGAGAGTTGTGGTACACAAGGAAATAATGCTGAGTAAATAATGACTGTAAAATGATTTTTTTCCTTTTTTTTATAGAAACTTCTCATTTTCAAATGGTCTGGGAAGCCCCAGGCTCTGCTGTTGACAAGCTGGGGCCATGTGACTATACAGACTGGAAATGTGTCACTTCTAAGCGGAAGCAGTTAAAGTCAAATTTCACTCCATTCCTCTCTCCCCTGCTACTGAAACTTTAGGGCTTATATGTTCTGGGACGGCAGCACCATGAGGGGAGCTTGGACCCTTGAGTCACTGTTGGAAAGAAGGATCCCTAAAGGATAAAGAAACAAGCTCCAGCTCTGTGGTCTAAAGAGATACGCTGAAAACTCACAGACACCAACAAATTGAATGTAAATGGATAGAATAAACGCTACATTCATTTTTTTATTACAGTGTAACAAATTAGCATGTACAGCACTTTAGAGCCCTGCATTTATTACATCACAATTTTTTTGGGTCAGAATTTTAGACACCATTGAGCTGCTCTTGTTGTAAGCTCCTGCCCCCCCCCACCCCCGGCCCTCTGCCTTCCCCCATTCCCCCTCCCTAGGGGCAAGCTCCTATTCCCCTGCCCTGTCCCATTCCCCTGCCCTATGGGCAACCTCCTTCCTTCTCCTGTTCCCCCCTACCCCTCACTACCCCCCACTCCCATTTCTCTACCCTATGGGCCTTCCCAGCCACGTTCCTATGCTCTCCAGAATTCAAAGAGGCATGGAAAATCCCAAGTTTCACACAACCCCCAAGTTCTTTTTTTTTTTTTTTGAGACAGAGCCTCAAGCTGTCCCCCTGGGTAGAGTGCCGTGGCATCACAGCTCACAGCAACCTCCAACTCCTGGGCTCAAGCGAGTCTCCTGCCTCTGCCTCCCAAGTAGCTGGGACTACAGGTGCCCGCCACAATGCCCGGCCATTTTTTGGTTGCAGCCATCATTGTTGTTTGGCGGGTCCGGGCTGGGGATTCAAACCTGCCACCTTAGGTGTACGTGGCTGGCGCCTTAGCCGGTTGAGCTATAGGCGCCGAGCCAACCCCCAAGTTCTTAGTAGATGAACAATGGTGGAAAACTCACTGAGACTTCATTAATTACAGTTGTATAACCATAACCATTGTGATGTAAGATGTATCCATTAATCAATTGTTATATAATCATAACCATTGTGATATGAGATGTCTCCATTA
Organism: Otolemur garnettii; assembly: GCF_000181295.1. Taxonomy (NCBI): domain Eukaryota; kingdom Metazoa; phylum Chordata; class Mammalia; order Primates; family Galagidae; genus Otolemur; species Otolemur garnettii. Next base: position 12,789,426 of record NW_003852428.1, on the reverse strand, counting down.
ACAACTAAGCTGTAACCCTGCCAATGGCAACTTTCTTTATCCTACTCCCACCACCCCCACCCCAGCTTGCTTAAGCTATGTAGAGAAAAAAAAAGGTATAAAAGATAAAAAACCCAGCACTTCAGGGCCACTTGTCTCAGAACAATGGCCCCCTATGCAGGTGCAAATGAATCACCAATTATTTGCATCAGAGTGGGTTGAGTTTATTTTTTTCACAACCCCAAGGTTATTTCACTCTCTGTCTAATGAAGCTGTGACCACACACAGCATCAGGTGTGATTCAGGAATGGGCTATCATGCGTTCAATGAGGGAAGAATTTGCTCCACTACTACCCTGTTGTAGAAGCTACTTTTTGTTGTTGTTGTAAGATTCAGGGAGGGTTGCTCCTTCAAAGCCAGGATGCAAGGAGAGTGACAGACTCTTGTCAGATGTGTTGCATATATAAACCATGTGAACACAGTAAAACACACCCCATCACCTTTGCTGAATTCCATTGCTTAGAATCAAATGGAGGGTTCTGTCCATGCCCATGGGAAGGGGTTTGCAAAAAGATATAGATACTTACATCTGTCTGCTACAAAGCTGTAACATGAAATATCTAAGCCTACGTGGGCTAGAGTGGCTGTGCCACTAAAAGGTAAAATAGACTTCTACCCAAGGGGCATTAGGCGAGATAAAGTGGGTTTATCATAATGATAGTAGGGTGAATAACGCAGGTGAAATAAAATTCATGTTTATACATCTAACAATAAAACTGCTAATGCTTGAAGCAAAAATTGTCAAAATAAAGGGATAAAGTTTTTAATATGCCTCTAATCAATTACTAGAGCTATAAGAAAAAAGACAACTAAGTTACAGATGATAGGAATGATATTATCAACTGCCTTGATCTAATTGATATGTATATAACAGTACATTAAGTAATTGCAGAAAACACATTTAAATGCACATGGTACTCTTACCAAGATAGATTATGTACTAAGCAATGAAACCAGTCTCAGTAAAGTTTAAATGAATGAGAGCATACAAAGTATTTATTATGGCTGTGACTCTTATGATTTCTCTCCTGCCCCCAGTCTTGAAAGCCTACCCCTCAGTGTGACAGTATTAGAAGGTGAGTCTCCTTGGGCTATAATTGGGTGAAAGCTATAAATTGGCTTCAGAGTAGGGTTGAGTACATTGGATACTTTTTATTCCATTCTTGAGATACTTTGCTAAGAAGAATATGTACCAGCTCCATCCATGTAAACACAAAGGAGGTAAAGTCTCCATCTTTCTTTAAGGCTGTGTAATATTCCATGGTGTACATATACCACAATTTATTAATTCATTTATGGGTCAATAGGCATTTGGGCTTCTTCCATGACTTAGCAATTATGAATTGGGCCGCAATAAATATTCTAGTACAAATATTCTCTTGCTTCAGCCTCCTGAGTAGCTGGGACTGTAGGCGCTCACCACAACACCTACCTATTTTTTTTGTTGTAGTTTGGCCAGGGCTGGGTTTGAACCTGCCACCCTTCATGTATGGGGCTGGCACCCTATCCACTGAGCCTGAGACCCTGTCTTTACTAAAAATGAAAAACTGAGGCAAGAGGATCACTTGAACCCAAGAGTTTGAGCTTGCTGTGAGCTTTAACTCCACAGCACTCTACCAAGGGTGACAAAGTGAGATTCTGTCTCAAAATAAATAAATAAAAATAAATAAAAAATAAAAACATCTATTAACATTTCCCCTACACTATTTTTATATCTTTATACATCTTATGTTTTATATGTATACTTTTACATATATTTTACATAACAACAGTCACAGTGGGGAGGAGGGAACAAGGTGGGGGGGTCACAATGTACGGCACACCTCTTAGGGGTGACTCTTGGAGGCAGGATACAGTTATAAGAGGGACTTCATCTAACAAATGCAATCAGTGCAACCTAATTCTATTCTAACCCCAAAAAGAAATAAAAAGGAAATAATAATAAATAATAATAAAAAGGAAAAAAATAATTTAAAAAAAGGTGAGTTTTCGGGAGGTAATTAGGATATGTTGACATTACAAAGGTAGAACCTTAATGAAGAGAATTAGTGTCCTTAGAAGACCCTTAGGGAGCTCACTTCCTCTCTCCACCATGGGAGGACACAGTGAAAAGGCCGCTTCAGGTGGTCTGGGAGGCAAGCCTTGGACAGCAGCAAATGTGCTAGAGATTTACTCTAGGACTCCTCAGGCACCAGACTGTAAGAAAGCTTTGTTATTTAAGTCACTCAATCTATATGGTATTTCATTACAGAATCCCCAGTAGACTAAGATGATATTGCAAAATTCTTGGAAAAATTATTTACCAAAAATCAGCATCAATAAAATATCTAGACCAATGCCAGATGTTTGGAAATCAACAAACACTTCTAATTAGCATCTTAAATAAAAATTACAAAGTAATATTTGAAAAGATTATGACTGGAATGATAAGATCACCGTGCCAAATATTGTTGATTTCAATTAAAGTAATACTTAGAATGAAATGTAGAGTTTGAAATTCTTATACAAGCAAGAAATATTCAACCTCCCATCTATCCTAATTAACCAAGGAACTAGAAAAGCAAAGTGTCGCCCACATGAGCACAAGGAAGTCATTAGTAATGAGCAAAGTGAAATAGAATATACGGCATCGATAAAGAAAATGAACCGAGCTAAAAAGTTTTTGTGAAATCAGTAACATTGATGAGTCTCACATGGACCACTCAAGAAAAAAGAAGGACTGTGGGACTGATACTGGGATACAATGGAATCTAGGATGTAATTATCCCTGCAGCTCTTAAAAATGGAATTATCAACAAACTTCTTTCAAGAGAACACAAATTCAAATGGCTTCTGTGCTAAATTTTACCAAATACTAGAAAATAAATGGTGCTAATCATTCACAAAGACTTATAGAAAATATGAAAGGGCAGAAAACTTTCGAACTTGTTTGTGTAACCACAAAAACAAAAGCTGTCAAAGATATTGAAAACAAGTGAACCAAATCCATAGGCCAATGTCCCTCAGGAACACAGATGTAAAATCCTTACAAAATATAGCAAAGTGAACTAAGCAACAGAGAATAAAATACAAGAACGGAGAAAAGCATATCCTAGTTGTGGAAAGCTTGCTTATGCAGGAAAGGTCACACAATGGGATTGTAGTGTATTAATAACACAAATGAGGAAAATCATGATCACTTAAAGTACGCCAAGTTTTTAATTCAACATGTGGCTGTAAATGTAAGAGTAATTCTTGAAAATAACCAAGAGCCTGAATGAAAATAAAAGTAGCAACAAGTAACATCATACGTAATGGAGAAAAACTGAATTCCCCTGAGACAGAGCAAAGCTTTCTCAAGTTTAGATATTTACGAGACTTGTGAGACTCTGAAGGGCACACGCACACCAGCCGTTTATATAGAGGCAGAGGCCACGGCACAGCAAGTAAACGATAGCACAGGCTGTGATGTGGCTCGGAGAGGGATCTCAGCACAGCTCTCCATGCTGGGCCTTGGTCCTTATTTGTACAGAGACACAGAGAGCCTGGTCACCAGATCGAACCTCCAAGATTTGACAGATGACCTGGGTCTGTGGGAGATCATATTTGACTCTGGTTGGAGAGACACACTGGTCTGTCTAACCAGTTGTACCAGGTGAAAACCATCAAAAATAACACTGGTCCTGCAGTACCAAGAGAACTTTAAAATTTAACTGCATATCACAGATTTCTACCTCTCAGTTTGATCAACAGTGAAAGCCAGACATCCAGGTATTTTCACTGATGAACTTACATCTAACCTAGTCCAGCTGCGAGAGAATTGTGTCCTCCACACATAGAAGGTAAGCCTGCCCATTGTCACCTCTGGCCCACATTATACTAGAAGTCCTGCCTGTTGTAGTCAGGCAACGGGGAAGAGGAAAATGGTGAAAGACATGAATTCCAAAAAGATAAAGGAGAGCGTCTCCTCTTACAGATGACTTTATACAGCAGAGGACTAAGGAAACTACCATAAAACCGTTAGAAGTCACAAGGGAATTGAGCAAGGTCAATGGATACATGCTAATATACAAAAATCAATTGTGTTTGTATTCACTGAAAGAAACAATTAGACAATTTAAATGCAAAGAGAGTGGAAGTTAAGTGTTCTCACTACAAAAATTACTATGGGAGAGAATGTGTTTGTTAATTTGCCAATTTAACCATTCTGCAATGGATGTATACTTTAAAAACATTATGTTATACAGAATACCTACATATAATTTCACATCAGTTAAAATTTAAATACAATTAGAAATTTCTAAAAAAAAACAAAAAATTGGTCCACTTCTATAAGCATCAAAGAAAATTCAAAATGCATAAAAGTAAATTTTACAACAATTATGAAATACATTTACATTGACAACAACTAATTGGCTAAGTAAATTGGTTTTTTAAAGCCCCCAAATAAATGGAGAAGCAGAGCATGTACACGGATCAGAACAGCAGCTATTGCTGGGGCGTCCACCCACCTACGTGATCTAAAGATTCAATTCAGTTGTGTTTATCACCCAGGCTTCCACAGATTTCAAATTCAGGGGGATTTCCTGGATATAACAGAAAGTGATGGTTTGGTCATCTGTGAGTTGGGAGAAATATGGGGGTCATTACACATACGATTGAGACAGAACTTTTCAGTATTTCTGTAGTACCTTCTTCTAGCTCTACAGAACATTCATTGATGGTACTATTGTCTAGTAAGAAGCTTTATCCTTTCTTCAGTAAATACTAATATTATGTTTTTATGAATCGTATGAAATAATGTCAAAGAATGATGGTACAGAAGATAGATCCTCACTAAGAGCTTACATTGAAGAAGGAAATATAAACCTTAATAAATTATAACTAGTGATATTTCTGAATAAAAGTAGAGAGAAGTAATACTAACCAGTGGTTCCATCTAATCTCTTTGTAGATGGAGGTTTACAGGTTGCAGACTCAGGAAGACTTCAAATCTAATCACATGTAGAAGTGACATAGTGAAAACCAGGGATGAAAGTGATCTATTTTCTGCTGGCCAACTGAGTAAATATAGATATCACATATTAGGAGTGGAAATGTCCCAGTTTGGGCTGTCTTTACAAATTACCTTAGACTGGGTGGCTTACACAAAGAACTTTAATTTCTCACAGTTCTGGAGACTGAGACATCTGAGATCAAGGAACAGCAGGCCCCGTGTCTGGTGAGGGCACGTGTTCTGATTCACAGCCGGCCTTTTTCTTTTCCTATCCTCGCATTGTGCAGAGCAAACAGGAGGTGAAAAGTCCTTTCGTGTGTCTTCTTGTAAGGGGATCCACTCCATTCTTGAGAGCTGTTTTCATGACCTAATTAACACTTAAGGTCACCACCTCCAAATACTGTCACGGGGGGCTTCAACTTCAACATACAAAATGTGGGAAAACATGAACATTTTGTTTATAACAGAGAAAAAGAAAATGATTTGAATGATATGATATGTGTGTGTATCTGTCTGTCTATATGTACATATATGTGTCTATATATATACAATGTATATTTGAAACATATAAGCTTTAGTTCTGTGTGTTATCCAAATGCACACGCAAACTACAGCAGTGGATAAATCTGTTTGTATGTAAGAAAACTAATTTGGATAGGTAACAGACTTTGATAATTGAATCTTCGGAAGTACTTTAGATACCTTTTTCTAGGAATAAGTTGTATAATGACAACTTATTCAAAGGATCAAAGCACACTAGAGAACAAAACCGTTATTTAATTAAGAGGGCCTGAGAAAGTGTAAAACAGGGAGTAGACGATTGACAATTAGAAGATAAATGATAAAGTATGACACCATATTAGCTAAGGAAATTCAAGGCTTCAAGAAGTTAGAGATAAGAGTGGTGAAGGCTAATAAGAATTGATGCAGGATTCGGGCTGAAATGCACACAGAAGTTTTAATAACAATAAAGCCAAATGCAAACCAATTTGCTGAAATAATAGAAAGAAAGACTGGTTAAAATGGTTGGAATTTCCTCTCTCTGTTCTCCCATTCCCCCACCTTCCACCGTGTACTAGGTCATCAACTGTCCTCATGTGAGAATTGAGTACATAAGATTCTTACTTCTCCATTCTTAGTGATGCTTTACTAAGAGTAATGTGTTCCATTTCCATCCAGATTAATACAAAGGCTGTAAAGTCCCCATCTTTTTTAGTGGCTGAATAGTATGCCATGGTGGTATACATATACCACAGCTTACTAATCTATTCCTGGGTTAGTGGGCATTTAGGCTATTTCCACATTTTGTTGATTGTAAATTGGGCTGCAATAAACAGTCTAGTGCAAGTGTCTTTATGGTAAAAGGATTTTTTTCCTTCTGGGTAGCTGCCCAGTAATGGGATTGTAGGATCATATGGGAGGTCTAGCTTGAGTTCTTTGAGGTTTCTCCATACTTCTTTCCAAAAAGGCTGCATTAGTTTGCAGTCTCACCAGCAGTGTAAAAGTGTTCCCTTCTCTCCACATCCACCCCAACATCTGCAGTTTTGAGATTTGAGGGGAAGGGGAGAGCAGAGAGAGGGAAGGAGGGAGGGGTGAGGGAAGGGGAAAGCAGAGAATGGGAAGGGGGAGTGGGGTGGAGGGTCATAGTGTGTGACACACCTTTTTTGGGCAGGACACAATTATAAGAGGGACTTTATCCAATAAATGCAATCAATATAACCTGGTTCTTTGTACCCTCAATGAATCCCCAACAATGTGTGTCTATATATATATGTGTGTGTGTGTGTGTGTGTGTGTGTAAAATACACATGGCAAAAAGATGGTTAGGAATTAAAGTAGAAAAAAAATTGAAATTTTGATATTGACATTTATTCCAGGAGTTTACATATATGTACGATAGGAGGGGAGAGTGGTAATTGGTAGCCAGCAGTAGACGTGGGAATTGAGTTTTTAAATCGTGCTGGAAACAATCTGGTAGATAGGAAGAGTTTGGCGATGCCGGTCAGAAGGCGGAATGATATGTTACGAAATGCTGGGGGGAAACGGGAAAGCTTTGTATTTGGAGTAGAGAAGTATCATCTCAACATAGCATGAGTGACGCTTTTTATTTAGCTAGAAACATTAGTAAAAGTGTTGGTAGTTTAGTGCTTAAGTTAGTCACAGTAAGTTTAATCAGACTTATCAGCAGTTCTCACTTGTGCTGCAATCCACATGTATAATATAAAATTACTGGGAATAGAGGACAGGCCAGAAAGGCAAAAATTAAAATATATATATATATATATATTTTATGTATATATAGTAGTTTTTGGCCGGGAGTGGGTTTGAATCTGCCAACTCTGGCATATGGGGCCCTACTCCTTTGAGCCACAGGCACTGCCCTAAAATACTTGTTTTTGAAAACAAGTGAGCATCGAATAAGAAAACTGAGTGAGATTGTTAAGCGGTGCTGAGGGCTTGGCGACGTTACAGATCACAGCGACGCTGATCAGTCTAGCCGACCTGTCTAGCCGACCTGGGTAATTTATACAGTTTGTGCTGTAAGAGCTTATTTCACAGCTTTTATGGAATCAAGAGGGATAATGCACAGAAAAGCACATTGAATCTATAAAGAATTGTACAAATATAAGGTGCTGGATTATTATCATAAATATTAGTTTTCATATGCCTCCAGAGAATACATGAGATAAAAACTGAATATTAAAAAAATTGTAATGTAGCTGTTGAATATCCCAAACCAACGAGAGGGGGAGGAACTTTCCAGACACATACATGATGGAGTAAGTCTTTAACTTGTACGGACATTTGATAATCACTCAGGCCTTTCACTGGTCTGTATCCAATGCGGTCCTGTCCCGACCCTCCATGTGCTAATGAAGGGCAAAGAGAATTAACTGCCACAGAAATGTTAATTTAAGCTGATTTTAATCTTAGTCAGATCCAGACATTCAAACACTTCATATCTTCATAATGAAAATAATGATGAGGTCGAGTCTCAGACTTTTCTGCCTTCTACTCCCTTCCCCCTTCATAGATGTACAAATGGAAGAGTGGTTTCCTCGGGAGTCTGGAGGTGCAGGACTGGTTCCAGGGTGTCACCGCCAGGACAGTGTCACAGTTCTCCCTGGGTCGAGGGGAATCTGTGACTGTCAAACACAGTCTGTCTTTTTGGATTAAGGAGGACTGTTGGGGAGTATTGAATCTATCCCCTTGGAGACTTACTGTTCTTCAGGAATGTTCCTGGCTGCAGAATCCAGAGTCTGTGTCACGTCCTCCAGCCCCTGACCCGGAAGGACAAGCCTAAAGTTTGCTTTGTACAAGTTTATCCAACTCTGTGCCTTGCCACATGGAACTAAGGCGTTCTCGGAGCTCGGCCCTCTCCTCTCCTGGGCACTTTCCCCACTAGGCTGGACTGAGCCGTGTCTGCAGGGCATCCCTGCACCATGGCTCCCTCCAAGAAAACCACATAAAAATCTGAAGCAAAATTCCACCTCTTCTTCCTATATCTAAGAAGACTTTCCATCTCAAGACAAAGTTTGAACAAAAATAAGACAGTTAACTCTGTTCTCTATTTTTTAAGTCGTTTGTGGGTGAATTATATTTCCTGTGCTTCTGACATATTCACTATCTATTATAACAGTGGTTCTCAACCTTCCTAATGCTGTGGCCCTTTAATAGAGTTCCTGTGGGTCACAACCCACAGGTTGAGAACTGCTATATTATAAAGAGCAAATCTCCAGACTCTGATGATATAGGTGAAAAGCAACCTTCTCCATAGTAGGGGAAGACACCATGAGCTGTGTCCTCTAGGGAGGCCAGTGACAGACACTAAGAAGAAGAATGATCTTAGAAACCCTTTTGTCCAAACAATGGAATGCCCCTAAATATGGCCTATTTCTTATCTCAAAACCCTTCGCATTTATTTCTAAAATATTTTAGTCATTACTCCCATTGCAAAGAGGATCACAGGCTCCTTTTTTTGATTTAAATTAATTCATTGTCCTCCTGCCTGCTCAATCTAAGAGAAGAGACAGAGAGAGAGAATTAGACAAAGCCAAGAAAAAAAAAGTTGCCTAAGTCCAACCATAATGGAAATGCAAGCAAGTACCATAATAATTTCAAAGCATCTTCCTATACCAAAAAAAAAAAAAAGTTATTACTTCATCATGATTTGTACTATTGGCTAAAATATGGATATGATTTTGGGGGGAAATAGATGAAATAACATTTAATTTGAGGGAACTTAAAGAAAATTAAATATCATTTTGTACACGTTGAAGTTTTACAAAGTCACTTAGGAAAACATTGAGAAAATAAACTCCATAGCAAGATTAAGTTGCACCTCTTCCCATTAGGCAATCTAATGTAATTTCAAAGTAATGTTTAAAATATCACAGTAATTAAAAAAAAAAAAGATGTATACCATCAATACAATCAGAGGGACAGTTGTGGAGAACCTGCAACTGGGGGGTTTGATGACCATGAATTCTGAGTGTATGAGGAGACACTGTGTTGAAAGGGAAGCCACTTAATTCTCCAGACAAATTATACTGTGCACGGATCAGTCCCGGGGGCACCTGCTGTCAGGGGATACAGTCGTTTACCCTACTGACATGATGACAGGGTGAATGGGATTCAGCTCCTGTAGGGCGGGAGCTTTTCCATTTCCACTGTTGTGTGTTTACCCCGGACAAGAGTATGTGGCTTAATGAATCTTAATGAAACTATTTTTTTTTTCCGCAGAGAGAGAACGTGGTTGTTCTCTGTACGTTCTCTGACATTGCTGTGACAAGTTGCCACAATTTTATTTATGATCTCATAGTTCTGTAAGTCGGCATTCTGACAGAAGGTTTCATAAGGCTGAAATTAGTTCACAGTGGAGCTGTTTGTTTCCATGCTCTGAGGATGGCTCTGCGTCCAGGCTGCTTCCAGTCATTGGCACAGTTAAGTTCTATGTGGTTGTGGTTCTCGTGTCCCCATTTCCTTGCTGCTTGTCCGCCAGGGTCTTTCTCAGCTTCTAGAGGCCACCCCTATTCCTGGCCTCAGCCTCGTTCCTATCAGGCTGTCAATAGCTAACTTTCTCATCCTTCACATCTCTCTCGTCTCACTCTGTCTCCTCTCTCCTGCGTTCCCAAGCTGCCGTATAGCTCTAACGGGCCTTTGCCTTCTAGTTCCTTTTAAGTACTCACAGGATTATCTTGATTCCACCCTGATAATTCATCCTAATTTCCCTATTTTGGGGTCAGTTGACTAGGGCTGATAAGCTTAATTCCTTCTCTAAAGTTCATTCACAACAATACTTAGATTAGAGTTTGGCAGAATGACCATGAAACATGGATCTTAGAAGGGGCACATCTTTAGAACTTTGTTTCCCACAATTGCTTACATGTTTTTCATTCTATGTTGATGATAAACATTTAAACTAAGTCCAAGGTGCCAGAAAACTTTCATATGTCACAATAAAAGAATTATTATTAAGTCACTCTGCACGCAGCTATGGAGAGACTTCTCTCATGTTGCAATATCAAGAATTTATTGGAATACTGAATGGCACTGATTCAACTCATTATTACAGAAGGAAGAAAGAGACTGCCATCAGGTGAATTGGGGATTATAATTCATGGTCGGGGGAAAAGTACAGTTCAGGGAAATCCATGCTACTAAAGAAGCATATTTTAAATATCAGTAGCTTCACAATTAAAATAGTTCTCTGAGGAAATTATTTTATATGGATTCGTGAAAATAACCACCTACTATAAATTTGTTTCATGAGCACTCAAATGATACTATTGCAGTGATTGCTGATGACATGAAACACCTTTCACAGAAATGAATCAACCAACACAGAGTCACAGATACTGAGCAGTCTGAATAAGCTACAAGAGAATAATGAACTATTTTTAATGAAATATTAAATAAAATTTTCTACATTTATCTGACCTTAAAT
>NW_003852428.1:12776196-12777720 GCF_000181295.1 Otolemur garnettii | reverse complement strand
TGATACATGTCCACATAGAAAAAAATTCATTTCAATTCAAGTTGGGGAGAGGGTAACCAGGAGGAGTGAGAGGGGGGTTGGGTGCTCTCACTGAATGGGCACGGGGTGGGGGTGTTTGGCACACCTTTTGTGTGTGGGACATCAGAGGGAATTTACCTAACAAAATCAAATATTGTAGCCTGATTGTTTTATCCTCACATTAACCTGAAATAAGTGTACTTTTCAAAATAAAATGAAATAAAAAGTGTCATGATTTTTAGTGATTGCTAATTTAATATCATGAATGATTTCAAACTACAGACATAATATTGCAGAATGTGTATTAGAGATGAGATTCTCTCAGGCTCATTTGGCACCAGAAGAGAAGAGTGGCTTATGAGTTCAAGGATGTAAGGGGTAAGATAACTTAGGGGCTTGGAGGAAAGTTTCTCATTGTGTAAATCAGGAAATAGTAGCTGGCAAAGTCTACTCAACTTACAAAGAATATAACGTGAGTTTATAGGAATTATAAATGCCACAGTTAGAATTTATGAAATTCTCCTTCCCAATTAAATTAGAAATCATTTGTGAAAATAAAAAAAAAATAAGTTCATAGTTTTAAATATTACATGGTAAGTCACTTAGGAAACAGTCTACGAAAGGCATATAAGGTACCAGTCAACTGGGTTTTTATTTGAAGAAATTAAAAAGAACTATTCATTTTCCGTTCCCCTGTCACCATGAAAATTTATATTGAGCGAATATTTAAAATGATAATAGGGTGGTAGGAAAGTTTACTTTTTAGCTGATCTTAGTCAGGAAACATGTGCTGGAAATCATCTATATGTTACTTTTAGCTGCCTCTCCATTTCAAGAGTATCTATCTGAAAATCTAGTTATTGCATCAAGCCCACGTCCCTTATTACATCCCTCCAGACTCAGTGATTATTTCTCAGGAGCAGCTAAGACCAGCATCTGAGATGAGTAAAGTTCCTCATCTCCTCACACACAAAGGCATTCCCATTTGTTGATCAGTCTCAGGGGACCCCTTAGCACCTCCAGGGAAGATGGTCACTTTTTCCCAAGGCCAACTCTTCCACTTGTGTTCACATTTTCCCAGATTCTTCTTCTATCCCCTGGTTATCACTCCACCCTCCAAATATGAACATAATCAAATCACAGAGATATTGTATCCCCAGGATGTAAAATCACATCCTTTTCTGCAACAGGAGCACTTCTGCTCAGTAGATTATACTAATATAATTTTGGCTGCTACTTAGGAGGAAAAAAATCACAGGAAATGAGCCTAAGTACAGACTCCACAAGTGTATTGTATGAGTGTGATTGGCCTGATTTGCAACATCGTGTGCCCAGCTTGCACTCACTGGGCTTTTTTGGGACCATATCTGCAAATGGCAGTTGTTCAATCGGTGGTGCTAGCAGAGCACCTGACCAGATTGCTAAACAAGGTATTGTCTTTTAGAAGAGCAAGCAGTGTCCCTGGTTCTTCAGGGATTAGTCCTTTGAAGTGGATGTGGCAGCAGC
>NW_003852428.1:12769670-12775322 GCF_000181295.1 Otolemur garnettii | reverse complement strand
TTGCTTGAGCCCAGGAGTTGGAGGTTGCTGTGAGCTGTGATGCCATAGCATTCTACCCAAGGGGACAGCTTGAAACTCTGTCTCAAAAAAAAAAACAAAAAAAAAAAAACCCATAGACAGTACATTTCTTATCACAGTGTTACTACATTGCTCACCAGTAGCACAGAAAATTAGAGTAAGTTGAAAAAAAATCTGATATTTTTTACCTAGAAATTATATGCACAAGGTTCATAACAATCCCAACCAATGCAACGTAAATAATTTCAAACTGACATACATAATATCTGTGCTCAGACAAAATGAAAAAGAAAAATTTGAGCATATTTTAAAACTTATGAGAAAAGTAATGCAAATTAAAACAAAATTAATTTAAATGCTTAAAAGACATGACTACACTTGGCCTTGACATCTTTTTTCCAAATGTGAAGATGAAATCAGAACTTTCTCATTAATATCACTGATAAAAATGGATTATCATCAAGACAAAGTAAAAATATTGATGTAATTTTTATTGATATGATCAAGAAGGCACATGTAATCTTTATAGTAACATGAAAGATGTTCATGTTTTATACACGTATAAAATCCAAGAGAAACTTAAAAACATAAAGTTCATAAAAAGTCATAGTTTTGAGAAATTTTGGATCTCATTTAATATTTTATCCTTTAGCATCTTATTTTTAGCTATCAGATACATAACAGTTGTATCGTATTTAATTCTGTAAAAATTAATATGCTGTGTGACAATAATATAATGTTTTATAAATGCACAACTCTATAGTGAATTTCTCTTCAACAAAGTGGTCAAGAACATATACTGGGGAGATGACAGTCTCTTCAATAAAGAGTGGTAGAAAAACTGGGCGTCAATATATAAAAGAATGGATCTAGACCCTTATTTTTCACCACATACAAAAATAAAATCAAAATAAATCAAAGATTTAAATTTAAACCAGAAACTGTGAAAATACCAAAAGAAAACATTGAGGAACATGCCCAAGGACATTGGCCTGGGCTGGAGTAATACCCTCAAAACACAGGAAACCAAGGAAAAGTTGGACAAATGGGACCCCAGTAAGCTAGGAGCTTCTGTGCAGCTGAGGACACAGCAAAGTGAGGAGACAACCCAGAGACGGGGAGAAAGTGTTTATAAACTACACACCTGACAGAGAATTGATAGCTAGATAGACAAGGAGCTCCAACAACTAGGTAGGAAAAACATCAAATAATTCAATTAAAAATTGGCAGATGCTCTGGATAGGTTTTTCCCAAAAGAGAACATTCAAATGGTCAATAGGTATATGAAAAAATGCTCACCATTCTTATTCATGAGAAAAATGCAAATAACAATTACAATGAGATGTCATTTTATCCCAGTTACAATGGCTTTTATCAAAAAGACAGGCAATAATGAATGCTGTAAGCATGTGGAGACTGGGAACTATTCTGCTCTGTTTATGGAAATATAACTTAGTGCAACCACTACGGGCAACGGTATGGGGCTCCTCAAAAACTACCCTGTGATTCCATAATCTCTCAGCTAAATGTGTGTACTGTGTCCTGTTAGTCATGTAACCTGAGAAATATTTTTATTTCTATCTTAATTTCATTATTGACACAATAATCATTCATCAACAGATTATTTAACATCCATGACTTAGTGTAGATTTGAGTGTTTCTCTTGGAATTGATCTCTAGTTTTATTTCACTGTGACCTGAGAAGATACATAATATGTTTCTTTTATTATTATTATTTGTTATGGCATGTTTATGGCTTAAGATAAAATAAATCTTAGAAAATGTTCCATGTGTTGTGGGGAAGAATGTATATTCAATAGTTTGAGGGCAGAATGTTCTGTAAACATCTGTTAGGCCCATTTGTTCTAGAGTCTTGTTTAAAACCAGTGTTCTTGTTATTTATTTTCTGCTTTTTTGATCTGTCCAGGTCTGTCAGTGGGGTCTTGAAGCCCCCTGGCATTACTTTTCTACTGTTTATTTCTTTGCTTAGATATATTAGAAATTACTTGATGAATTTGGGTGGTCCTGTGTTAGGTACATGTATATTGAGGATTATTATACCTTCTTGTTGAATTGATCCCTTTACCATTATATAATGACCATCTTTGTCCTTATTTGCCTTTATTGATTTAGGGAATGGTTATACCCGTGACTAAATAAGTGGCAGATCATACAAACAAAGGGAAAAACAGATCATGATCAGAGATCAGTAGATTCGACATTGTTAAAGTGCCCATAATGCCCAAAGTGATTTATAGTTTCAATACAATCCATGTCAAAACACCAACATCATATTTCACAGATCTGCAAAAAATACTTCTTCACATCATTTGGAACCCAAATAAGTAAAGCAATCTTAAGCAAAAAGAACAATTCTGTGGCTATCACTTTATCAGACTTCAACCTATAGTACAGGGCTATGGTAACCAAGATATCACAAGAAGAATGAAACAGGACCCCTACCTGTCACCACTCACAAAGTCAATTCAAGACGGATAAAAGACGTAAATGGTAAATGAAAGGCATGAAACCATAAGAATTCTAGAGGAAAATATAGATAAACTCTTGTACATATCAGTGAAGGTAGAGAATTTATGACTAACATCCCAAAGGCAATTATAGCAAAATAAATATATAGAATGTATTAAAGTAGAAAGCGTTGGAATAGCAAAGGAAAAATTCAACAGAGCACATAAACAACCTACAGAATACGAGAAAGAATTTAAAAATTATACATCTGATAAAGCGCTAATACCCAGAATCTACAAAGTACTCAAAAAATCAGGAAGAGAAAAATAACCCCATTAACCAGTGGGCAAAGACAGGAATAGAAGATTTTCAAAAGAAAATAGACAAGTGGGCAAGAAACATGTGAAAAATGGTCAATGTCATTAATCATTGGGGAAAGGCAAATTAAACCACAATGAGATACCACCTTATCCCTGTGAGCATGAGTCTTACTTAAAAGCACAGAAACAATAGATGCTGGCATGGATACAGAGTCAAAGACACTCTTGGACACTGCTGGTGGGGCTGCAAACTAGTGAAGTCTCTATGGGATTAGAGATTCCAAAGAACTAAAAATAGACCTACCATTTGGTCCAGCAATCCCACTACTGGGTATCTACCCAAAGACAATAAAATTATTTAATCAAGAGACACCTGCATCTAAATGTTTATCATGACAAAATTCACAATCGTATAGACGTGGAATCAGGGAAAGTGCCCCTCAATTCAAGAGTGAATTAACAACATATGGTATGTATATGTGCACACACACACACTCGTGCACACACACACAAACTCACACCACAGAGTATTACTGAGCCATAAGAAACAAATTAATGTATTTTGCAGGAATTAGGATGGATCTGGAGACCGTTATCCTAAATGTAGTATCTAAAGAATAGAAAAGCAAACATCGCATCTATTCTAATAATTTGGGGCTATTTTATGGGCACACATTGGCATAGAAAAAATTAATCTTTGGTAATTAAGTAGGGGGAACAGGGCAGAAGCAAAAGCCTACCTAATCCGAAAATTAACACTATTCAGATGGCAGTGATGGGCACACGTAGAGGCCTAACTAAAGCATTACAAAAGCAATCCATGTAACAGAAACACTGAACCCCCTTAATATTTTGAAGAAAAGACCTATGCTCAATATACTCTGCCTGTGCTCTATAAATGGAGCAGCCAAACCTAGATGACGCTATATCTGTTTATTTATAGCATGGCTTGCTAAATATTTTAAGCTCACTGTTGAGACCTTCTGTTTAGAGAAAATGATTTCTTTCCAAAATACTGCTACTCATTGACAACGTACCTGTCCCCCAAATGTGCTGGTGGAGATGTACTAGGAGATCAACTTTTTTTCATGCCAACTAACACACTATTTATTCTGCAGCTCATAGATCAAGTAGTAATTTTGACTGTCAAGTCCTATTATTTAAGTACTCATTTTATAAAGCTGTCCCTGTCGCAGACAGTGAATCCTCTGATGTATCTGAGCAGAGTAAATTAAAAATCTTCTGTAACATATTCACTCTTCCAGATGCCATTGGAGAACATCTATAATTCATAGGGAGGTCAAAATATTCACATTATATGAATTGGAAAGAAGTTGTTTCCTATCCTTATGAATAACTTTGTGGAGATTAAGACTTCAGTGCAGAAAGTTGCTGCAGATGTGGTGGGAGTAGCAAGGGAGCTAGAATTAGAAGTGGAGCCCAATTATGTGGCTGAATTGCTGCAATTTCCTGATCAGACTTCAACAGACGAAGAGTTGTTTTTAATGGATGAGCAAAGAAAGTGGTTTCTTGAGAAGGAATCAACTCCTGGAGAAGATGCTTTGAAAATTTTTGAAATGACAATAAAAGATTGAGAATATTCTATACATTTAGTTAATAGAGCAGCAGCAGAGTTGGAGAGAATTAACTCCAACTTTGAAATAAGTTCTAAAGTTCTATTGTGTATAAAATACTACAGGCCGGCATTACATGCTATCAAGGTATCTTTTGTGAAAGGAAGAGGCATAATCCATGCAGCCAAACTTTGCGGTCTCATTTTAAGAAATTGCCACAGCCACCCAAACCTTCAGCAACTGTCACCAGATTCATTCAGCAGTATCTGGGCTGTCAAGGCAAGACCCTCTACCAGCAAAATTATTACCACTCCCTGAATGTTCAAGAGATTGCATTTGGTAGAAATAAATATTTTTAATTGATGTATGTGCTATTTTAGACATAAGGCTACTGTGTTTTTAACGGATTAAGCTATCATGTACAGATACCTTATACACACACTGGGAAACCAAAACGATTAGAGACTCATTGTTTTATTTATTTGCTTTATTGCAGTGATCTGGAAACACACCTGTAATATTTATAAGGTTCATCTGTATGTGTGTGTTGTGTAGAAACATAATATAGTTACATGGTAGAAATTAGTCAGTGAAAATTTTTAAATATTGTAGTAAAATGTAAATAATTACAAATAAAATATTACAAAATGTTAAAAATAGACATTGCAGGACATATTTCTTGGTACATGTATTTACCATCTGAATACATGCACCATGACACTGTATATTGCTATATATGCATTTATAGCAGATCCGATGATAAGCCATGCATAGGATATAAAAACCAAGTTTAGGATAATTTTGCTCTGAAGAAGCATAAGAGAAAATATTACATGTAATATGACATGTAAATGCAAGTTTGTTTTTTTTTTTAAATGGGGTTTGAATTCTGTATGCATTCCATAATCTAGAAAATTTGTCCCTCCTTCATTCTACTCTCTATCTACTCCAATCAAAATCCAGAAAAATAAAGCCAAGGAAGAAAAGACAAGAAAAATACTATTTCATGATCTTTAAAAGCTCCTTTATTTCCCAAACACAGTGAACGTGAAGATGGATTGCCAAGGTGAATGAATATTAGATCAGAAGAAATAAATACGTCAAGGGTACCCACCCCCCAGGCAGAGCTTGCAAAGCACAGCATCTTCCAAATTAGGAATCTCAGATCAAGAGGTGAAACCCCATGCTTGAAATACAATTGTAGTGACTCTGGGAGCCTATTTGAGTGACATTTGAAATCATGGAACAGCTGGCTTAAAATTCTCAGAGGA
>NW_003852428.1:12754635-12769273 GCF_000181295.1 Otolemur garnettii | reverse complement strand
GGAATTAAATAGAAGGTCTATTTTGAGTTCTATGAGTATTCTCCACAGTTCTTTCTCAAAAGGCTATATTAGTTTGTAATCCCACCAAGAGTCTGAAAGTGTTCCCTTCTCTCCACATCCACACCAGCATCTGCCGATTAGGGATTTTGTGATGTGGGTTGTTCTCATTGAGGTTCGGTGGTATTTGAAGGTGGTTTTGATTTGCATTTGTCTGATAAGGGACAATGCACATTTTTTCCTGTTTTTATTGGCCATTTATCTGTCTTCTTTGGAGAAGGTTACTATTTGTATAGTATAAAAACCACTATCATTTTATAGTGATGAATTTTATTTACATTGCTTGGTATTTATTTTCAGAAAATGAATATCACTATAAAGCTTTCCTGAGTTTTGCACTATTAGTTAAGACATAGAATCGGTGTACCAAGCGCGACCATCTTTACAACAACATTCATGGTTATTTAGAAGCATGTGTTATCTGTACAATTATCTCAGAGCAGATTTTTCAATCTTCTCAGCATATTTTCTAGAATACCAAATAATATTTCAATGATTTCAAAATACATAAGAAAATGAAAACAGGCACTGTTGTGAATAATTTTCACAAAATTGAAAATCAATAATGTTTGAAAACATTTAATATACTTCTGAAAAGTAAAAGTAAATTGAACTAAGACTTTTTAAAAAGTTAGATTTAATATGTAAAACTTTATAAATGCTTATGGTCAAAAGCATATGGGATAAAGAACCTGCAGCCTTCTGATTTCCAGATTGTTCTTTCTTTAAATACAAAGGAGGCAAGAAAAGCTTCATCTTCTCTCCTGCATCCCTTTTAATAAAAGGATTTATCATGTAATATTTGGATTCAGTACCAAGGCCACCCTCTGGAAGACCACAGGTACCCTAAGGACACACGTTCCCCACCCCTATGGCCCAAGAAAGTTTGATTTTCCCGTCTCTAGTAGTTTCTTTTTTACAACCAGCCCCCAATGAACTACATTTTAATTTTATTATCTTTACTTCTACTTGCTGCTTTCACTGAAATTTTATTGTTTGTTTGTTTTCTAACCTATGGGCTTACACATAAAAAGGTGTGTATTTTATCGAATTTATGTTCAGAGTGGTTAAAAAACTACCAGCAATTCAGGAGGAATGACTTTTTTGGAACATATAATGATAGATCAGTTTTGTATAAAAAAAGAAGGAAATTGAACATACCCTATCCTTCCCTCCATCATGCATAGTAAGGAGAAATTTGCTTTATAAATTTTCAAAAACACAAGGCTATTTATATGAGCCACAAAATCTAGGAGAAAGAAATATTGGTCCCAAGTTAACACCAAGCCAACAATGTACCATACAAAGCTACTTTTATATCAGTCTCACAGTAAGATATCTAAATATATTCCTCTGTCTCCAGGATTTTGTCTAATCACGTCCCCTGTGGACTGAGTGAGATGTAATGTGATTCCTTCCTCACGGCATGGAAGCAACACACAGTATTCCTTCTTATTCTCTGCTATAAATACTCAAATAGAAGGAAACTTGTGCTTTTAATGTATTGCCATTTATTTTTAAATAGAAAAATTTTAAAGTATTAAACATTTCCTAATTTTTCTTGAATCCAGTCTAATCATATTGTTCCTATTCTTTTTCTAAACCTACATTTTTTGTGTTTTTCTTTTTGTAAAACTCCACCAAAAAAAAAAATGATATCCTGTTTTAAAAACAACTGAATCATAGTAATGCTGCAGAAAATTGTACAAATCCAAAGAACAAATGAAGGAAAGTAAGATAGAATTTACTCTGAATTAAAAGGGAATTATTTAAACATCAAAACCTCTTGGCCGACTGCGTAACCTGCAACAGTTGCTTTAAGTTAGAAAATCCATTGCAAAAGCACAGGAATCAGGTAGTAGAGTTAAGGTCAAAATCTTGAGTTACTCATACTGTTACATATAGTTATAACCCTACAATTTCAGAAACATCTGACAGTAAAATAAAATATAACTCCAGAAGAGCTCATGGAAGGTAGGTCTACTTTTCGGTCTAGGAGGAATGATTAATACTGCTCTCCATAACTGTTCTAACTTAAATTGGCACTCATTAGACTCCCTACAGCAACTTATCAAACTTCCTTTCATTGCATCCATGCTGATATCTATTGGTTTTTGACTTTTTCATGGTGACTGGAGTCAGGTGCTATCTCATTGTGGATTTAACTTGGATTTCCTGGATCAGTAGTGACGTCCAACATTCTTCCATATGTTTTAGCCATTTGTGTATATTCTTTTGAAATATGTCTGTTCGTGTCTTTTGCCCAATTTTAATTTTTTTTTAATTTATTGCTTACGTGTTAGAGTTCCTTGTGGTTTGTGAATCTTTGCCCATCATCAGATGTAAAGTTTGTGAATATTTTCTCTGATTCTCTTGGTTGTTTATGTGATCTGATGATTCTCTCTTTTCCTGTGAAGAATTTTTTTTAGTTTAATTAAGTCCCATTTATTTACTTTTGTTTTAGTTATATTGCTTTTAGTGGAGTTTTAGTTGTAAATTCTTGTTTAGTTCATCATATAAGAGAGGTTTTTCTGAATTTCCTTCTAGAATTTTTATGGTGTCAGGTGTTACACTTAAGTCCTCCATCTCTCCTGATTTAATTTTATGTATGGTAAAAGACAGGGAACCATTTTCATTCTTCAGCATGTGACTGTCCAATTTTCCCAGCATCATGTATTAAACAGACCATCTTTTCTCCAGTGTGTGTTTTTGTCTGTTATGTCAAAGATCAGTTGATTATAGGTATGTGGCTTATTTCTGGGTTACCTATTACATGTCATTGATGTATATGTCTACTTTTTTACTAGTATTGTACTCTTTGGGGAACTATAGGTCTATAATTTGAAGTCATGTAATGTAAAGCCTCTAGTTTTTTTTTTTTTTTTTTTTTTGCTTAGGATTGTAATGGCTATTTGTATACTTTTTTGATTACACGTATAATTTAAGATTTTTTTTTCTAATTCTGTGAAAATAGTAATGATATTTTGATAACAATGGCATTCAATCTGTAACTATCTTTGGGCAGTGAGTGGACCTTTTTTTTT
Organism: Otolemur garnettii; assembly: GCF_000181295.1. NCBI lineage: Eukaryota > Metazoa > Chordata > Mammalia > Primates > Galagidae > Otolemur > Otolemur garnettii. The sequence continues at coordinate 12,766,172 of NW_003852428.1, read as the reverse complement.
TTTCAGTTTTTGGCCGGGCCAGGTTTAAACCCACCACCTCCGGCATATGGGGCCAGCGCCCTACTCCTTTGAGCCACAGGCACCACCCAGGCAGTGAGGACATCTTAACAATATTTATTCTGCCAATCCATGAGCATGGGACGTTTCCCATTTGTTTGTGTCATCTATGATCACTTCCATCAGTGTCGTGTGGCCCTCTCTTCAGAGATCTTTCACCTCTTTGGTTGCATATATTCCTAGGTATTTGACTTTTTTTATAGCTATTGCACATGATTTTGAGTTCTTGATTTGATTCTCACTTTGGCTGTTAATTAGCATATAAAAATGCTATGATTGCTGTGCATTAATTATCTAACTTTAGACTTTACTGAATTTATTTTCAATTATAGGAGTTCTTCAGAAGAGTCCGAAGGATTTTCTTAATGTAAGATCATATCATTGTTAAACAGAGGTAGTTTGACTTCCTTTTTTCCACTTTGGATGCCCTTTATTTCTTTCTCTTGCCTGACTGCTCAGGCTAGGACTTCCAGTACTGCATAGAAGTGGAATTCTTCTTCCAGCTCTTAGGGGGAATCCTTTTGATTTTACCCAATTCAGGATGATGGTGGCTGTGGGCTTGTCACAGATGGCTATTATTCTGAGGTATGTTCTTTCTATGCCTCGTTTGTAAAGTGTTTTTATTATGAGTGATTTTGGGGTTTTATGGAATGCTTTTTCTTCATCTATTGAGATGATGGTATGCTTTTTGTTTTTCCTGCTAATGTGGTGAATAACATTTATTGATAAATGTTTGTTGAACCAACCTTGCATTTCAGGGGTGAAACACATTTGCTTGGGTGAGTTATTTTTTCATGTGCTATAGGACTTGTTTTGCTAGTCTTCTATTGAGGACCTCAGCATCTATGTTAATCTGGGATATTCATCTGTAGTTTTCTTTTATATCTTCTCTTTACAGCCTTGGGAATCAGGGTGTTACTGGCTTTGCAGAGTGAGTTAGGGATGTTCTCTTCTTCTTAATGTTATGGTACAGTTTCAGTAAGATTGGTATTATTTGTAGTTCTTATAGTTTCCAGCTATGCATCCATGTGGTTTGGGGATTTTATTTGATGAAAGATTTTTATTACTGAATAAATTTCTCTACTGTTATTCATCTGCTCAGGATTTCTATTTCTTTTCTGACTGAGCTAGGAGGTTGTGTATTCCAAAAAGGTATTCACTTAGTCTAGATTTTCTAGTTTGCATGCACAGAGATGTTTATAGCAGTCTTAGATGATCTTCTAAATCTCTGTGTATCATTTATAATGTCACTTTTTGTTTCTGATTGACATTATTTGAATTTGCCTCCTTCATTCCCTCGTTGATCTAGGGAATGCTATATCAGTTCTAGCTTTCCAAAGAAAAAACTCATCGTTTAATTGATTGTTTTTTTTAATCTCAGTTTTCTTTTGTTGTTGTTGTTTGTTTTAGTTCTACTCTGATCTTTTTTATTTCTTTTCTTCTACTAGCTTTAGGCTTTATTTTTTTATTGTTGTTCTAGTTACTGCAGATGTGAAATCAGGTTGTTAGTCTGTAATATTTCTATCTTGTGATGTAGTCATTCAGCACTGTGTTCCCTTTTAGCAAGGTTCTTGGTTTATCTCAGAGATTTTTGCTAGTATGTATCAGTATTTTATTCAATTTAATTGTTTTAAATTTCCATCTTAATTTTACCCTGAATTCAAAAGTCATTCAGAAACAATTAATTTCTATGTATTTGTATAGTTTTGAGAGTTCCTTTTGAAATTGATTTCTACTTTTATTCCACAGAGAAGATATACAGTGTGACTTCCTTTTTTTTTGAATTTACTGCTACTTGTTTTATGAGTTAATACATGGTCTCTCTTGGAAAATATTCCATGGGCTTTTGAGAAGAATATATATTCCTCAGTTTTTGGTGGAATATTCTGTTAGTTTCTGTTAGGTCCATTTGGGCAAGAGTCCTGTTTAAGACCAATGTTTCTTTTTCTATTTTCTGCCTCAATGATCTGTCCAGTTCTGCCAAAGGAGGGTTGAAGTCCCCCACAGTTATTAAGCTGCTGTTCGTTTCTTTTCTTAGGCTTAGTACCACTTTTATTATGAATATAGTAGTTCTGGTGTTAGGTGTATATATATTTAGGATTGCTGTATCTTCCTGTTGGATGACTCCTTTATATATTATTATAATATATAATATTATATATTGACTATCTGTTTCTTCTTTTGGGGGGAATATGGCACAAAGGTGGGAGGAAAAGGGTTTCAAAACATGGGTCTCAGAGAAATCCAAGGGCTGATAGGTGCCACACCAGAGGAATTAAGAGAAGACAACTTGATGGAGACAAGAATTCCCTAACTGCTGCCCAATGATGAGGAAGACAGTGTAGAAGCAGCAGCAGCAGAAAACAAGTGACATTGGACAATCTAGCCAGAGGTCCCCACTATGCACAATAGTCCTGGACTTCTTTTATTATGTCATGGACCTTTCTATTATATGGACACTAAAAATAAGTAAATGGTGGAAGAGGGATTAATACAATATAGAAACATTTTTAGGAAAATAAAAAAGAAAAATATCACACAGCTTTGCAATGTATTTCCATAAAGTTACACCAAGCGTGCCTGCATTTCCTCCCTCCTGAGCCCCACCCCACCCCATTCACCTCTGCCACTCCCGATTCAGCAGGACTAACCCCATCCTTCCTCTGCCCCTCAGCCTGACACAGCTGATGGGATTGAAGACTCTTATGCAATTGCACTTAATGAATACTGAATATATTCTCTCTTCCTTATGATTTTTTTAATAAAATTTTCTTTTCCTTAGATCACTTTATTACAGGAATATAATACATAACATGTATGATATACAAAATATGTGTTCATCAACTGTTTATGTTCCTGGCAAGGTTTTCAGTCACAGCAGCTTATTGGTAGTTACGTTCTGGGGGAGTCAAAAGTTATGTTCAGATTTGCAACTGGGTGGGGACTGGCTTCCTAACCCCCTCATTCTTCAAGGGTCAACTGTATTTTCAATAATTATTTTACTCTAAATTTTTAAATAGTCATTTCAACTATGGAAATCATGATGTAATATTTTCCTGCATTTTCAATTAAAAGATGAAAAAGGTTGAATAATAAATATATAATTCAAGAGCCAATTATACAGCAGATGTGGTTGCCAAACACTGGTTCTCCTATTAGTGATTTCCAATGGTTTTGTGAGACTAGAGATTTAGTCAACTCATTTATCTGTCTGAAGTGACAGGCAACACTAAATTCCCAAGCTGTACTCCATCCAGTTTAATCTAGCAAAGTTCTGACTATAATTTTATTTTTAAGGAAATTTTTGGTCACTCCACCAAAAATATTTAATATTCTTATCCTCTACAGATCTGGCATAGCCAGTGGCAAATGGAATTAGTGTCTATTTCTGTGACTCTGTAAATAAATGCGATTTTTTATCCCATTCTGCTAGCTTGTTTCCCATAAATCTAAAAGAACATATAGCAACTGGCTTACTATATTGATTTTACAACCTTGGAGGTACTTTTAATCTGGAAAAAAGTAAACCTTTATTAACAAGTTGTCACTCTCACAGCAGATAATACTAAGTTACAGGATTTCATTAGGAAAGGAAAGTGTACCTTTCTAAGAATGTGGAGCGCTTAAAATATTATGTGTTTACCAGTTAATTTCTAATTCTCTAAAAATATTACATTTAAGGATTTCATTTGCTAACATCACATAATTTTAGAGCTTATTTATTTGAAACTAATGTTCACCTATATCTTCTCATGGGAGGAGGAAAAAAGTGAATGATGCATTTCATGATAATGCACCAAGACAAGCTTGAACAAGTACAGAAATAAAGGCTGCATTAGAAGTCTAACTTCGATGAAGCAAATCAATTCATCTTTTCTGATCTTGATATGGTATAAGATAGTAGTAATTTAAGGAAAGCATTTTTTAATTCGATACTTGTTCTTCTTCTAATCAAATGTACATCTTATTCAATTAGAGCAGAAACCGTTCAGTTCCCCATATAACATAATTTGATGGTATTCTGAGCTTACAGTAGAATGGGCCTTGACTGGATGAAAAAAGGGCTAAAGTGAGTCATTCCATAATTTCCATAATAGTTTAATTCAGAGAAATAAACCTTATTCTTCTCATTCATGGAAGGAGAATATTTCTCAGGAAGGACAAAATTTATTCCTATCATCAAACATAATTTCAAATTCCAAACACTTGTTTCAGATAATTCTACCTTGACATTTTGTAAAATGAGATCAGAACGGTAGAATTTGATCCTAAAAACCTGGCTGTTTGAAAGCCTAATCATGGTTAATAATAGGAAAGAATTTGGGCATTCTCTTGCATATTGAATTTTGAATATTGAAATATTCAAATCCCATAGAATAAATGAAATTTAATCCAAAATTGTGCTTCGGAGATAACATTTTTTGAGAACACTAAGCGGATACTTTCTTTACTATACACTGTGAACCAGGAAACTGGGTGGTCATTCTACATGATTCTCCAGGAGAAGAAATAGAGCAAATGTCTCTGAAGAACGGCATCCTGAGCAAAGAGAGTCAGGTGAGAGGGAGAAACACAGCAGGAGAAAAATCACGCATGTGTATATGACTTCTGCATATGTTCCTCGACAATATATAGGTGAATTAGTTTGGGAGAAAATAAATTGAAGTGAGCCTGAGAGTTCATACCTGTGCATTTTCTAAACTCCACCTGCCCGAGACAGTTAAAGAAAATCAAACTGGCTGTGAGCTCAAACTGATCCAGCAAAAGGAATGTCTCATTCGGGCTTCCAAGAATTTTGAGTGGCTTTCCTGTGGCCAGGTACTGCTCTCCCGAAATCCCATACCTGGGCCCACCCAGGAGGGGGCTGGTGGTGCTGACCAGCAGGCTTACCAGAGAGTTCACTACAGCTGGATTTCAGGGCTCTCGTAGTGAGGGCAATCAGTTCAGAATTGAGGAATATTTTTAAGGTCAGGTATGAAAATTACTTCCTTGGAGGGAGATAGATAACAAACAAAAATCTAAAATACCAAGCTATCTGAAAAACACTGAATAAATTGGTGGACGAGTGGAAGAGCCTGAGTCTATTGAACTAGATAATTTTTCCGCCCATGCCATGGGAAGGAGTACAGATAAGTCACTGGATGTTAAAGTCACCTGCAGTGTGTGAGTATAGCATGTTCATTAGTCACCACGATACAACTGCTTTGTAAGGCAATGGTGGCTCATAATTTCCCAGAAAATAAAACTATAAATTCTATACAATATATGTGCCACTGCAGGACGTGATCTACAGAGTAAAGATGGGAGAGGTACAAATAATTTTAATATTATAAAGAATTGTGTGAATAATAACTAATTTCTATAATAATAGTTTGTTTTTAACAAGTCTGTGCTGTGAATCAGCTCAATCAATTTGTAAGACTACTAATTCTTTTTTTAGAACAGAAAAAGGTCAGATGTTTGAGTTTTTCACAAATAAGATTGAACAAAAATGTTTCTTGTTGAATCTTAATGTTCTGTTCTTAGTGGTATTTTTCTGAGTAGTTCTTTTAACCAGTCTATAAAGGAACACAATGCAATAATTATTTTGTCACACAAAAAAGGGAATGTTGACTATTTATGGGAAAAAACAAAAAGAACCAGAGAAGAAAAAAGAAAAAGATCCAAAGGAGGAAATATTCAAACACTGGCTTTTGTTGATTTATGATAATAAACATTATGCTTTTCCATAATCGTGTAGAAGTATAACCTCCTGTCTGTTGCTGATACATGGGGACATATAGAGTTAATATAAAAACACAGATAAGTGTACATACATATTAGTAATGCCTATTGTTGGTACATGAAAATATATGTACACGTTTATATGATTTACGTGTATCTATAAATATTTATATATATTCAAACCTTGTTGACACAGGAAGAATATATATGCATATCTACCAACATATATGTAGATACATTTATATATAAAATGCACTTGAAAACATGAATGTGTGTGTGTATATAGCTCCTTGTATCAAAAATTGGTATTTTATATATGCATATATGTCTATGGGTAGTATATACATATATAAACACATGTTCATGTATTTCTGGGATTTTCATTCAATTCTTCATGTGACTGAGACAACAACTTTTTTTGTATGTAATTATGACTATATAAGGATCCCAGAATCTGAATACTGAGTTTATATGTTCTCTTCCATGAAGACTATTTTAATTCATTAAACAAGTAATCCGTTCCCCCAGCCTGATTTATAAGTAATAATTGATACTGATAAATGGTTACATTAGCATAATTGGAAAATATATAAATAAAAACTAAACTATAAGGACCATGAGCCCCCTTTTTGTATGTGTGTGGGTGCATGTGTGTGGTTTGTTGTCGGAGGTTGATGGTCATAAATAAAAGTCAAACAACAAATATCACACACAACTCTCTAGTTTCTCCATGCCCTGATTTTGGACTTTATAACCTCTTACATGAACATGAAGACCTAAAGTTAAAAATAGTAACATATTTTGCTAAAGTTACATAATAATCCAAAAGATACGGACATTGGAAAATCAAACTATGATCCATTAATCTCTTCCTATTTGTAAAGAAAGAATTTGCCAGTGTAACTTACCCAAGTTTAGTATTCTTTTTCTATTTTTTTTTTTTGTGAGACAGGGTCTCACTTTATCACCCTCAGTAGAGTGCTGTGGCATCACAGCTCACAGCAACCTCCAGCTCTTAGGCTTAGGCGATTCTCTTGCCTCAGTCTCCCGAGTAGCTGGAACTACAGGTGCCCATCACAATGCCCAGCTATTTTTTGTTGCAGTTGGCCAGGGCTGGGTTTGAACCAGCCGCCCTCAGTATAATGGGGCCAGCACCCTACTCATTGAGCCACAGGCGCCACCCAGTTTAGTATGTTTAATTAAAAGATAAGTTCAACTAATGTAGATGTGCGCAGAAGACAATGACTCAAAGTGAAAGACAAAATTCTCCTTTGTACACTCTTCCTACCTTCTCTTTGATGTACAGTATTTTATTAAGACTGACTATAATTGTGACTTTTTATATTTGCAATGAAAAATTGGAGGTGGTCCTAAAAGAAACGCCAGAATGAATAAAGATGAAAAAATATTTTCTTGTTTTGAAGGGTTTGTAACATACTCTTCAACATTTTTTTGTCAAAAAGGAAGCTAATTCTACTGTTTAAAATATATTTTTAAATTCTACCCCTAAGAAGAAATAGAAATAAAATGTTAATTGCAAATTTTATTTCTTGTGTCTTTGCTTTTTTAATTATACATTTATCAGGAGGTGTTAGTGTGAAAAGAACACAAAGTTTAGTATAAGATGGCACAGGATTTAAAATGTGCCACTTGACACTCGGTATTGAACCTTGAGCTAAATACTTGATACCCTCTGTGCACATATTAATGGGAGACTAATAAATGTCTCTGGGTTGAAATGAGCTAACGATAGTCATGCATGTAAAGTGCACAGACAACACTCTCAAATGTAGCTACGTAAGATAGAAAGACACAGGGATTTATTTTTGTCATTTATCTCCACCATACAATAGAGAAGTGATTATTGCCTTTTCTTTGCACAGGAATTCTTACAGACTTTTAAAATAATTTTCACTCCTGGAGACAGGATCTGATCTGATTGACTGTTTCAGTTGGTACTTGGTTGATATGGACTTCACAAACACACATACATACATACTATCGGAGCATACGTGAACACACCTAAGTAACCAACACCCATTCTAGACTCAGCTTGTTGCCAGGACCCCCGACCCAGAACCCACACACCTTTCCAGGCACATCTGCAGGAGTAATGGCTCTACCGCTATCTACCAACAGGTATTGGTTTTGCCCATTTTTGTGTCTAGCAATCACCACTAGTATGTTTAGGCTATTTTAGTGTTTAGATACTCAAATTCATATCTTAGTAACAAGTGTTGAGATACTCAAATTCGTATCTTAATTAGTAACTAGTTAAAAAAATAAGAAAGATGTCATGAAATAAACATTTTCAACATTAAACAAAAATCTTTTGAAGAACTATTATAATAGATGTAGTTCAATCAGAAAAATTTACTTAGGCATATAAATGATAATCAAGCTTGATTTGATTCTTAATTTCATACCACTAGTTAAAATAACAACATTCCTGTTTTATTGCATTCTAACGCTAAATTGTAAATAACTTTATTACGGTGTTACCAGTGACTATATTTGCAGCTCGCTGGTAAATATTGAGTTGTCAGTTTGAGGGGTGTGCTCGTGTGTGTGCGTGTGTGTGTACACATTCACATATGTGTTGATGTCACACTAAGACCCTAATTCATTTTTCTTTAATTCAAGAATGGGAAGTTCAGCTATATTACCCAGCAACTGGAATTTATGATGTGAAGATGGATTCATTGCATCTCATCATGAAATGGCCCGAAACTTTATTCACCCTCATAAGCATCTTTACTTGCTCACAAAAATGAACCAGGTACATTTTTCTTCTTTGACAACAAGGGAGAATGAAAAAAAGCAATAATTGTCATGTGCCTGCAGCATCTGTTGCTTCCGTGCTGAGAAACAAATCCTTTTCTCCTGAGGAGACACTCATCTTCAGCCTCTAGAATTCCAGAGGTTGACTAGCCCCTGAGAACTTCTTACGTCTTTCCCTTATTTTATTATTGGTTACTTGACCTTACATTATATGCACTGGTCACTTACCTGGGGATGGACATCAAGTGGTTTCCAAGTAATAGTGCTCTTTCTTGAGCACAGAATTTCATACATACATATTTTTGGAAGATGGAATTCTAGAATAGAATTGATGATTGAAAAGGATTACGCATTTATAATTTTGATGCAAATGTCCAAGTAGTCTCAGAAAACAAGACTTGGCTCATGTTGACGCTCACAGAACTATATCAGGTTTTCATACCTCTGAAACTTTACCATCAGTCGGCATCGTTGAGCTCATTCAAATGTTTGTGGTATGGTGGCTTAGAAATATGGTTTAAAATTTTTAATTCAACCAATTCATGATAAACATTATTGCAATTCTTTATATGCACTGGTGTTTTCTATGATTTTTCAATGAAATGAAATGAACTTATTTCTTCTGGCATTTTTCCCTGTTTAAAAGTATAGTATGCTAATCTTCTTCCACCTAAGGAGTACGTCTCTCCATCTCATTTGTAACTTAATATCCTGTTTCCTTTTAGTGGCTTTGGCCCTCATTCTATACTCACATGTTTATTGAACCACATTGCAGCCCTATCAAAGAAAAAAAGAAAAATATTATAACAAAAATAAATTTGCAAATCAATTTTATTCTTTTTAAATTTTTTTTCCTATTTTTTTTTTTTTTTTTTTGCTAGAAACATTCTAGTAACATTGTCTTGCTATGCTTCCCAGAATAGTCTTGACCACCTGGTTACAAGCAATCCTCTTGCCTCAGCCTTCCTGAGTGGTGATATTCTAGGTGTAAGTCACCATGTCTGGCCTTACACCCCAATTTTAAAGTCCCCTTTTCCTTCTCTGACTATTAGTTCATATTCTTCTCATTATTTCCTATACCCTTCCCGTTATCCCTGACTTCTCCATTCACATGCTGAATGCTATCGTCCAGAATTAGGAATTATGGCAAGAAGATTATATAAGATTTTGTCTCTAAATACTCCTTTTTCTAATTTCCCATGAATCTGTCAAAAGATGCTTTTGCACTGCAAGGAATGTCATCCTTTTGGACAAATATACTACAAAATGATCATACACATGAAATAACGGTCATCTGGTTCTTTTGTTTTTCTGAGTTTTTCACATGATGTGAACACATCCAAGGAAAACTTAAGGAGGATGCCTAACTTAATCCTGCTGTCTAACTTTGAGAAGTCTGGATGGCAAGACCAGGCGCTAGAGCTGTTGACAGTTGCATCTGTTTCCTCCAACACATTTACTTACTCTTCTCGGCACTGTACCCACAGAAATCCAGTAGCCAGACAGAGGCTTTTAATTCATCTTTCTATCTCTCTTACATATGTCAGGCAGAGGTCAGTTGAGCACCTCATTCACAATAATATAAAACTTCCCACATTAAAACTGAGAACATTGCTTTGCCTACTATCTATAGATTATCAAACATTTGAGAGAGGGGAATGGAAGAAAATGCAAAAGAATTGATTTCTTAGGAGACACAAAGCCAAACAAAATACACTCTCTGTGTTAAGTAGTAGAACTGTTTGAAAATATTTTGATGCGCTTCTTGGGCACATGCTGTGATTGCACATATCGTAGAGACTTATGTTGAAGCTGTGTATAAAGATGTGCCTTCCTGGCTAGTGATCTTTGAGCAGTAGCCTGGTATAAACCCCCAGGAAGAAGAGTGGGAGTCTCAGCATGGTTTGCCAGAGCAATGATAAGAGAACATTATGAGATGGTGTCTCTGTCAGGGAACCTGCCCTGACACATTATGGGTCTCCTTCCTAATGGCTTGGTGGAGCGAGAGAGACCAGTAGAAAATTATTAGGCAAGTTGTAGAGAATAATAGAAAAAAAAAAAAAGAGCAGCAGGGATTCCGAAGCTGGCACACACCCTTTATGAGGCTTCCAGTATGCCACTCCGAGTATCAGGTGAGCTCTGTATTTATTTCACACATCAGTGTTATAATTATAAATCTCATAAAGGCAAGGCAAACAATCCCGTCATGGTTCTGCACTTGCCTTTCCATTAACTAGACTAATTCTTCAACTAATTATGTTAATTGTATGGATTTACTCATACTTTTGGTTGTTTTAAGGTATTTGTGATCTTAACACAGTCTTGAAAAGGTAAATAGGAGCTTGACATCAAGGAAAAAAACCCAGCCAACCCACAGTCACAAATCACAATTGTGATTTTATAATACTCTGAAAGCCTTGTGTCCAAACAGACTCCTCTGATCAAACTAAGGTGACAGAAGAAAAGAGATTTCATCTCCCTTTTTATCTGATCTGGAGCAATTCTTGCTATATATGATATCATTCCTGTTATATGTGGAGATAACCTTGCTATCTTTAAACAAGGTTTAAAGATTCAACATTTTTGACTCCCCCAAAGCACTCTTCTGGATCACACAGCCCCACCCTGACAGAGAATAGCCACAAGGACTGTAGCCTGAGGCCGTGTGGGACCTGTGGGGAAGGGAGGGGCGTCAACAAGCCAGGCTCCAGAATATTAAAGTGATAATGTCCCACACTTTGCACTCAAAGCCAGGAAATCTCTTCCGAATCAATTCCTCCTATTACCATCTTCCCTTTGTCCATTCTCTGCAAACCTATTCCTAATTTCTAATTTTACAACTAAGAATTGAATATTGGTTTCAAGCTTATAACATCATTATTACTGGTAATGCAAGCACATCAAGATTATGACTCTTCCCTTAAGTATTCCCACATGCATGCTCCATCTCTCCATCAACCACAATCCTTGAGTGA
>NW_003852428.1:12745836-12754288 GCF_000181295.1 Otolemur garnettii | reverse complement strand
CAGGGGGACAGCTTGAGGCTCCATCTCAAAAAAAAATAACAAAAAAACATATTCTCTTCCAAAATAATAATTTAAACAATTGAAGACTAGCTTTCTAAAAATAAATAGGACCCTGCTAATCCTATGCTTTGTGTTTCTGGTGTGGGGCCCAGTGTTGGAAAAGCAAGTCCTTGGGAAAGGGCTAGTTATGGGCAGTATTGGGACATAGAAGGATTTGCAGGTAGGATACCTGTTCTGGCTGTAATAGATAGCTTACATGTGAGATTAACCTCAGGTCTTTGACCGATCTGGCTGGAGAATCAGGGATATTCAACAGGTTTAACAATCCCTTAGTTTATATAGGGGAGAGACAGGTTTGGGTTCCAGGGTTGACACCTTATTTATTTATATTTATTTATGTTTGAGACAGAGTCTGACTGTTGCCTAGGATGGAGTGTTCTAGCCTCATCCCAGATCACAGCAACCTCGAACTCCTAGATTCAACTGGTCCTCTTATCTCAGCCTCCTAAGTAGCTAGGACTATAGGCACCTGCCACAACACCTGGATAATTTTTCTATTTTTGGTATAGATAGGATCTCACTCTTGCTAGGATTATCTCAAACTCTGGAGCTCAAGCAATTCACCCATCTTGGCCTCTCAAGGATTACAGGCATGAGTCACGCACACACGGCCCAAGGTTGACTTTAGATCCATGACCTTCCTAATATCTTTAGGCTCACGTTACAGACCATAGTTCAAACGACAGGGACCTGGATTATGAGAAAGACACACTTGGTAAGACCCCAAAATGCTATTTTAAAACCTGAAATACCAGAGTAACTTTCTGGAAGATGAAAGCAGATCTTTTGGCAACAAGCCTTTCTTTGCATGAGAATCTTCAAATGCCTTCACCTGGGTCAGGTACCTGCCCAGTGATTCTTATGCTCAGTACAAACTGCTACTAATGTTATATATAAGCCCTAAATGAGTCAAATCTCAGTATAAACAAGAAAAAAACATTCAAATTCTAGTCAAGTTGTGAGGAAAGAGGATAAACACCAAAGGAATTTTAGAATAATAAGTTTTACCAGCTGGATCTGAAGTACATTTGAGAACGCATTAGAAGGTTGTTAGAGCTCATTCATTTACCCATATGTGTATATTCACCCAGGATTTGCAATTCAGAGCCTTAGGTCAAGGACTTGAGAGTGTCTTTAATACACTTCTTGATTTTCAAATTGATTCCTTGACTCCACAGTGGCCTAATAACAATGAGGATGAGAGGCTGGAAAATGCCACAGCATATTATAAAAGAGGGCAGAAAGCTTGGCAACAGAGAAATGCAGGAATGAACACATGGTAGGCTCCGCCATACTCCCAGGGTTAGATTTGGAAAGGATGTTCACTTTCTTTACAAGGCATTGAGAATTTTTTTTTCTTTTTTTTTGAGACAGAATCTCATTATGTCACCCTTGGTAGAGTGCTATGGCATCATAATTCACAGCAACCTCCAACTGTTGGGCTTAAGCAAATCTTTTTCCTCACTCTCCCAAGTAGCTGGAACTACAGGCACCTGCCACAACACCCCACTGTATTTTTGTTGTAATTGTCGTTGTTTGGCAGGCTCTGGCTGGGTTTGAACACGCCAGCTCCAGTGTATGTGGCTGGCCCCCTATCTGCTGAGCTACAGGTGCTGAGCCGACATTGACAATTATCTTATTCCAATATATTCAGAGGGTACAAATCTTGTTACATGGATTGAGCTGGGGCTATAAATGTTCCCATCACACAAATAGTGTTTGTTCATCAAAAACATTGTGGGATTTTGCCCCTCCCTTCTTCCCCTTCCCCCTTATTTGATTTCAAATGACTTTCACTTCCCTCTGTGTACATGTCTGCCTACCAGACAGTCCCATTTTGTCACAGAGCACATGTGGTCTTTGTTTTTACAATCATGAAATGTTACCCTTGGGATGATGGTCTCCAGTTCCTTCCGAATCGCTGTGAAAGGAACTAATTCATCCTTTTAAGGGATGTGTAGTACTCCATAGCACGTGAGGTTGGACAATTAACTTTGCAAACTCATCCTAGAAGATGTGCTACCTACCTCATTGCTGAATATCACTACAGTCACTTTACTGATAAATGGACTCAATAAAGTCTCAGATAACAAAATCAACCTTCACAAAATAACTAGCATTTCTATATACCAATAACACTGAAGCTGAGAGTAAAATAAAAGACTCAGTACCATTCGCAAAAGCTACAAAGAAAATAAAATACCTCAGAATGCTCTTAACCAAGGAGGTGAAAGATCTCTGCAATAAGTGTCTTTATGAAACACTGAAGAAAGAATTTGCAGAAACAAATGGAAAAACACACCATGCTGATGGATCAGTAGACTCAACATTGTTAAATGTCCTTACTACCCAAAGTGATTTCCAAATTCAATGCAAACCCTATCAAAATGCCAATGGCATACTGCACAGATCTAGAAAAAATAATTCTATGCTATTTTTTGGCATTGAAAATTGTGCTGGCCATGGTTGTAAGAACCTTCTGAAAAGGTCTGCAAAGACCACCTTTCACTGTGCACAGATGATGAAGTGAAGAGATACTAGCTATATTTTATATCAATTGACATTCCTTTTGGTGAAGAGCACCAGAGGTCGTCAAAAATCTAAGTTCAGATTTTTACTGAACCATGTTACCGTGCGTCAGTTTGGTCACTGTCAGGACTCTGGGTCTCTCTTTTGTGATCATCCTGCCTTTCATTAAATACAGCACAATAATAAAGCTAAATGGAAAGGCAGAGGATTCTGCAAACGATTCTGTCTTTTTACTCCCCACTAGTTCCCTCTTCTCTGTTTGCTGCTCTCCAGGAAGCTGATGCACGTGAATTAAATTCTCCGTAGCTTCTGGCTGGCTCTAGCCAAAAAATGCCAGCAGCGGGAAGGGGAAAAATTCATACAGTAGACTGTGAAACAGACCACAATATTTTTTTTTATCAAAGATAAATTTAGAAAGAAATGTGTAAGGGATTTTTAAAAAAATTGAAGTCAAACCAGCCAAACTTTATCTTAAAAAGACACTTAATGTCTAGAAAACTTTGATTATCTAGGAAAGGCTATTTCTTTACACCATTATATCAGGCTATTTTCTTTTTTTCAGGCTATTTTTTTAAAATATGGTGCAGAACAAAACATTGCATATTGAAATTATTATAGCCTTAAATTACCTTATTATTCTAAAAAAATCAACAAAGTAATAATACAATAATATTGCAAGAGGAAAAATGAGGAAAAATTTCCAGTGTCAAGTGCAATAATAGCAGTCAGAAAAAGTAACACATACACATACTACCACTTAAAACTTTCAAATTCTGCTTAGACTAATCACATAAACACAGAAAGCAAATAAAAACACAAAGTAAATAAAAATGCAAATTAAAAGGTATTCCAACACGAGAGCAAGATATTGGACCTAAACTAATACTTATTTTTCTATGTTGTTATAACTAAGAGATGTCATAGTGAGAGAAGTTTAGATTACAAATTAATTGTTTAATTTGTTAATTGCAAATATACATAAATGTGTATACCATGCCTATGTATGATAATTCATGATGAATATTCAATCTGTCTTCTGACCTGAGTGGTGTTGGCTAAAATTTAGATAATTCTTACTTAGCTGATAATTATGTGCATTTTTAACAATGCTAAGCTTTTCCTGTACTTACAGATACAAATCAATGTGCCCTACATATGTGGACCAAAGACAGGCTCTGTTTATATACTTGACTACCTCAGTCTATATTAAGTTTAAAAGACGGGTAATTTTAAGAAAAATTGTGCTTATTTTGTAAATTAATAAATCTATACATCACAGATATTTAGTCAATTAAAGATAATGTAGGTAGTCTGATATGAAAGATGATTGTGTAGTTATAATTTAAGATGGCAAATTAATCTTTGAATTCATTTTAGTTGCATTCTCCTTTTGACAAAATCATGAGAAAATATAGAGAAGAGAGGATTTAAATTTTGACCTATACCAAATCCTTTGTGAACTGCCTAATATTCTGATTTTGAGGTGAATGAAAAAACGCCTGGAGAACTTGTTAGATTATTTCTCTAAAAATGTATAAAACAGGACGTCGATTTGATAGCTCAGTAGCACTGTAACTAAATTTGAAGTTGTGCTTTAATTTTTTTCTTGATGAAAACTGATTTTTATGGCTCTAGCTCTATCTACCTAACTCGGTCTGATTGTTGTTAGAGAAACTACATGGTAACCTAGATGGATAGAGACTAAGAATGAAAGTAAAGGCAAAGTGTTAGCGATGGATCGTGCAGAGTGTGTCGTGATGCAGCCTCTAAACAAATGTTTCTCCACTGAATGTTCCTGACACGCTGGGGAATGGGGATGGTCATCATGAGCCATGAACTGGAAAAAAAATTTTTCAAACACCCTTTTTATGCTGTTTCCCTAGTTGGAAGGACAGATATTTGTAATTTTTGTTTTTAATTGTGTGTACTAGTTTGCTTTTATAAATGATAGATTATTTTTACCCTTGTCATTACAGAGATGATTGCATAACCCTCAATGTGTTATCCTGTATTAGTGACACTTGTAGATACAGTCTGTTAAGAATAGATGCAGCCAAAATACCATAACATACAAAATGTGATCAATGTAGCTATGATAATATATTTGGTAATATTTAAAAACAGTGTTTAACATATGCAATCTTTATATTATTTAAGTGACTATTTCTTTAAAATTGATACTTAAATTATTATGTATTTTACTCATTTTAATGAAATTATTAACTAGGAATTTAATACGATTTCCTAGCAGCCCATTTAATGAAGCAGATTTATTCTGCTTCTGTTCAATTCTTTGTTATTGTTGATTCCTTATGCTCTGGAAAGTAGAAATTGTGCCCTATGATTTTTTCCTCTCCAAAACTGTCAAAGAAAAGTTTGACAGCTCTTCATTGAAGAAGAGATGAAAATAGCACAGTCCACGCAAAGGAAAGCCCAGCCACTTGAGCGTGCCGTTGTCCACTGAACTTAGAGGCGGGGCTTTTCCCAGGCGGGGAGCTCAGTGCCTGGTGCATATGGTTGTCCAGGGAACACCAAGGGACAACAGTGATCTTCAGGCTGTGGAAACCTAAATAAAATGCACAACATTCATAGAGATGCTCATGAAGCAGAGTTCCTGAAAATAGTCTGGAACAGATACAGACGTTGCCGAAGGCTGGGAATGGAGAAAAGAAGAGAGCTCTGGGAGCTGCATAACTGTTTTTTATTTGTATGTTTTAACATATTATTTCCATGGTCGCCAAAGTGTTATGCAAGTGTCCTAAAAGTTCCCCCTAAGTCTCCATACAGGAGGAACATGGAAAATTATAACTTAATGTACTTTCATTTGCAAAATAGTCTCTACGTGTTGGCTACCTCTTTTAAATGTTGCAATGAATATTTTGTATTAATACCAACAAGTAGCGATTGCCTGATACAGAGCAGGGTTCTATGTGCTTCGTATGTATTAATTTTTTTAATCTCCACAAGACACAGATGAGGTAGATGTTATTAGATTCCTACTTGTCAGAAGAAACGAAATGAGGCACAAAGGGTTAATTATTCAAGCTCAAATATCTTGTAATTGACTGAAGGAAAATTTGAACCCAGACAATTTCCAGCATAGGGGACTGCTGTCTGAAATGGCAACGTGGCCCATAGGTCAAAATTTATGGGAAATCCACAGTAAAAATATTGGCAGATGATGAGGGGTTGGAAAGGAACAGGAATGGAGCCACTGGAAAGGTTTCCAAGAGTGGAGACTCCGGGAGCTAAGAGAACTGAGCTGCTCAAGAACTGGGGCTGGTGACAATGTTCAATCATCGAAAGTTGGAACGCTGACACAGAAGACAGAAGTGAAAGATATTGGCTGTGCTTTACAATTAAAAACTTCATGGATGACCTTGCTCTAGGTCTGGGTAACAAGGTCATATGTTGACTGAGTTGAGAGGCACAGAAAAGCAGCATTAGACAAGAACTCACGAGAAGCAGAGTCTTGTCTTTTCATGAATTCGAGGTGTGATATTTAAGAAATCAATGAATTAAGTTATAGAAATAAACAGTTTCATAAATGAGTGTGATCACCAATATTCCCAGTCAGTTTGGGCTGCTATTGACAGAGTGTCCTAAACTGGGTGGCTTATACAAAACAGAAATCAGCTTCTCACAGAGCTGCAGTCTGGAAGTCCAAGGTGAATGTCAGTAGATCAAATTTCAGAGGTAAATGAAGGTAGATACATTCACAAATATTCTGATACCAAAAGTTAGAGAATGTTTTTATTGTTTGTGACTTTTCTTGCCTCCCCCCGCCCCCCGGGATGTTTACAGACTGGCATTTTGTACCCGTATTGCAGTAACATTGGGACCAAGCGAAGGGAACCTTCGCACAGCGTTCTAAATGAATTTCATAAACACAGATCCTAGGGGAGGAGGGGATGCAAAGTGGTCCCACTCTACAAACTAATTCTGATGCCCCAGTAAATACACACGTCTCATAGAAACAACAGTGGCCTAAAACGTATTTTTCCAAAAAGAATTCTACATTGAAAGCCTTGGAAATTGAACATGATGAAAAACTCAAATTAAAAATAAATTCAATTAAAATTAGCAACATACACTACACAGATATCTGTCTCCAAATGATGTTTCAGTTCCTGCCTGTAGTTCAGAACTGAGAGGAAGAACTAGACACAAGGAATTAAATATAAAATAATGTGACCAATAGACATAGTAGTGATGTGTATAATTTGCTAGAGACTGCAATTCAGTTTACGTATGGAAAGTTGCTGAGCAACTTCTCACAAAATTGCATGATTTTTCACAGTATATAAAATAATTTCACAACATGAAATTATTAAACACACCTTTCTCGGCTTGGCAGTTGGTAATGACCGTTTGTTGCACTGGCTTGGAGTTTAAGGCCCAGAATATTTTAAGAGCTCTTGGAGATGATTTTCCCTCTTCCTGAAGATTCTCAGTGACAGCCGCTGCTGCAGCCAGCACTCCTAGCTCTCTGGAAATGATGATATAATCCGCCTTAGACCAAGTTCCCACTATTGCATTTAGATATGTAACATCAGACTCTCTGATGCAACTGTTAGCAACATCCCTGAGTGACTTAACCATTCAACATCACCATATGGGATTGCCTGGGTATTTTTATCATTTATTATAATGTCTATAGGTCCTGGTTTGTACAATGCTAATATATAAAACAAGATTAGAATCATATCATGTCATAAATCATACCAAGAAATCCCTGTGTAGGTATACTGGAGAAATTAACTCATATGATTTCAACTTTCAAGTAAATAAAAGTAAACCCTCCAATAAGCATGCTATCTTTGTATTCCTGAGTAGGGAGCAGGGTGGAATAAAGGGAAAATAATTAGCTACCTACCATGTAAGCTGAAAATACTTAATTATCCTGATGGAATTATTTCACAGCTGGAAAAATAACTTGTCATTTTTCTGAGTTATTTTGTGTATTGTGTGTCCAGACTGCAAGACTATTCACCATGCAACAATGATACTCAGGACCTAATTAATTAGTTAACCAGGGCTCTTGGTAATTTGATTGTTTAACTATCGGATTTAAACATGGACTCGTTCCCTAGATTATGAGTGACTCTTCAACCCACTGTGAAGTTAATGAGAAGAAATATTAATATAGTACTTGTGACAGCAGCTAGACAAACTGTCATGTTTATAAGCGAGCCATGAAAGCTATTTATGCAAATAACAATGTAACTTGTCATCCCTGGATCTTGTAAGCTGTGGGCAAAGCGTCTGTAACAATGGTACTGACAGGTTGCAGAAAAACAAAAAACCAGAATGATGTAACCGGGCGGACTGAGAAGAAGGGAAAGATTTCAGAGAATGAAGAGGCAAAGCAAATAGGAGCTGACAAGCAGACTTAACTAAAAAGGATTGCAGTCTTCCAGGATGCTAGGAAATAGAGATGTGGACTGCTAACCGCTGCACAGAGAAAACAGAAGAATTAAAAGCAGGGAGAAAACAATGCTCACGACATAGAAGAAATGGCCAGAAAGAAGACTTATGTTATTGGCGCAAAGTGGAAAAGAGAATAATCTTTTCATCTTTGCAATTAAAATAAGGTTTAATTCTAAACGAGTTACATAAATTAAACCGTCATCTGTACTTTAAGTAAGTAAGTCATGAGCATAACTATTTGTGAAGACAGTTACTATGAATGAATATTTCAAAATAGTTCACCGTAATTTTCAAAGAATCTCTGTTATTTTCTGAGATTTTTATTCTGGAAAACTGGGCAATGAATGACAGAAATTGTCATTCTTCTGAAAAATGAAGGACCGGGTCCCAGAAGAAGAGGAAGTGGCGGCTTGGCGCCTATAGCTCAACCGGC
>NW_003852428.1:12719633-12745608 GCF_000181295.1 Otolemur garnettii | reverse complement strand
AAAAAAAAAAAAAAAAAGAAGAGGAAGTGGCACGTGATGGGGTCAGTAGAGGGTTGAGCACATTTTCTGGGATTGGTAACTTTGCATTTTGTTTTTCTATTTATTCTCACTTGTGATATAAACTTCTAGGATCATTAGGTAGTAATGTTTCATATTATATTTTAGGAAATCCAGAACACCACCCAATACAGAATTCTCTCGTTCATCTTTTTAAGAGACCACAAAGTCTACAGGACTCCCAATGATTTAAAGCCACAGGACAAGACCACTAAGTGGCCAGGAATCTCGTTCCTCTTCCATTCCCAGGTATAAATAGTATCTCATGGTAGATAAAGTTGCCAGCTTCTCTTGATTTTTCACGAGTTTACGGGTATAGATTATCATGTATTTACCTCTTTACTACACAAGTATTTGAGCAATTACTGGACTCGTTGTTTGGGATACAGTGGTGAACCAAAGACAGTTGTAATCTTTAAAAATAGGTAAGTCCTGGAACATTTCCCTATTGAAGGAATATCCCTCCCGCAGCCGTGCCGTGTCCCACCTCACTGTTCCCCAGACAGCAGCACAGCCAGGAGCTTTCAGTTCATGGCCTATTCAGTAACCTGCACCTGACCTTCCGCACGCAGGTGATCTGGACATTTAGCGGGTCGGTGTCTCAGGGTTGTAAACTTGCTTCACAAACAAAGGACATAGCTTTCCTCTTCCCTCTGTTGCATCCCTCCGTTGAAGCATTCTCACCCTATTTCTTTAAAGTCCTCATACCTGTTGTATGTGGTTTTTCTTTGTTATTTCTTATTGGTGGTATTGTGCAGTTTTCCCTCAGGTGAGACAGGATAGTGGCCGTGTGAGAAGAATGCCCCTCTGACAAGCGAAGAAAACTCTCGTAAGGCTCTTAAGATATTTCACCAGCAATGTTCTCTTGCCTCATCCTTGCCAGATACAAAAAGGATCTTTCTCAAATATTCACCATGAGAAACTGGTAAATCTCCTGTAAGTGAAGCCCACAAAAGTGCTTGTTCCCTCCGAAAAGTGCAGTCCCTAGAATCTCACCCTCTTTCTTCCACACTCTGCCTTGAGGAGTTTGTCGAGATGATCTTTGAAGATCTTGAAGAATTTCAGCCACGTGTGGATTCAGTTACTTCTTTTCCAATTAAGCAGATCTCATCTCAGATATGTTTCTCTATCCATGAACTGTCTCTCTGGTTACAGATGGCTGTTTCTACCCACCTGATTTTTCTGATATTTACAAGATAAATCATATATTTTCAATTTGTTCAGACTTTCCTTGTTGTAATGCTGGGATTAAGGAATTGTAAGCTCTTTTTTTAACATATAGAGCTGAAATCGGAAGTCCAAATATTATTATTATTAACCTATGTCAGTGCTACATCATTTCCCTCCAGAATTTATAGATTTGAAACAACGTGCCTGGCAAAGGAGACACGCTCTAACCACAGCCAGAGCATATAGAACCATAGGCAGAAAATGTGTCTCAAGGGGTGTAATGTAGGTGTAAGAATAAAGAATGTGAATCTTACTTCTACTAGAAGTAATCTAGATAAAAAGCAAAAATCAAGTGTATATCCAAACAGCAGAGAAGACCCGAGGAATGCACAGGGTAAAAGTGTAAGACAGGATGTAAGATCTCAGGGATACTCATTCGAAGTTCAGGTCAAAGATTTCTCTCTTTGTTAAGATTTTGCACAGATGTGGACTGTGCCAGGAAATTCATAACAAAGGACACGCTTGGTTATTTAGGGGAACTGCCATCACACAAGACTTGTGAACGCCATCCTTATTATTGAGAATGTTTTCAGGGAGTGGAGTGTATTCAGTGCAAAGCAAAAGTAGACTTGATTGATTTGCTATGTAAGCACTGAAATCTTAATTCCCATCTGATCAAAAGTGACTAGAGTCTCAGAGATGAAAGCAAAGAAAGTTTTCATCCCCCAGCTATGATGAAGTCATCATTCTCAAAAGTTGTCATATGTAAATCATGTGCCATTTTATAAAACAAAGCTTAATGCACTGTCATATTTAAAATTTCGGGGGGAAGCTCTCGGCTGTGGCTTTTAACTTAGACAGCTTTGTGAAATTAGTGTCACCTAGAAGCATTTTATTGACAATTTAATGATTAACTTTCTTCATATTATTCTTCTAAGGACAGGAATTTGAAGGTGAAAGCAATGTCACTAATATTAAAAACAACCTTATCATCTGGGAGGGCAAGCTATTTCAAGTCTGAGTCTCATTGGAAAACTTGGATAAAATCATTTTGGTTCTGAATCTGGTTGAGTTCTGTAGATTTTGCAAGACAGCAGCAGCAGTTCTGGAACACAGAAATTGTGCACAATTGGGATTTCATAAGAAATTATAACCCCAGATATCCTGCTTTACTAATATAATATGAGGCACCCATTATATTCTGTTTTGTTTTGACTTATTAATCCTGAATATACTCTCAATGTGGCGTCAATATGAACTAGACTCAGTTTAACACAGCACCTAGGGATAGTACAACCAAATTTAATTTTCCCTAGAATTATCTGACAATTACACATTTACATTTAAAATTCAGAAACTAAAATTGGTCCCTAAATCCATATCCTAGTTTTGGATGTAGGACACTACTCTCTTTTTAAATCTTTAAATAATAAACTGAAAGTTGCATTTTATTTTGTAAATTTTTTTCTTATTTTATTTCATATTAATATGAGGGTACAAATTTGTAGGTTACAGTGTTCTCACTTCCAGGGTAAAGTTCCAGTTGTAAAAAAGCTCCTCACCGCACACCCAATGTGCGGTGAGATCCCACCCCATGCCCTCCCCCTTTCTGTCTATCCTCCCCCCACCCCACTTCCCTCTACCCCTGTACTAGACTATATTTGTGTATTATTGTTCTTAAGAATGTGTAATTGTTTATATACTGGTTTTACATTAGTATGGAGTACATTGCATATTTATTTTTTCATTCATTCAGTATTGTACTAAGAGGAATGTATTCCAAATCCATCCAGGAGAATATAAAAGATATAAAGTCTCCCATTTTTTTAATGGCTGAACAGTATTCCATGGTATACATATATCACAGATTGTTGATCCATTCATGAGTTGATGGGCACTTATGTTGCTTCCACGACTTGGCAGTTTTGAATTGAGCCACAATAAACATTCTAGTGCAAATATCTTTGTGGTGAAATGATTTTTGTTCTTCTAGGTAGATACCTAGTAATGGGATTGCAGGGTCACATGGAAGGTCTACTTTTAATTTTTTGTGGATTCTCCATACTTCTCTCCAAAAAGGCTGTATTAGTTTGCAATCTCACCAGCGGCATAGAAGTGTTCCCTTCTTGCCACATCCACACCAGCACCTGGTGTTTTGGGCCTTTGTGATGTGGGCTAATCTTGTTGGTTTTAGGTGGTATCTTACAGTGGTTTTGATTTGCATTTCTCTGATAATTAAAGACCATGAGCATTTTTTCACGTGTTTATAGACCATTTGTCTGTTATCCTTGGAGGAGCTTCTCAAGTCTCTTGCCTCCTCATAAAGAGGGTTGTTTGTGCTTTTCTTACTGTTTGAGTTCTTGGTAGATTCTAGTTATCAGGCCATTGTCAGATTCATAACATGCAAAAATCTTATCCCATTCCAAAGGCTGTCTGTTTGCTCTGTTTGTGTTACTCTTAGCTGTGCAAAAGCTTTTTAGCTTGATCAAATCTCAGTTATTTATTTTTGGTGTTGCTGCAATTGTCGGGGGATGGGGGTCCTTCCTCATAAAGTTTTTTCCCAGGCCATATCTTCAAGTGCTTTCCTTATACTTTCTTCCAGAATTTTCTTGTTTCATGACTTAAATTTAAATCTTTGATCCAATGAGAATCTTTTTGTCAATGGTGAGAGGTGTGGGTCCAAATTTGGCTTCTCTGTGTCACATTGAAGAAAGAAAGAGTTGTCTTGAGCCACACATTAAATACCAAAAACACCAAAGCTGATGAGGGGGAAATTCCATGCATCATTTTCACGATACCACCACACAGCTAAGCAAAAAAGTCTTCACATAATCCGCATTCAGCCCATGGGCCACAGCTTGGACACACCTGCACTACTGGCCACCACCACAGTGACTGGGGAAAACAAACCCTAATGACTGATGATTCTGAGAAGCAAACAGAAGGAGGAAAATGCTGGAGAGAGATAAGGACTTACAAGTGGATGAGAATTTTTTTAATTGTCTATTTTACTCCCTTTTATCGTCTAGATTTTTTCCAAGGATAGACTCCAACTATGTAACAGGGTAACATTACTCTGCTAAAACCTTGATATAAAAATATCTTTTTTCTCAACACAAGAGTCAAGGGAAAAAAGCCATCCTGAGTAGGTAAGACAGGAGAGAATTCTGGAGAGGACATTGCTAATTCTGTAATTCTCACATGCAGGGACACAGGATTAGTGTGACTTGAGAATTACACAGTACAGGACAGATCCAAACCAGCTCCACAGATGCTGAATAACTGTACTGAGCCTGAACCATGAGCATCAGTCCCTGCCCAATGTCTGAGCCCCACGTACATAGGACACACCAGAGTCAGCATAAGGAAGGCTTAGGAAACAGCAGATTGGAACTAACAGCACCAGCCTCAGCTGAACACTTGCAGGGCACCATTTAAAAATTGCGCAGCAAAGATGCAGAAAAATGCAGAAGGAAATTTGAACCACTAGTCACAGAGCATGAGACAGAACTTAGAGACGTAAAATGCATCAAAACAAATTGTCTAAAGATCCAGTTACTGTTGAATTGGAAACAAGAAGGAAGGAGAAAGATATTTGAGGAAACAATCGATGGAAACTTCCTAGATTTTTTGAAAGACATGAATTTATAAATTAAAAATTTAAAAAATCATGAGTAGAAATATTTCAAAGAAAATTGAAAGTTCATTAAAGTCAACTAGCTGAAAACACATTAGAAAAATAATCGAAAGCAGATAATAGTTCTATAATATAATACATAATTAATAACAAAAATAAAATGATTATAAATTTAATCTCAGAAATAATGAAGACCAGAAGACAGTGCGAGGTATCTTTACAGTGCTGACAACTAGATACAACAAATGTTTATCTAGAATTTTAGGTTCAGGAAAATCATCCTTCAGAAGAAAAGTAAAAGAAAGTTATTTTCACAAGACAAATAATATGACAACGTCATAGCACCTGAAATGTATAGGAAATGAGAAATGATGTTCTCAAAGCCTCCAAAGAAAGCAGATTAAAAAGAAAATTTAGTATTCAAGAATGAGAGAGGAGCACTGGATACAGTAAATATTCCAATAAATAGAAAAGTCTGTGTTTTCTTTTTCTTTTTTCTTTTTTTTTTTTTGCAGTTTGCAGCCAGTGTTGGGTTTGAACCTGCCACCTGCAGCATATGAGGCCAGTGTCCTACTCCTTTGAGCCACAGGCGCCACCAAAAATTCTGTGTTTTCTTGTGTGTGCTTTCCAAAATCAATACGACTCTTTCTGTCATTTTAAGCCAACCAGTCGTGTAGTTTGGATGGTGGTCTTCGGAGAGTGAAGCACAAAATAAAGGAAGTAAGGGGATAAAAGGTATAAAGTTCTAAGTTCTAAGAAGCATAAAGTTCTAAGTTCTAGTTCTAAAGTTCTAAAGTTCATAAACTTTCTATACTTTTGGATTTTTTATGAAAAGGTAAAATATTAACTCTAAATAGACTGTGAAAATTTACATATGTATTGTATTCCCAGGAGCAACTACTAAAATCTATTAGAAACTATTCTGGCCAAACAAACAAACAAAAAAACATAGATGATGCAAAATGTCTATTAAAATATTAAAATAATAACCAGGGTGGCACCTGTGGCTTAGTGGGTAGGGCGCCGCCGGCCCCATATGCTGAGGTTGGCGGGTTCAAATCTGGCCCAGCTAAACTGCAACAAAAAAACAGCCGGGCATTGTGGCCGGTGCCTATAGTCCCAGCTACTCAGGAGGCAAGAGAATCGCCTAAGCCCAGGAGTTGGAGGCTGTTGTAAGCAGCGTAACGCCACCGCACTCTACCGAGGGAGATAAAGCGAGACTCCGTCTCCATAACAAAAAAAAAAAAAGTAATAATAATAATGATAAAATAAGAAAAGCAAAACCATGGAATACAAATGAAAAGGAACAAATAGAAAATAAATAACAAATTAGAAGATCTGACTTAATATTTTATTAAAGGTTAATATTCTAAACACTCCATTTAAAAGGCAAATATGGATGTAATAATTTCAAAAATCAAGAACCAACTACCTCATGCACAAAGAAGTTACAATTTTCGCAAAAATCCAGATATATGAGGAAAGTAAATGAATAGAGAAAGATAAAATACTGTGTAAACAGTAGGTATAATATTCCTAAAACAGGATGTACAAGAAGGAGTTTGACCAGGAGTAAAGAAGGCAGTTTACGATAACATTTAAAGACAAGTCCACCTAATATGAGAGACTCAAAATGCATGAAGATAAATTCAAAAGAATAAAAGGGAAATTAACAAATTCCCAGTCATATTAGTAGTTATTAGTCCCTTTTTAGTCAGTGTTTGAAAGAACAACCTGAAAAAAAATCAGTAAGTACACAGAAGTCCTGAGAAACCACTTCACCCCCCTGATTGAATTGTTATTTTACAGAACGCTTCCAAAAACAAATGGAGACTCCATATTCTTTAACAGCCACACATTGCATTTCTCAAGTTAGACCATACGCTTGGCCGTGAAATGCCTCTTTGTAAATTCTTGGTATGGAATGTTTTCTCTAATCACAGTGAAATTAACTAGAAAGCAGTAACAATAAGATATCTGAGAAACACGAGTTTCTTGGGTACTCCTGAATACTTCATAGTCAAAGATAAAATCACACAGAAAATTAGAAAATATGTTAAACTTAATTACAAATCATGCAGCATGCAGGACCGTTCACCAGAGCCACGCAGTACATAGTTGGCAATTTGTCAAGCGATGTTCACACAGTATTAGTATGTACCAGCAAGAGCACAGAGATTATCTTTTTCTGGATTTTGGAGATGGATGACACGAAACATGCAATACTTCTGACCACATTTATAAAAGAATGAGAAGATTCTAATGTTTGTTTCGCAGAGTGTGTGATGGGTGGACATCGTTTCAAGTGTGGTACCGTGAGAACCATCATGTCCAAAGTAAACGTGGGCTTGATATCTTTCTATCTCACAATGTGTTTTAAAATGGAGAAATGCTCAGAATTTCTGAAAAACAACTAACTCTGTGTTGTTTATTACATGTTTTAATAATTTATCCCCAAAGAAACCAAACTGACAAAAATTACTGAGCTGGAACAGGCAGCTTGTCATTTCTCACTGCTCAGTGAGAAAAGAGCAGACAGGATTCATCAGAGACCACACAGCTCTGGTTATCAATTATCAGATGGCTTTAAAGTATATTGTGGAATTATCCAAATATGCACATCTATACTGTCATTTAAGAAGAAAAACACTTCAGTACCTATTAATTTATTCTCTGAAACTGTTCATGTGATGTCGGGGAGAAAGAGGGGAGAACAAATTGAAAATTATGATTACTTTTTCTGCGCCTTTTGGTAGAAGATCAATATAATTGAAGAAAAGCTTTTTTCTGTAACTTTTAAAAAGTTATTACCTGCATATTATGTTTCTATATTCTTTGGCTTTATGAAACTTAAATTCTAATTAAGAATTTCAGATAGACTCCAAATAACTCTGACAACACTTGTATCTAAAGAATGGCAATTACATTTCATTAACAATGTGCCTTTCAATTTACAAGTACCAGTAACCAAAGTCTAACAATTTATTTTAATTTAGAAGGGGAAGAACTATTTCTTTTTCTGCAACCCCAGTTTTCTGCAAGGAATTAATATCTGTACTTTTCATATTGAGCACTGAAACCAGTAAATTTGATGATTTAGATTAAAAAGAATACATATGCAAACAGTTGATGAATGAAATCATTGTATTTATTTGAATTATTATTTTTAAACACTATTAAAAGGAAGTCAATCATTACTGGCTTTTCACTGTATTTCATATACACATTATCTTATATAACAACCAGGCTTTTATTTTTAATACATTATAATATATAACTTGTCAATCAATCCATATTGACACAATCTTTTGTTGTTGTTGTTGTTTTGTTTTCTGAGGCAGAGTCTCACTATGTTGCCCTCTGTAGAGTGCTGTGGCATACCAGATCACAGCAACCTCAAACTCTTGGGCTTAAGTGATTCTCTTGCTTCAGACTCCCAAGTGGCTGGGACTACAGGCACTTGCCACAATGCCCAGCTATTTTTGTTGTTGTTGTTGCAGTGCCATCGTTGCTTAGATGGCCCAGGCAGGATTCAAACCCGCCAGCCTCAGTGTATGTGGCTGGTGCCATAACCACTGTGCTACAGGTGCCGAGCCATATTGACATATCTTATCCACATGGATTAATAAAAATTGATGGTGACCAGTGTCTTAAAGTTTATTTAATGATGAAAGAACATTACAAACTAATATGAAAAAATGATAGATCAATTTCTCAAAATACAAACATACTTTTACACACAATCAAAAGGTTTTCCTTCACTGGTAGACTAGAAAAGCCACTTAATATCATGATATAAATGCCCAGCAAAGTCTGTAAAGCAAATGGCTATACAGGGGAAAACTGCTGTACATTTTGTTTTCTTTAGCAAAGAAAATTACATATATATAAGAGGGTGCCAAAAAGGTGTATACATTTGCATATACAAAAAACTGTATTAAGTATTACAATTTTAATACAGTGTTAGTTACAGTAGCATGTATTTATATGTATTTTAAGATAATCATATTATATATTTTTAGATTGTTGATTATATAATATATCTATTTGGGGGTTAAAATTACACAGGGTACATTAATTGTTATATTTTCTCAAAAGTAATGTTAATCTTTGTTCACACTATTAAAATAAATTTTAAGACACTGGTCACCATCAATTTTTATTAATCTAGTAGGATAAGATTATGTCCCTACGAATTAATTGACAAAAGTTATATATTATATTATAGTAAAAATATAAGTTATTAAGTGGCTTTTCTTGTATACCATGGATCCTATTAATCACAGGATTGCTCTTAATTTGTTTAACATCAAGATTACTTCAAAATAAAACTTTAAAATTATATAAATAATAATTCTTTTTTTTATTAGATAACTACTTTTAACTCTGAATGCTGCAACTGAAATTATTATCCCTCATCCATGCCTATCTTTTTAATTATAAATTTCAGGGATATAACACATGAGCCCTTTTTAATTTTCTTTGAAAGAGAAGGGTTGTCTTACAGTTGTTAATCTCTTCAACCGAATTGATTGGCAATTCTACTGGTTCATTATTGAGGTTACATCATGAAATCAACTTAAATTCTCTCACTTTTTAATTTTCTAAAATCATGCATCAACTTGTTCAAATGATAGTTTAAGATACTTTTTAATTTCAAATTTTCCTTTTATTCTTGCTACCAAAAATTATGCCAAGAAAATATCACTTTGAATAGAATTAAGAAAAACTGGTATGGTGCAGGGACTTTGAGGAAGGAAGGAGGTCACTGATTTTGGGAATCTTGGGGAAATACATACCTTAAGGTAGAATTTAAGAAGAATGTGGATGGGAAAACGAAGACAACAAAATTAACTAGGGAAAATGTACTTTTCCCGTTCTCTTATAGACAACACAGACAGCTATAAACATTTATCTAGAAAGGAAAGCCCACAAGAAAATATAACTTTAACATTGTGAACTGGAGTCCTGTGCCTCACCAGTGACCTCAGCACCATCATTCTTGGCGTTAGTGCATTTTCCCACCATTGTTTGTCAAAAATTCATCATCTGTTGCTGGCGTTAGCCAACTCCATGGACAAAATAACAGCAAAATAGACAAATGTCAACAGTCTCCGCAATCACTCAACAAAATCACTGCACACCTTTGTATGCCACCGAAATGGTCTGATTCATGAAAAATATGCATGGAAAATTTAATAATGTGCCTGAAGATTAAAAGATATATATATATAAATAAAACTTTTATATATATCGCATATATATATTTTAGAATACATATATTTTCAGAATAATGTGTGTATATATATGTGCATTATATATACATAGATATAGATATTTTAGAGCAAATGTGCTGTAGCTCAAGACATTCCAAGGTTTTAATATTAGTAAATGCCTTTTTTAGTTTCAAAATGTTGCTGAAACTCTTGGAAAACAGTAGGTTAAAAGCATTATTCTTGGAATAAATCATTGCTGGAGATCACAGAATGATGTTTGCAAAAGAATCTTTCTTCACTGAATTCCTTTACCCATCAAGGAAATAACAGCAATGCATTCATCCTTGAAAAGTAGATTCTTTTAGAAAGTTCTTTTGGAAAAGACATTGATGATTCTTTAGTAATGACTACAGAAAATGTGATTTTTTTTATTTAATTGTGTTATCACAAAATACCACATGTGGAATGTTCCATAAAAAATGGAAATTATTTCCCTTACAATGAGATGACACATGTCTCTCCAATAACATGTGCTTAATTCATGTCTCAGTGTGACATTCTCATGGTATTTCAAACTTTTTCATTATTATTTTATCTTTCATGATGATCTGTTATCAATGATCTTCGATGTTACTATTAACCTTGGTGCAGGGCACCATGAACCATGCCCATATAAGATAGAAATTTAATCAGTAAATGTTTTGTTTCTTATTCTCCGTTGCTCTCCCCAAAGTCTCTACTCCCTGAGATAAAACTATATTACAAATTAATTAATAACCCTACAATGGCCTCTATGTGTTCAAGTGGATAAAAATACTAGCATGGGCTTCACTTTCAATCTAAAGCTAGAAATAATTATGCTTAGAGAGAAGGTGGGTTAGAAGGCGAGATAGGCTGATATCCAAGCTTCTTGCACTAGTCAAGTTATAGATGCAAAGGAGACGTTCTGGAAGAACATTGAAAGTGCTATCCAGTAAATACATAAGTGATTAGAAAAAAACAGTCTTATTACTAATATTGAGAAAATAGTAGTCTTCATAGATGATCAAACCAGCCACAACATTACCTAAGCCAGCAATGGAGCCAGAGCAGGACCCTAACTCTCTTAAACTCTATGCAGGCTGAGAGAGTGTGAGGAAGCTGTAGAAGAAAAGTTAGAATTTAGCAGAGGTTGGTGAATGAAGTTTAAGTACAGAAGCCGTCTACATACACAAACATTCAAGGTAAAGCAGTAAGTAGTTATGTAGAAGCTGCAGCAAGTTATGCAGAAGATCTAACTAAAATAATTTATGAAAGTAGTTACACTAAAAAGCAGATTTTCAATGGAGGCGAAATATGGAAGAAGATGCCATCTAGAAATGTTACACCTAGTGAGAAGCTGATGCTTGGCTTCAAAGTCTCCAATGGCAGGTTGGATTTCTTGTTAGGGAATAATGTTGCTGGTGACTAAGTTGAAGCCAATGATAACTGGCCATGGCCAAAGTCCCAGGGTCCTTAATAACTATGTTAAATATACTCTGCTTGCACTCCAGAAATGGAACAACAAAGCCTGGATAATAGCCATTTGTTTACAGCATGGTTTACTGAATATTTTAAGCCCACTGTTGAGACCTACTGCTTAACAAAATAAGATTTCTTTCAAAACATTACTGCTCATTGTCAATGCACCTAGTCACTCAAGAGTTCCGATGAAAGTGTACAAGGAGATTAATATTGCTTTCATGTGTGCTAAAATATCCATCATGTAGCCCACAAATGAAGGTGATATTTATTTTCAAGTTTTATTATTTAAGAAATGCATTTCATGAGTCTATAACTGACTGCCATAGAGTGAGTACTCACAAGAATCTAAGCAAAATAAGGTGAAAACCTTCTGAAGATGGTTTATCATTCTAGATGCCAGTAAGAACATGAAAGAGGTAAAAATATCAACATTAAGAAGAGTTTGGAAAACAGAGTTTCAAGGCTTCAGGAGAAGTCACTGCAGATGTAATATAAATATTAAGAGAACTATAAGTGTAAGTGGAGCCTGCAGATGTGACTGAATGCTGCAATATCATGTGGTTTCTTAAGCTGGAATCTACTTGGGCAGTGCCTGTAGCTCAAAGGAGTAGGGCACCGGCCCCATATGCCATAGCCCTGGCCAGAAACTGCAAAAAAAAAAAAAAAAAAAATGGAATCTACTTAGATAAGATGCTGGTACCAATGTCTAAATGACAAAAAAAATTATAATATTATAAATATAGTCAACAAAGCAGTAACAGGGTTGATAGGAATAACTCTAAGTTTCAAAGTATTAACCTGGGTAAAATTTTATCAAGCAGCGCCACATGCCACAAGGAAAATTTAAAGAAAGGAAGTGTTCATTGATGAGGCAGACTTGATCATTGTCTTGTTTTAAGAAATTGCCACAGCCACCCCCAACCTTCGCAACCACAACCTGATCAGTGAGCAGCTATCAACATCTAGGCAAATCCTTCATCAGCAAAAAGACTACAATTCACTGCAGGTTTAGATGATCATTAAAATATTTTTGGCAATAAAGTATTTTTATATAAGGTATGTACATTTTTGACATAACATCATTGCACACATAATAAACCACGTTACAATGTAAACATAAATTGTATATGCATTAGGGAACCAGAAAGGTTGTGTGACTCACTTCATTGCTATATTCAAATTATTGCAGTGGTTAAAAAGTAAACCCATGTATTTCTGAGGTCTGCTTGTAACACTAATTTAGCAAGTCACTGTATGACAGTAAGTGTCTAAGTCTATTTTACAATGTGAAAAGTAGCACACACTCAAAAGTGCATGAGATAGGTAGATGTACACCTCAACGACTGATAATAATGTCAAGATAGAATTTAAGAAAAATCTTACCTATCATTTATGACATCTCCTTTTGCCCTCCTGATAACATCTCCTCACATACCCCAAAGTCTTAAGTAGTGATCGTTCCTATATACTTTGTGAGAATAATTATCTTTTTCTTTACAGGTTTACTGTACATACGTGCAACCTTAACTATACATGACTAATACTGGCTTGTTCAGACAGTACAAGATCTCTAAAAGTGACTAGCTTAATATTCTTCATAACAAGGCAGTGGGTCTCCAAAAAAGAGCCTCACAAAATAAAAATAACCAATGTACAAGTACTGTGATAATCAAGCCCTCTATGCTTGTAAGAAAACTTCTTTTGAGTCCAACTGTCCCAGCCCCCTCAAGGGTGGGAAGGAAAGTTCCAAGAAACTTGAAGATAAGAAGGTACATAGGAAGTAGAGGCTTGACGTACTCCCCCCTCCTCCCCGCCTAAAGCTAATCGCAATGATTCAGCCTCTGTTCCTTTGCTTGCTTGCTGTGATGCAGAAATAGAATATAAAGACCCATTTGATCTGTCATTTGGGGTCGCTTGCTTCCTATGGCAATGACCCCTGTGCAGGTACAATAAATTTCTATTGATTAATTGCATGTAAGTGGGGTCCTCCTCTCCTTCTCAGCTGTGCGAGTGACTACAGCATTTGCCACACTTTCTTTGCCTCATGCTTGCAAATATCTTATTGGCCACACCTAGAGTCCACACGGGAGGGTGTGAGCCAGCCTCATGTCCATTGTGCAGTGTTATTCCCTGGGAGGCACCCAGCTGACCATTAGGCATCAATCACTATGTGACCTAAGAAGGTCTATGCAGACCATCACAGATATGTTTAGTCAGAATTTGATGTAACATCTTTATTGGTATGAAAGGAGGGAAGTTCCTCAGTCTTCAGAAAGAAAAAAAAAAATCTGAAAAACAAAACAGCTAAGTAATACTAAAGAGAAAAAAGGCTTGATTTACACTCTTTAATTATTGAACCACATCTTCTTAAATTTCTTCCAATATCTCCTATAAAGATACAGAGCCAAATACAGAGAAAATGCCACATACCCACAGGAGAAAAATATGAAAGCTCATAGGAGGATTCAGATTCAGGAAGTTACATGATTCCTCTTTTATTTTGGCTAAAATTAAAATATGATATAACTTATATTATCTAGCAAACAGAAGCACATTTAGTCACATGATGATTTTTCTTGATGACACTGGAGAAATACCTGAAATTCTAGATGTCGTTTTCATTTTCTCTTCCTTCACAAACAGCAGTGCTAATAGATTCACCCCCAGCAAACAGAGCCATTTCCAGATAATACACTTACATTGATAGAAAATCTAATGCATAGTCAGAGTGAGTAGAGCTGACGTGGCCTCTAGAGGAAAGAAACCGGGTGAGTACCCATGGCAACACGATTTCAAGGCAGTGGAATAACCATGAAATCAGGAGAAAGGGGGGCAGCTGCTGGATCCAGCACAGTCGGTACAACTAATCAGACCAAGGTCAGCAGCTGGTCTAAGCTGTGAAGGGAAAAGATGCACTTCAGTGACAAGTTCTCAAAATATTGTCCACAGACACGTAGAAACAACCTTGTGCTCAGGGATTGCAGAAAGGGCATTGCTCACTTCAGTAATTTTTGCAACCATGGACAACTAAACTGTCTTCATGGGAAGCTTCAAAAACGAAACATAATAGACAGAAGAGATGTGTTGTCTGACAAATCAGTGTGCTTTAAACTTGAATGTCTTGCCGACTCTACATTCTATATTCCCTTGTTCATTCCTTGGGTGGATCTATTCAACTACATGTTATCCTATTTTATACCTAAGAATACACAAAATATACGAGTTATTTTATATCACTTTCCAGGAGAACATGTATTTCCTAAACTTATATATCCTATGTGTATATGTATATATGTGTAATATAGCTAATATCTGCTAGATAATACAAGTTGTAATGTACTTTTAATTTTTACTATAACTAAAAGAGGATCATGTAACTTCCTGAAGCTGAATCCTAGTCTGTGCTTTCATAATTTTCTCCAATAGGTGTGTGGCATTATCTCCATATTTGGCTCTGATTCTTTACAGGGGATATTGGAAGGAATTTAAGAAGATGTGGTTCAATGATCAAAGATTATAAATTCAGGGAGGCACCTGTGGCTCACAGGAGTAGGGCACCGGCCCCATATGCCAGAGGTGGCGGGTTCAAACCCAGCACTGGCCAAAAACTGTAAAAAAAAAAAAAAAGATTACAAATCCAGCCTTTATATATATGTGGATATAGCACATATATACCTACCTAATATATATGATATATTTAACACACACACACAGATACAGCTAGAAATCTGGCTTTCCCAGGGGGAAAAAAGAGAAAGATGGGGCCACTATCTCACCTTTATCCTGTCCGTGTTTACTCACACCTCCCAATCTACTGATCGGAATTTAACATGTCAACTCCAAAAGGATGTAGAAGATTCTCTAGGCCATGGACCTATTGATGGTTCAATAAAGTCTGGAAGGTCAGTAATTTATGTACCTAATCCTCATATGCCAATAGACACTCACTACATAAGAATCACCTTAAACTGAATAACGTGTAGACCATCAAGGAATAGTTTGTGTTTTTATGTAAACAGAGTACAAATATATAGACTAATTCATGGTATGGCAGTACATATATTTTGTCTCAGTAACTGTGGAAAAGAAGGCACGTACGTAATCTTTAACGTGTATGTACGTAATAATCCTGAAACAGGTACTCTCAGGGCTCTGCTTCCCACTGCTTGGCCCCCCTGCAGCACTCGGGTCCCACAAGCAACCACGCTGGCAACTCACCCACAGCACGACGGGCACCTATTCTGTGGAGGTTGGGCTGTCACTGCAAGGCTTCTATCTCAAGCACATGAGACTCTACACTTGGCTGCCTCTGGGACCTCATCACCTGCCTCTGGGACCTCATCAACGCTGCATAAACTTTGTTACCACCCTCATTCCCTCTTACATTAGGAAATCAAACAATGTAACATATACAAGCCATGTTTTGCTACATTGAAATTGTACAAAACTCCACTAGACTATAGTTATATATTATTTGACTTGAAATGTTTTATCATAATTATTTCTTATCATTTGGAACACATTTACTTTTTGAACATTAATGCTTTTATAAATTTCAAAATGATTAACAATGTATTATATTGGCACAGTAGCATGTTGAATCCAAATATGTATGTGGCTGTCTATTCCTCTCATTAGGAAAATAAGGTACAAAGACAGAGCTCTGGGGAGAGCTATTTAGTCCTCAAGGACATGGCCTGTGAGATAGACCCTTCAGGATACACCACGCTGTTGATGGTGCCCCCTCAGGCTTGGGACTAGGACTCAATACTGGAGCTTTTCACTGAGGACAAGTTATCAGGAAGCAGCCACTGTAAGTAAAATGATAACAGGAATAATAGAGAAGTAATCAGAATAGTGGAAGAAACTGAGATTATCTATCTCGCCCCATGATTTTGTCAAAGCAGTTTTGATGAGGAAGATGTGCAGCCATAAGAAAATACATACACGATACAAGATGTGTATCCTAAATGTAAATAAATGTTGTGGTTAAAACTGGATGCCGTCTCATTTTTAATGACATGAGACACTGTGTCTTAAATAGTAAAGAAGAGTATTACAAAGCTGAGAAATTTTTATAATGCCACACTCGGGGATGGGAGCTAATATAAACCAATATATGAATAGCTTTGGGTAAAAAAGTAATTTGCATATTGTAAACATCCCGACTTAAAATAGAATCTGCTGCCCTTGCAGCCTCTTTGAAAGGTGGCTTAGTGTGGTAACGCCCATCCCCAACCTGCAAATGCACTTCTGTGGATCTGTGCTAAACTGTGGTATTTCTCCATGATTCCATTTGCACCACTGTTTATTCAATTTTTTTTTAAATTTAAAGATAAAAGTAATTTGAGAAACACACATAGACGTGCAGAGCTATAAAAACAATGTTCCAAATATGCCATCAAGGGAAACAGCACAGCAATAGGAAAAAGGCTCTTCAGATTAAAAATAATCTAGAATTTCTGGCTTAAATTCAGTATGTTTGTGTCCCCAAGTCTGCTAGCCTACCTGAGTAAATACCAGAGATGTTCTTGTGTAAATCCATGGAGGATCATGCACAAAGAGTTTCACCAGGACCGTGGTGAGGGTTCCAGGGAGCTGATGATAGCCTAGATTTTTCTGACTTAGGAAATATATAAATGAATTGTAGTAAATGCACATAATGGAATACGTGATGCCATTAGAAAAAATACACTGTCTTTTTGATGGCTGAATAGTATTCCATAATATACATTTACTACAGGCTAGAGTTGAAGACATCTCTTTAGTAAAGTGTAACGAAAATGGAAAAGCAAGCATCCAGTGTATTCAGTTCTAATATGAAGCCGGTAGACTATCTAATACAAAGCCCACACAAATGAAAAACACAATTTAATTCAAGGGAAGGAAGACAGGATGGGGAGGAGAGAGTGGGAGGGTGTGCCCCCTCCCGCCTAGTGGGCACAGTGCAATGGTAGATGGCACATCTCCTTGGTGAGTATCCAGATTTTCATCTTTCATAAATTGTCATAGAGCATAAAGATAAGATCCAGGGAAGTGTGATATTTGAAAGTTTCTAGTTACAGAATTCCTTCTCTCATCTTGAATTCGTCCCTTTACATTTTGTCTAAGTTCTGACAGGTATGCACCAGCCCATGTAGCAACTTTGAGAGCGTAACTTGAATAAAACCACTAAGTCGATACTTGTGAGAACGGAAAAAGATTTTTCAACTCAAAACACAGTCAAAGTCTGGCTAATCATCCTTAGAGCTATAACATGAAAAGGATATCATTGGGAGTATGACTCACAGACAATCTATTTAATTCTAATAAGTTGAAATCTACTTAATCAGGTTATGCAAAAGTACCATAAAATACAGCAACCAGTAGCATAATTGATGTATTGATTTAAATGAAAGAAAAAACATTAAAAACCTATCTAGCAGAAAATATAACTTTCTGCTGTTTCTCTGTACATCAAAATTTAAAAATTACTGGTTCTCTACATTCCTTTCTTCTCTTCACCAGAAATTATTTTAATGAAATATTCGAAAGAAATAATTACCCAGAATTAAAGAAAGATTAATATTTATTTCAAGTAAGATTTATAACCACTGATTTATAACCACTCTACTGATAAAATATTTAATTATGAATAATTATTTAATATTTTATTGCTCTCAATAAATCTTAATGAAAAATCTGGGCAATAGCTAGAATTCATATTTTAATTCAATGAAAATACAAAGTTTGACATGAAACTCTGTTTTTATCAGCTACGAAAATCAATACGTGCGCATCCAGAAAAAGTCCTTTTTATTTACAGATGGTATAATTGTCTATTTAAAAAATCTCCCTCACCCAAAAATGTAATAAGTAAGTATAGAAAATTGCAGTTTGAAGGTTAATATACAAAATTCTATTGCTTTTCCATATAGGAAATAAACAACTGGATTTTGAGATTGTTAAGAAATTGCATTAGCACCCAAGAAAGTGAAACAGATGTAAGTCTAACAGAAACATAAATGGGTTATAAACAGAAAACGCTCATAAATGAAATAAAAACTAATGGGGAGATATTTCATTTAATGGATTATAAAATGCAATATTGTTATGATATGAGTTGTTCTGAGTTGTTCATATGCAGTTCTATAGATCCAGCACAATTTTTTTTTTTTTTTTTTTGTAGAGACAGTCTCACTTTATCACTCTCAGTAGAGTGTCATGGTGTCACACAGCTCACAGCAACCTCCAACTCCTGGGCTTAGGCGATTCTCTTGCCTCAGCCTCCCCCGAATAGCTGGGACTACAGGCCCCACCACAACACCAGCTACTTTTTTTCAGAGACAAATTCTCACTCTGGCTCAGGCTGGTCTTGAACTTAGGTGCTCAGGCAACCCACCCATTGTGGCCTCCCAGAGTGCTGGGATCACAGGCATGAGCCACCACGCCTGGCTGATCCAGCCCAATCTTCATCAGAATCTCAGGAAGCTAGTTCACACATATTGGCGAATGGATTCTACATGGTGTATAAAAAGGCAAAAGACCTAGAATAGCCAACATGACACTGAAGAAAAAGAACAAAATTGGAGGATTCACACCCAGTTTTTAAACTGTGAACTTCAGTAACTAAGACAGTGTGTGATACTTACTGGTAAAAGTATAGACAGACAGATCAATGTAACAGAACAGAGAGATCAGAAACCGGCTGGAAGAGTCAGCTGACCTGCGACAAAGGGTCAAAAGCACTCAATGGAAGAAACGGGAAACTGTAGAACAACTGCTCCTAGAAAATTAGATTTCCGTATACCTAGAATGAACCTAGACACAAAACTCGGATCTTTCAACAACAACGAAAACTCTCAAACAGATCAGATCCCTAAATGTATAATTCAAAATTATGTAACTTCCAGGAGGAAACATAACAGAAAATCTATGTGTCCTTCAATTTGCTGAGGAATTTTTAGGAAAAAAAAAATACTAATGGTCAGTACATGGAAGAAACAAATGGTTAAGTTGAGCTTTATTGAAATCAAAAAGGTATTTTCTAATGAATACCCTGTTAGGAGAATAAAAAGATAAGCCACAAATTGGGGCAAATATTTACAAAACACTGAGGTGGCATTCTACCTATAGAAGGAACTCTTAAAACTTAACGGGAAGAAAAAAAACAAGTAAAAATAAAAAAGCAAATGATTCACGCAGAGAAATGTCACTTTGGTACACAGATGACCAGAAGCATGTAGAAAGATGTTCAAATTAAAGTAACAGTGAGATACCCCTGCGTGCCTATTAGAGCCAATGGAATTGAAAACTTGAAAAATACACCTGCTGACAGAGCGGCCGGAACCCTTCTGCACCCTTGACAGGAATGTACATTGGCACAGACACTTTGCATGACAGTCCAGCATTTTCTTCAAGATTAAACATACGCCCCAGCAATCTCACTCTCAGGTATTGGCCTATCTACTTTAAATTTTGTGCCCTCACAAAACTGCACCTGCAAATGTTTATAGAAACGTGATTCATGATAGTCAACAACTGTAAACGATCAGATGTCTTTCATAGAAGAATGAACAAAAATGCTATGGTATGCCCATACAATATGATATAATTCAGGGCCACAATGATGAATTATTGAGTACAAAAATATGACATAAATTGTAAATGTACATTTCTAAGTGAAATAAACTAATCTGGTAATGCTGCATGCCACCGGATTCCAATTACATTGTCTTCTAGTAAAGGCTTGAATTATAGAGGAATAACAAGTAGTTACCAGGAATTCTGAAGGAGTTGAGGGCCTACTGTGTGAAGCCCAGATGTGTGAGAATGTTCTGTTATGATACTGTAATTTTGGTGACAACACTATGCATTTGTCAAAATCAATAGGACTTCACCGCTCAAATTCATACATAAAATTTTTCAAAATATCATTAAGAAGTTGAGGGAATCCCGGAATGGAACCACAGTGTGATAAACAGCTAAACTGTATTACAAGTACCTGAAACACTCTCACTAAAATGAGTTGGGGAAAAATGTGCTGATCTAAGTAAGTTTGGACGAGTGAGGTCTGTAAGACTTAAGGCAAAAAAACCTGATAACAGGTCTAGTGAATGAGATTGTACCCCCGCAGAAAACAATCTAATAATTCTGACACTATAGTTGCCTCCTAGAATTGAACAGCTAATTAAAAAAGAGGCAGATATCGGAAGCTACATTTCACACTCGGTGTCAGATATTGCAGACCAGCAAGGGAAGGAGGCTAAAATGGTCCACAGACTAGAGTCAGAGATCGTGTGAACTTATGCCTGCTATACTACAGATGCAGATGGTTTCATGCAGAAAGGTTTATAGATAATACATGGGTTAGTAGATACATATTCAATCCTCTGCTCTGTCATTTGAGAGGAGGAAAAGCAATGGCAATCAGTCTCAATGAGGACATCATGCTGAAAGATCTTGGTTTCCAGCGCCATTCTCCAATTAAAAGGAGGTGGGTCTCTTTGGGTAAACGTCTGATTCTAACACTGTGCCAGAAAGTAAGGAATTATTGAACACACACAGTTTATGATTATGGGCGTGTGTCAGTAAGACCAAAGAGGCAAAAGCAGATGGTTCCTACAGCCAAGGCTAGAATCATTTCAGCAATAAAATAAATACAGTCATGTTGGGTAATACCCACAATACAAAATAAATATTCATAATTTCACAGTTATGAAAGTAAAATATCGAGTAATTGAACAAATACTTGAGTGAAAAAGATAAATTTCTAACGCTGAAGGATTCCAAGTAATGTAAGTGGATCCCCACACTGAAGGAGGTGGGCTGTAAGTCCCCACTGTTAAGTGCGGAGTTGAACAGTGACTTGCTTCCAAACAGCATGGTAGGAACGGGGGAAAGAAGTAGAACTTTATAGTCGAGAAATATCAGCTCAGACGATGATCACTACCAACATTAACCCTGAGTTAAAATAAATAATAAAATATAACCCTGAGAAGTCATGTTGATTGTGCATCCATCACTTAATATGATGTGATGAAAAGGGCAGTCTGCCTCACTGATATTCCCCATGGAAAGCCACAGACCTAGTCTAATCATGAGTAGATCATCAGAAAAATTTAGTGTCTTAGTGGGGTGGCCCAGGGCACTGATTTAACACTTGAAATTCATTTCCTTTGTAGAATAAAGAAAATAGAATCTATCAAAATGAGTTGTTTTAAGATTAAAATTGTAATCTATGTGAAATAAATATAAATATATAAATATTTTAAAATATACTATATATATTCTTCTTCAAAGCAACGATTCAATATTGACTAATGCATGGTTTATGCATATATAAAACAACTAATGTATACATAGCATACCTATGTACATCTATAAATCAACAGATATTTCAAATACTGTTTGTGTCATATGCTTGAAAATAACTATAATTCTTTTGGTTTAACAGATAAAAAGAAAACTGAAAACACCATTAGACAGCTAAAAGATACAGATCATACCACAATGGAAATTCTAGGACAGAAAATTCAAAACATAAGAATGAATTTATATATGAAAAGAGCAATAAAACATCACTACCAACATATATATGTCTTAAATCCAAATATTTAATGCATAAAACATACTTATAACATGTGGTATTAAAAATACAGAATTAAAACTCATAGCAAAATCATCCACAATTAAGAAGAATACATTGTTTCAAAGAAAAAACATAAAATACACTGATCAAACTAATTAGTATAAAGAATAGTATAAAGACTATATTAGTATAAGAATCTAGAACTTAAGGCAAAGAAGTATTAAAAGAAGCAAAGATATTTAAAAAAGATAAAAAGCAATTAAAATATCAACATTGCTATTTACCTAATAAAAAGTATCAAAATACATGAAATGTAAGTTATTAGATCTGAAAGGCAAAATAAAAATTTCAGAATCCTAGTGGGAGATCATTAAAAGAAAAAATAAATAATAAAAAACCCAAAATACGAAACTACAGCATCAACAAAGTTAACATAATGAGCACGTACTAAATATTACATCCAGAACTTCAGAATCATTTTCAGTCTCAAATGTAATATTTAATACTGGAAAAATTATATTTTTGCACCAAAAATCATATCAACACATTTCAAATGATGAAAAGTATGTTCTCCATTCACATTGCGATTTAGCAAGAAATCAAATAATGATAAAGATAAAATGATCATGTGTTTGGAAGTTAGAAATTATATTTTTTTTTACTCAGAGTTCTCCTGAGAACCCAAACCTGAGTGTGTGTGTGTGTGTCTGTGTGTGCATATATACAGAGAGATTTATTATAGAGTCGGCTTATCTGACTGATTAGGAAGGCTGAGAATCCCATTACCTGTAGCCTCTAGGCTAGA
The DNA here is from genome assembly GCF_000181295.1 of Otolemur garnettii. Taxonomy (NCBI): domain Eukaryota; kingdom Metazoa; phylum Chordata; class Mammalia; order Primates; family Galagidae; genus Otolemur; species Otolemur garnettii. The sequence continues at coordinate 12,722,650 of NW_003852428.1, read as the reverse complement.
GAATTCGGGGAGCCTGTGGTATAACTCAGTTTGTTATAGGAGGGCTGAGCATCAGAAGAGTCAGTGTCCACGGGCAGGAAGGGATGGATCTCTGAGTTCAACAAGAGAACCCGAACATGCATGTGCCCCAACTTTCTGTTCCAATCAGACCCTGCGTAGGGTGAACATGCCCACCCACATAAAGAAGGTAGATGTCTTTACACTCTGCTGATTCTAATCTTAATCTCTTCTGGAAACACCCCAGAAATAATGTTTTGCCAGCTATCTGTACACAGTCAACTTGTCACCTACAATTAACCATCATAATACTTCTAAGTATCCCAGAGTTAAATTTATGATGCAAATTAAAAGATATTTTAGTTGATCGGTAAAGAAGACATAAAATAACAACGCTTACTAAAGGCAAATAAACCTGTGATAATACTGTGTTAAACAAAAAATATAAAGTACTAGTTGCTTTTAAAAGAGGCATAAAACCAATTACTGCATAAACTCATGGGATTAGAGAGAGAATAGGAAATAAACATAGATAATAAAAAAGAGGCTGACAGATGAAAAACAGAAATTAGTGAAATAGGGGAAATGCATGCAGAAGATCAACAAAGGTAGAAGTTGAGGCTCAGTGACATTTAAAAACAAAACAAGAGTCTTGTATTTTTGGCCAGGGCTGGATTTGAACCCTCCACCTCTGGCATATGGGGCCGGCGCCTTACTCCTTTGAGCCACAGGCACTGCCCCCAAACAAGAGTCTTCTTAATCTCTGGCTATATCAGTTAAGAAAAAAGAAGAGAGATTGGGTAAATAAATAACAAAAATGTGAAAGATACTGCAGATTATTTAGACTATAAAAAGGATCCCAAAGTGATCTGATGAATAATTGTCTGCTCATAAAGAAAACTAAATAAAGAAAAGGAGCAATTCTTAATATTAATCTGAATCATCTTCTATCCATTGAGATCATTAATTCTATGCTGGCAGCAGAAATCTCACCAGGAAATAAACAGTCCCAGCTGGCTTTGTTCAACAGCCAAAACTCATAGCAAAAAGTAAACAGGCCGTGAGCTGGTTGAGGGTGTCCAGAAGGTACCCAGAGTATCCTCATCCAGAGATGATACAAACAATAGACACGTTACCCATCTCACTTTGTCCGTACACTCTACGGGACACCGGAGACCCTCTGAAGCATGATTTCAGGCAGCTTCATCGTACATTCTCCGGTGATGGTCCCTCTAATCCTGTATAGACATGTTAGATTCTTCCACTAGTCCCTGAGTTTGTCAGCACAGCTACTAAGTGGGTTTCTGGATGACCCTTGTACATGGTAGCAACGTGTATGTTAATGAAGGTAGTAAGAGTGTCACATTTTACAGTGAAACTTCTAGTTTATTTAAAATTTACTGCAAGACTTTCAGCCAATGCCCAGCCTCTTTAGACACTGGGATATTATCCATGCAGCCATACAACAGCATGAGTAAAGCGAAACCAAGCACCCACGAGAAGGTGGGTGTTCTTATTTCCAAGCGCACACCTCTGCTCACACGAACATGCCCTCACCCTGACACACTGCATTGCACAGCCCCAAAGTGGCGACAATTTCCAGAAGAATTTTTAAACTCTGCTTCCTCTTTTCCTGATTAAAAAAACTGCTATCAAGATATTTCACTTATTTCTTTATCCTAGTTATTGGGTGGTAGTTAAAAACTCTAATAGGATAGACCCAAATACAGTATCTTGACCATAAACTCTTATTTATTTTCTTCCTGAGTGTCTGGTATTCCCAGATTTTTTAAACCATATTTTCCCTCTGATTCTGTTTCAAAGTTAAGTTCTACAAAAGTGAGCCACGCGAGGCCACTCAAGCAGATTGTCACATCTCTTCAGAGACTGCTAGTTGGGAAGAAAGCAGGCAAACATATCAAAGAACCGTTTCTTTGTCAGCCTTCTCCTTTTACAAAGAAAATAAATCCTCAGAAGACTAAAATGTGCTCGTGAATACTAACTGCAGAATTTTCAAACCTTGACTCAACATTTTGATTAAACAGGATTATTTTTTCCATGTAGACATTTATTTTAACTAATGAAATTAATACTTTAGTTTATTAAAGTATAAGAGGAATAAAATTTTGTGTCAAAACTCCTTCTTTCATAATGTTCTTGATCAGAAAATATTTCAAATAGCTGAAGCTTTCAAATAATACATAGTAATGTATAAATCCTAACCCCATTAGCCAGTGCATTAGACTCCAGAAATATTGTTATCGAGAATATTTAATTTATATCTCATTCTACAGCCCTTGTAAGTGGCCATTCTACTCCAAAGTCCCAAGTCATGTTAATGAGTCTGGGCATTTTAGCAAGTCATATCAAATAGTAGTAATAATACTGGTAATGTAGGCCGGGTGTGGTGGCTCACACCTGTAATCCTAGCACTGTGGGAGGCCTAGGCAAATGGATTGGCTGAGCTAAAGTGTTCAAGACCAGCCTGACCTAGACCAAAACCCTGTCTCTAAAAACATCTGGGCATTGTGGTGAGCACCTGTAGGCCCAGCTATTGGGAGGCTTACGCTCAAGTGTTTGAAGTTGCTGTGAGCTATGACGCTACAGCACTCTACTGAGGGCAACAAAATGAGACTCTATCTCAAAAAAAAATACTAGTAATGTACTAAATAATAACTAAAACTTCAATGACACTGAATTTTATTCACTTTTCTAAACATTTATTTATTTAAACCATAAAAGTCATAATTTTGCAGATATGGATCCATAGAGTATTTAAGTAAATTTCTGAAGCCCACCTTGTTAATAAGTGTTGAAATTCAAACTGAAAAATTTTGCTCAGGAAGGAAAGGTTTGTTGAGGTTGTTCAGTAAGAATGTCCTTTGAGGCTCGGCGCCTGTGGCTCAAGCGACTAAGGTGCCAGCCACATACACCTGAGGTGGCGGGTTCGAATCCCCAGCCTGGGCCCGCCAAACAACAATGATGGCTGCAACCAAAAAATGGCCAGACGTTGCGGCGGG
>NW_003852428.1:12694170-12719531 GCF_000181295.1 Otolemur garnettii | reverse complement strand
AAAAAAAAAAAAAAAAAGAATGTCCTTTGAGACAAGATAGTTCTAGAAAGACTCTATGGTCAAGGAAAGCAACAGAAAAAGCCAATCTTACAGGTGTGAAAAGGGAAAATTGTTTGGAAAAGGATTTGACAGTGTGAGATTGTGAGATTCCTGCTGCCCACAGGGTAGAGATCAGGACACAGGGATTTCATCAACAGTAGCAAAAACTTGCAGAACATGGAAAATGACTATCAACACAGAATTCCATGAATAGACAAGCTTTTGCATAGGAGTTAAACAGAAATAACATTATTGGTTTCTTTGTTTACTTTCAAATGATGAAAGTACACAACAGCTCAAATCAAGCCAGCCTTACGACGCTAAGCCCGCTGACTTCCGGCTCAGTCCTTATTCTTAGTCATTGTTCTCTGTGACTCTAGATTCTGTCCTCCAGGTCACCTTTCCGCTTCCATAAAAAGTATCTCAGGTTTTCTAATGAGTAGCTGAGAACTTTTTGAGTCGGAACACAGGGCTTTTATCTCACACCCTTGGTTTTATTTTACCATGTTTTCCTGATAGCACTCCAGAGCAGCAGTTCTCAACCTGTGGGGCACAACCCACAGACACTGTATTAAAGGGCCGTGGCACTGGGAACGTTGAGAACCACTGCTCTAGAGCATCTCCTTGTTCTAGAAGCCATTATTCGATTTGAGAATTGTCAGTCATCGGGAGGAGGTGGGAATTCAGAGTTTTAATTTTCAACTCAGCAAACCCTCCCTGGCTCCTCCCCATTTACTTCGTCTCTTCCTGTTTGTGTATTTCCCACATGGTAAAGAGTGGTCTGTTATATTTGGAAATCTTTGCAAAATTGTCACGTTCATTAGGTACAATCCTATTTTTCACATTAATGCAATGTTAAGGGCTGCCAAATTACCACTGCTCTATAATAGGGGTCTTTTTCCTCCAGCTTCCAGCTTCCATTCTCCTCATCTTCTGTTATTTCCCCAAGAAAAGCCTCTTCCATCCTTTATGTATTTAATACTCTTATGAATTTAATTTCACTTGCATTCTCCTCAAGCTTCCTATCGTGTTTTTAGGCTTCCATTTGATGTCTAGGTCAAAATGTAATGCCACCTGTGTTAAAGTTAGCAAAAGCCTTTGCATAGGAGTTTTTTCTAGGAATATTTGAGTCACTTATTTCATGCCATGTTTTATTTGGATTTTATTATTTTGACTCTTCATGGACGGCTTGGATTATAATGTACATCGTTCTTATAATATCTCAGCACAGGTATAAAACCAAAGTAATGCCCAAAGTAAACGTATTTCAGTACTTAGGAAAGTGCACAGCTGAAATGTCTTCTCCAACACCTCGTACTGCAGCCCTCTCACTGAATATCCACAGGAGGAAAGACAAACCTCACGTGTCAATACTCACTAGTTTATACTCCATCTAAATCCCCTAGGCTCTATTTTGTTAAATTTGGAACCCAGAATCTTGATTGATAAAATTACACCCAACTTCTAAGAAACGAGGAAGACGTTAAGGAATTTGTTAACCAAATGAATCTCATCCCAGACTTTATCCTTTGTCCATTTTCCATTTGCTTCAGTTTTCTGTATTTATTAGATCTACTTGCACAAGTATTTATCTGTTCCACCTGCACAACATGGAACGACGCAAACCAATCTGAATGATTTTTTTTTCAAGTGATTTTAAAAATGAATGTACCTCTGCACAGGTGGTCAGGTGGAATGAAATTTTACAAAAACCTAATACACAGTTTCATCTTTAATGTAACAAGATAGATCTGCCACATTACACAGGTCCTTCTCTTCAGTCGTGCGAGTGTTTCAGATGCTCTTGCTACCGTTCTCTACTCAAAGGCCAACTATCCTTGCTAATTTCTAACCCGCTGCAGGAAGGAAACTTAATCAGGTCTTTCTGACATTTCAGCCTCTAGGATGGTTGATTTCTGAACAATCTCCTTGATGTGGTTGATCCAATTCAACTATCAAATTCTTTATCCAAGTAATTAGAGCTAAAGTACACTTCAGCATTTTCTAGACTTGGAGAAATTCAAGTCCAGGGACCAGGTTATAAACAGACAGCATCCCTGGCATCTAAAGTCAGACAGTAAGGTCTTAGAATAGTTAACACATATCTGCACAAAGTGAATTTTTTTTTTTTTATTATTTCTGTCTTCCTTAGGAGTGAAGCTCTGTTTTTTTCAGGTCATGACATATAACCTGAAACTGAGAAAGGCAAGAAGTAAGGGGAGAATTACACTGCTAATAACGTCCTAACAAGATACCAAAGCCTAAGCATGCATTGCTTATTTGCATGGGAAATTGGTGTCACAGAATCCCCATTTTTAATGAGGGAAAAGCTGTTTTCAACTGTAATTTTAAGAGCACATGTAGCTGACTTATCTAGGATTTTTATCTAGAAATTGTAGTAGACGATATCAGCAACAGTAAAAATTAAGAAGCTATATGTGTTCAGAAATTCCACTTTAAGATAACAAAACAAATATAGAAAAAATACCACTTAAGGCTTGACTTGAAGAACTAAGTGATAAGCAGCTTGGTGCAAGTATATGGAGTGTTAAGTATTATGCCAACATGTGATAGGAGTGCAGTGAGAATACTCAGGAAAACAAACTTTACTTACAGAAGCCCTTTCAGAAAAATACTAAATGGATCTCTCTGTTGTGTAGTGAGATTATAGAGGAGAGAATAAATCCCTGAATCTTCTACTTGGATGTACATGGGCTGACAATGAAGTTCCTGAACTCATTCCAGAAAAAGTGCTACAAGCCTCATTGGTGAATATCACTAGGGTCACTTTAAAATACTCCCCTCGGGCAGCTGGGCACCAACGCCAGGACCTAGCCCGCACTGCAAAGCAATTTTGGAACTCTTTCCGTGGAATAGGTTATCAGAGATGTTACTGAACAGCGCATAAAAACATGCAACAACCATAATGAGTGCCACACATAGAGACCCCGCCACACATTGACACACACACACACAGCTGGGAGACACTGATTTATCAAGGTTATGAAATATTACAAGGTTGTTTGTACAGTGCTGCCAGCATAAGCACACAGTGGCAAGTTCACGACCTTAATCTCCAGAACGTCTTAGGATGGCAACTCTCACAGCCACTCCAGAAAAAAGTGTTCCAACTTGCTCTGAAGGGTGGCCTAGGTGCTGGCTGGCATGGGTGTGTAGCTTCCCGTGAAGCACACTCGGAAGGCAATCTTAGTGACACTCAGCAGTGAGCTATGGAACACTGTTTCTAGGATGAATTTGTGAACTTAATTGGCAGGCTTTATGGAACACTGTTTCAGGATGAATTTGTGAACTTAATTGGCAGGCTTCTTAATTATTTTATACATCCCACAATTCATACATTTTTACTGTATACCTACTGAGTGTCAGTGAGCATGGTACGTATTGCAGATCCTTTGAACTGATTCCTCTTCCCAAAGAGATCACATTACAGATAGAATGTACCCCAGATGAGAGAATGTCATCCCAGACACTGTGTCCAAGTCATAGCAAGGGAGGAACTTTGAGGCCAAGCTATGTTCCATCAGTGAAATCTATTAATCTGCTTAACGAACATTTATCATGACCCTACTATGCGTTAAGTGCCAGGATAGAATGATAGAATATACAAAGCAGCAAAGACAGAAAAAAATGTAAAATCTCTACTCATATTTTGCATAGGAATGACTGCTATAACAAAAAGATACCAGGAAAGAAAATTCAAATGACATATCAGGAACCAACTATTTTCTAGAGTGGATTATTTTAAATCACTTTAGCCTAAAGAAGACCTACCCTCTAATTTGCCTCTGATTCTCTGTCTACTCATGAATGATATTGAATTATCTTTCATATCTGATTATCTATAATGTTTCCAACATCATAAGAGCACTTATCATTTTTTTTCTTTAATCTCTAAAGTTTTATTAAAGCCTGTTATTCAGTTACGCAATCAGGTATATATATAAATCCTGCACACAAGTCTAGATTAAGTATAAAACTTTGAAACATGAAAATAACATGGCTCAAAAAAAGACTTAGGAAGATATATCATAATCAATATTTTGTATAGAATCTTCAAAATTAAAAAATTGAATACTGGTCACCATACAGTTTCAATTACGTCACAGAATTAAGTACATATTAGACAAGCAATTGTAATGAAACTTACCGTAGCCTTGAACTCCCGAGCTGAAGCAAACTTCCTGCTTCATCCTCCCTGTAGAGATGCCAACATCCGAGCAAGATGATCTGCAGGTGAGTTGTGGACCTCTGGCCATTCCTCCACAGGAGTTCCTTGTGGGAGGAGCCCATGCCCTCAGCACATAGTCATTGTTAATTTCTCCCCTCACCTGTGTTGTTCTGGCTCAATAAAAGGCTGGTGCGGAGGTTGCTGGGGCTACCCAGAAAGTCAGGGCTAGCCCGCCTTCCACAAGCTTGTACTTCTAATCCGCTTCTCGCCTGGTTCCTTCCTGAGCTAACCAAGACCAGGGCCACAGGAGCCCGACGGGGCGGGACACCTCCCAAGTTGCTGGGACTACAGGCTTGTGTGACCATGCTGAGATTCTTTTGCCTCTTTTAACACAGTACCTGGAAAATAGAAGGCAATCCATGAAACCTTTATTTACATTAATCAATTTTTTAAAAAAATGCCAGTTACCCCATAATATAGCTGTAGTGTAAGAACTTGGAAGGAACAAGTATAAAATGGAATTAACATTTCTCAGGGATAATAAAAGGTGAAAATAGAGAAATCTTCATATACTTTTAACTTCACTGTCCTGAGAACGTTATGAATACTTTTCACGTGATGATGATTAATTTGCAGTGACAATGTCTCTGTGGAATCCCTCATCACTTTGATGAGTTACTGAGTGGAATTATTATTTATTCCACTTGTGCCACCAGTCAGCAATGCTCACTCCTTACTCAGGACATAATTAGCACGTTACCATTTCCATAGCAAATATTAATCAGCATTAATTTTACTATGGTGCTGAAATATCATGAGTTAAATTGGGCTGAATTATGATTCACATTAATAAAGGAGAACTCTCCAGAGATTGTTAATATACAGCAGTTGTAATTTCACTTTATTAATCATACATTCAATTGTATTGAGGTGAGAAACACCCATTAAATAAATGGACTCTGATTGAATAATTCAATTCATAAATTAATGTGTGAACATGGTTTGTGAGTCACTGTCTTCTCCAGATCAACTATTGTGATGGAGATAGAATGTGCTCACTTAATACTCACTGCCCTCTGGCTGATAACTCTTGCTTCTAAGAATTAGAGAATAGTTAACATGCAGCATATGTTAATTAACATTCTTTATTAAAATCTGTTATTGTTGCCTTTTCTTCATCATTAATACTTGATTCATTGCTGTAGGGGTTAGAATAAAACCATTAGGGCTTCATAAACAGTCATCAATAGCTTGCACAGCTGAATTAGATTTTAAATAGGATGTTTTCATGCACTTGTTACTGTTTAAAATATTGTTTTTTCCCAATATGTGGAAAATAATAATTTATTCCATCAATGGAATAAGGGAAATATCCTTGCAAAATATGTGTATGGTTTATCCTAGGAAATCCAAGTGAAAGCATGAAATATTCTGTTTAAAAGTGATTACATCATAATTTTTCAATGATTCATAGAGCCATTTAAATTGGTTATGTATACAGTCAGGCACACAATAGAACTTTCTTATTCAATGTAGTTTATTTCTTCTACAAAACATGCTTATTAATGCCCAGAGTGAGTTGAAAACTTTCTATTAATGGACTACGCCTATTTCTGTCAAGTGAAATCTTATGATTAACAAGAGTTAACTGTGTTAGCTCCTAATCCTCTTATATCCATCAGGGTAAGCTCACTAATAGTATGGAAACAAATTACCCTAAATTCTCAATGGCTTAACACAATGAAAGTTCACCTCTTACTCATGCAAAGTCTGCTGGGCATTTGGCAACACGCTAGTCAACGGTTGTTTACCGAAAACTTGACTTTCTGTCACAACATGGCAAGTTACGAGATCACATCATTTGTATTGCTGCTATAGCAAAATGCCAGAAACCAGGTGGCATAAGCAACAGAAATTTCTTTCTCGCAGTCTGCCACCTGGGATATTCAAGATCAAGGTGCTACTAATTTGGCACCTGGTGAGGGTGCCCTTCCTGGCTCACAGACAGCCCTCTTCTCTCTGTGTCTGCATGTGGCAGAGAGAAAAAGCAGAGTCTCCTGTACCTTCTTAGAAGGGCACTAATTCTATCACGAGGGCCCCACCTTCATAACCCCATCTAAGTCCCTTCTCTCTCAAGGGCCCTGCCTGTCTCTGGATACCCTCACATTGGGACTTAGGACTTATGTATCTGAGGATGGACACAGCATTCAGTCCATAACACAATCCAATACTGACTTTGACCCATTTCTTAACCTTTGTAAAAGCAATATTTTACTGTCAGTAGCTGTCTCGGGAGGCTTGGGCCCATAGCACAGTGTCATAGACTTGGGTGGTTTAAACAACCAAAGTTTGTTTTCTGGCAGTTTTGGAGAAAAGGAAGATATTGGTCAAAGGGTACAAAGTTCCAGTTAAGCAAGATGAATAACTTCAAGAGATGTACTGCACAGCAGGACCATAATTAACATACTTGAAAATTCCCAAGAAAAGAAATCTTAAATGGCCTCACCGTACACAAAGTATAAGTCTGTGAAGTGACCACGGATACGTCGGCACCACATACAGGAAACAGCCAGGGTGCAGATGGACAGTACGACTTTGCCAGAGGGGAGGCTTGCCAGAGGTGCATGAAAGCCCCCCTGCCCCCGCCAAGAGGGCCTGAGCGCCCCAATCCATCTCAGCAACGGCTATTTATTGAGGGATCGCAGGTGTGGGGAGTGCCCAGCAATGACATACAAGGGCTAAGTGCTTAAGGATCACCACATGCTCTTTTCCCACGGGCTTGACTCCCACACAAATGTTCAAGGTCCAACACCTGCTCACTAACCAGCAACCAATTTCATCTCATTCCCAGAGCACCGAGTTACCTGAGGGCTTGTCCGCCAACTGCAAAACATCTCTGAGCTTCTACAGATATTAATCAGGCTGATGTACTCATTTCACAAGGTAGACATGAACTCCCGTATCACAATGTCACATTGTACACATTGTATATTTATTGTATGTAAAATCTATACAATTTTTATTTGTCAATTGCACCTTAATAAAGCTTGAAGAAAAAATAAATAATAATTTGGAAATAATTCAATTCCTTCTAGAGTTTAAGAAACAAGAAGAATATATCAGAAGGAAGAAGACACCATTGAAATCACGAGTCCAGCATGAATCAACGGCATAGATGTCTGTCAGATGGAGGAGCACGGCTATTGCAGAAGCCACCATATAGAGACATAAAAATAGCTGAGAGGAACCAGGCGGTGGAAAGCATCTAACAAATAGCCAAAAACATCAATGATGGATTTTCTCTTCACTTTTCATTCAAATAGACATTTAAGATTATAGCTGAGTGTGGTTGAGGCGAAGGATCACAGCAGTTTAGGAGATGCAGGTTGCAGAGTGCTGAGATTGTTCCCACTCGCCGGCCTGGATAACACAGTGAGGCCCCATATCAAGGAAGACAAAGATTCCCTGCGAACCTGCCGGACACCAGACAGGGGCGACTCTGACAGCTCACAGGTCCTGTGAGAGACCTAGATGTAAATAAACAAATTGGGGGCCTGGAAGTTAATACATGATAGGGTTTTGTTCCTAAAATCATGGGGACAGAAAAAAAGGGACATTTTTGTCAGCTGGAGAAAAATCCTAGATGAAAACCTTTCTCATGGGTGTGACTGAGAAATAATAGATATTGAGTAATGATGGGGGAGTCGCCAGGGCACAATTTTCAGTTGGAACATCAAGAGTAAAGCAAGGAACCAGGAAACCACATGGCATGTAGCGATGACTGAGCAACTCGTATCATTCAGTAACAAATTGCTGGGCAGGTGGCTGGGTGGCCAAAGACTTAGTGGAGGCCCAGTTTCAGGGACAGCGTCATTTCCCAGCTGCGGAGTGCAGTGAGGGGTGGCACCGAAGGCGTTCTTCACTCACGAATCCACCCAGACGTGGGCCTTAGAAACCGCATCTTGAGTATATGAGGAGGCCGGATTTAATGAGAATAAAGTACAGGTAGAAAGACATCTTAAAAGATAAGTGGGGCTTTACCAAGAAGAACATTCAAAGAGTAAACAGAGAAAGACGAGCCTGCAAAAATCCAAAGAATGATCAGAAACTTGTGAAGAAAGCCAGTAGGGAAAGGCACCTTTGAAACAGTAGCAACAGCAAAACAGCACATTTCAACTGTGCTTAGAATATATATGAGTTGCTCTCAAGCAGTTAATAACTAGGTCAAATTTTAAAAAGCTTCCTCAGGCAAATACATTAGAGAAATGCTGTTACCAAAGCATAATTATTTTCTTTAATGTGAGGCTTCTTGGAACGTTAATACCGTACTTTACATCAGAACCTTCCAGGAGGTGCAGGCGTCTATCATTGCAGGGGACAGACCAGGCGCAGAGGAATTCATATCCTTCGATGGAAACTACCCTTCCTCCAGTTGAACAAACCCTCATCCTGTGATTAATCCCTCATTCCTCCTTTTTCTCCATAATAATGGCCAAAGAATTGCCGAGTGCTAATTATTTTTGCTACTCCAGTATTTGTTAAATAGTTCTCTTTATCTCTATTTGAATTACTCCTGATTCATATTCTTTTACATGTTTAACAGACTTTGTCAGGGTTTTTTTTTTTGTCTTTCCCTGCAGAATTTCATGCATTGCAGGCAGAGTAATATATTTTGTCTTCCCTACCTGTTTCCTTATAATATTTTTTCATTTTTTCCTTATAACATTTTACCCGTCTTTCAGGTAGCTTCTTGCGTGAATTTCCTGAAGACTTTCCATGAAAAACAATGGAACCATCAATGGATGTCCAAAATCCTAAGTTTTGATTTTTAAAGTCTTCAGGAGTATAAGGAATTTTGATTCTGGGGAAAATATTAATTAATTTTAGGGAAGAATCTTGGATGTAGCACTAGATAAAGAATCAATGCTTTTTAGCTAAAGAATGTTCAGAAGACAATTTGAAAGGAAAAAAAGGATATGTGTGTGGGTGTGCAAGATATGTTTATGAGAAAAAGAGCTAATGTTTCTCCGTATCATATCCCCTGCACATCTGGATTTGTAGATTTGCTCCACTCTGAAAAATATAATTATTTGCCTAATCATCTTCAAAACCTTCCATTATAAAACTGTTTGGTTTTTCTTTTCTTTGTTTTTGGATAAACAACACAATCCTTCTAATGTCCCACCATGTCTTCATGAGCTGGCATCCGCCTTCTTCACCTCTCACACAATTTGCTAACCTTCCTCAGCATCTCTGTTCCTGATCCTGGTATGGACAACCTTTCAGAAAACACATATCCAACTAATGCTTATAATATGAAACAAAGGAAACTCACAAAAATGTTGTTATGATGTGATATTCCCGGGTTAACTGGAGTTCTTTCCTTCCGGGGGAGCTGACTCATGAAATATTATTCTCAAAATGGGTCCTTTCTCAAGTGTTCATTTGCAAATACCAGATATACTTCAGAATTTTTCTCACTTGATGTCAATTTAATTACCCCATGGTTTATCTTACAAGAGTACAAGTGAATCTTTCTAAAAGCAGAGTATGAATGTCTTAACTCAATAACTAAGAAAATGACATGAAGGCCACGTTAACCAGTTTGATGAGAGTATTTCAAATTATAAATGAAAATACCACACTGTACCCTGTGATTGCATTAATCTATACAGCTATGATTTAATAAAAAAATCTTTTAAAAAATAATAATTGCTCCAGGTAGTAAGCTTTTTTCTAAATTTAAGCCAAAGGAATGTGAAAATCATTAATTATATCTTCTTAAATCATTAACTATATATTTTAGTTGATTATTTTTCTGAGTAATCCAATCAATTCCATTGTATCTTGACATCTGTACTTCAAGAGCATGCAACATTATATCAGGAGGTGACTATTACCTGTCTAAAGTAAGTTCACACTTTAACAAGTAACAACATATAGATCTCACTAATAGTCCTACATGTAACCAACAAAAGATATGTGAGAAAACTTACATGATTTATTTTGTAAATTTATACTGTATACAAAAAAACCTTTACAGTTCAGTATCAATACAAAGTGAATTCTAAGTAAAATATGGAAGTATTTCCATTTACTTTTCTATTATTTTCATTTTTTCTTGGATTATTAGGGCAAAAAAAAATGAAAACTCCAATTTAAAAATAATTTAGAATGAAAATGAAAATGCATAAAAGAACAATCATCTGAGTTGATTTTCCTCTCCTCTGTAATCAAATTTCATGAAATGATAATTGTAAAAATGATATGCCAGTATCTTTTGTGGGTCTTCTCACACCACTTTATCAGGGAAAACAGTCTACCAATTTCACTGTTTTTCCACGTTCTAGTCAAATGCTAACATTAATTGATAATGTCAATTTGAACATATTCAAATTCTACCCAGAATGAAGAGCATTAAATTTCAAAGGGTATCTGAAATACACACACACACACACACACACATACACACGCAATTTGAATTTATTTTGATCCCAACTGATAACTTGGGTCAGGATCAAACATTCTGCCTAAAACAAAGAGGACCTTTAGTTTCAAGTCTGATGAAGCCTTTATAGTTTAGTGTAAGGGGAAATATTCACTTTAGAAAGAGATTGAATATCCAACCCACTTCGCAGCCTCCCTCAATACTTAGAATTTGTGGTTGGAAATTCATAGCTTCTATAACTTTGATGGGAAATAGTGAATTGAAAATATCATACTGAGTTTTTTAATATCTAACTAAAGAAACTTATTTAAAAATAAATGATGTAGTACAACTTTCAGAAGAGCTTCTTGCATGTGGCTTGTAGTGCCAAATAAATTTAAACAGAGCAGCTGGTTTCTGGGTGAGATTCCCTGTGGTCCTGCGGATAGATCTGTTCCCAGTGGTTAGGAGAGTTCTATTTTATTGTTTTTGACAAGCATAGCAGTCTGGTCACAGGTGTGGACAACAGCTAAAATAAAAAAAAAGTAGGAAATAACCAAACTTGGGCTGTCATTTTGATTACATTTTTATAGATTTTAAGGTAAATAAAGTTAATGTTACAACTTTTTTAAAAAAAGTGAAATCTAAATGTATGTTCTTTATTTTCATCATAGGAAATCTGCTTTTAAAAATGCACAGCGTGGTTACCTTGTCCATGTCCTTCCTAACATTTTCACATACACATATATCTGAAGGGATTCATAGTTTAGCAACATTGATTTGTTTATTCATTTAATTCAATAGGAACATCTTACAGATGACACAATGTTTAGTAGGCACAAAATTGGCATCCACTGTACAAGACTTATTATTAAACTACAGGCTATAGCCATTAAACCAACTACAGGTTTTAAGAATCCTGTATTTTCCTTCAAAACAACTTTCAGAATAAAGCAGGAATTGAAGAAATCAGGTCAATTAAATTAAATTATACATTCTAAATGTGTGTATTTAAAGGGTTTCTGTCTTGTCATCCTTGGCTTCCTTTGTAGCTCCTATAGAGGTATATATGTTTCTCCCAATAAAAGCTTTCATTTTACTTACTTATTTATTTTTTTATTAAATCATAGCTGTGTACATTGATACAGTCATGGGGTACAGTGTGCTGTTTTTATATATAATTTGAAATATTTTCATCAAACTCGTTAACATAGCCTTCCTGTCATTCTCTTAGTTATTGTGTGGATCACGCCTATGGTTCATCCTATAAGGCTACATGTGAATCTTTCTAAATATAGAATATAAATGTCTTAACATAAGCTTTCATTTTAATTACAGATGATTTAGAATCCAGATCTAATTCTTCTTTGTGATATGTTTCATAGCATGGTCCTCCTCAATTCCTGCCATGTTTTGTAATATTCATATACTCTTGCTGGGTCTATCTCTGCAGAGATTTATTTATTTATTTATTTATTTTTTAATTTTTTTTGAGACAGAGTCTCACTGTGTTGCCCTCAGTAAAGTGCTATGGTGTCACCACTCACAGCAACCTCAAACTCTTGGGCTTAAGCAATTTTCGTGCCTCAGCCTCCCAAGTAGCTGGGACTACAGGCACCCACAATACCTGGCTATTTTTTATAAAGTTGTCATTGTTGTTTACCTGGCCTGGGCTGGGTTGGAATCCATTAGCTGGCCTGGGCCTAGTTGGAATCCAGCAGACTTGGTGTATGTGGCTGGCACCATAAGGACTGTGCTATGGGTGCCAAGCCCATGGAGATTTATACATGTACAAATCCCCATACTTTTAAATTTTTTTTAATTTTTGTATCAAAAGAAATTGTTTCCCTTCTAAAGTTTAATTCACGTTTTTCAATGAAATTTTAGAGTTCTCACAATATAACCATTTTAGCAAATCCCCCAAAAGAGCTGAACCATGAAAAACAAGACTATATTCAAGTCAGAAATAACTTTGCTGTCCTATTTAAAATGGTTGTCACGTGTGCCAGTTTATACACTGCAGGGATTCTAAGCACGAAATAAAAAGTCAAGAATGAATGGTACAGCTCCTGGGTGAAGGGCTCAACTACAACTTGGACTTTACCTAACAGATGCAAACAGTGTAACCTGATTGTTTATACCCTTATGTTAACCTGATATCTTTAAAAAATCAAGAATGAAAACTCCTGGAGATATAATACTTGGAGCCATCATTCAATGTTACAGTTTAAAAACTAGAGGCAGAATTTCTACATCATGATGCTCACTAAGAGAACTGAACTCATGAGAGTCATATTTTTTTGATGGACACTGTGATAAGCCTGAATATGTTACAGTACAAAGTTTCTGCTCTAATATCTCACCTGGTTGTGAGAAACTTTGGAACCCTACAAGTGAGGGGTAGGGGTTGGGGAAACACTACTCTCATATCTCCAAATCCATCTACTACAATCACACTGCACTTTCTTTCCTACCTGAGGTTTGTCTTGGTGGAAGGCTTCTCAGAGGATCATCAATGTCTGAACTTTCTTTTCTTTCAAAACTTTTATCCCCTATACCAGCCAAGAAACCTACATCTATCCTGGTGGATGGAACAATCTGGAACTTCATGAATTCTTTCAAAGTCACTGATTCCTTAGGACCAAATATCAAATCTAGGTTCATCTTGTCTCTGTGTGTCACTATATATTTTTTTTTCTTGAAACATTGTGGACAATGGTCTAGATGATTGATAAGGAGAAGTAACTAACAGAGGAAGAAAACAATGTGGACCCTGAGACATTTTCAGAGTTTTCTTGATGTCAGAGAAAGAGGAAATCACCCTTCTAGCATCCAGGAGCTGGTCCACCCCCAGATAAGTCTTGATTCTGCTGAACATCATTTCATAGAATGTCAAGAACAGACAAGGCCATTCTGTGACTATATTGGATCAAAACATGAATATTTCCACTTTCTAATCAAGTCTAAATCCAGATAAGCACGGCCAGTGTCCATCCTCTGATCCCAGCTGAGTGACTGCTAATTTCTTATGAATTGTAGCTTGTGTGGCATCCGTAATCTGCACTCTAGAAGCCCTTATTTATTGAGATAGCCAGTAGAATTATCCCTGCTTCCTGATAGCAATTCAGAGCTAAACTTCACTTTTTAAACCCTCCTTAAAATGACCCAAACACAGGCCTGTATCCTACAACTCCTTTCTAACCTCTCTACTGAGAAAGTCATAGTTCTTCATGATGGTGTGTGCTTTACTAAGAAAAGAAATACACCCAACCTATTTGGGTGTGTCCTGGGTGGTATTGGGAGGTCGACACTATCTTCATTGTAATATGAAGATACTATTTAGCCTTTCCTTTGTTTTAGAATGTGCACTGATTTTGGAAAATAAGTAAGTGATAAAACTATTAGCATCCTTACCACTCAGTGGCTTAACTGTTGCTACACTAATGGTTAATGGGTACATCAACACTACATACTTGTAGAGAAAAAAAGGGGGAAAATAAACTGTATTGCTTAAAGATGTCCTTGCTCAAACTAGCAAAGGTAATTTATTTTGTGATATTCTATCTGATGAAACTAGAAGTAACACACAGGGCACTTCTGCTCCCTCCTGAAGAGTGATGGGCCTTGGGGAAAAGCCCATGAGTGAATGTTTGAGTTGTGAACAGATCAAACCAACTTTCTAAGTACCAATTGTACTGAAATGAATGAGTAACAGACAAATTCTGATTATTCAACTAGGGTATTTGGCAGACATTAAAAAAAATAGACAAAGTGAGCCTGTCACTTCAAAAGAAACAACTGATAGAATTTGCTTTCGGTAACATCTAACCACCAAGAGCTCTATAGCTTCCAACACTTAAAGAAAATATATCAACGTTTGGCAAATTTGCATACTCACTGAACTAATATTTTCTAACTGGCAAATCCATGATAATCATACACATGTTAACAATTCATCCAAGGTGCAAGATTTTAATGCAACAAAGTATGAAAAGTTCATTGATCTGGTCCCAAATTAAAAATCGTAAATAACCTTTAAGTAACTAATACATATCAAATTTCAGTGTGGTATGAAATACAAACACCATGATACCTGAAAAGACAATTCGAATTCCCATTTCCAAACACTCATCTGTGTATGCCTGAACATTCTTCATAGACTTAAAATAAATCAGGCAATAGATTGATTACAACCACTATGGATTACTTCAGGCATTAAAGAGGTTTAAAAGATGTGAAAAGATGCTTGTCTTATCATTGTTATTTTTCGATAATACAGTTTCCATGAAAGATAAGCTATTGATGTTACTATACTATGTATTTCTTTATTGGCATATAGAAATATATGTAAGTTGGTGAACTGATCTAAAAATCCTAAGTTCCCCACTAACTGTACATACCTCCTCTTGGCCAAGGAGACCCCAAAGAAATCTTAAAATTGAGTTTCCAGCTATGACAAGATGATAGGTCAGACACATTTTATTATGTCTCCTCCCTTAATAAAGACTAGAAGGCCTTTTTTTTTTCCCCTTAAGGACTACACAGAAATCAGTCTCATGATCTATTCCTCCCTGTCTGTGGTAACCAGCATTCTTTCCTGATAAAAGACCACCAATCACAAACTAGTTTTAACCAGACTACAGAGCATGCACAGAGAGGGATTCATGTCCTTGCTACATTTTTTGACATCAAAGGACCACCAGTTCCTGAACATGGACCCCATAAAAGGGCATAAAGCTCAACTGCACAGGTGTGTGCTTCTTCGTTCATGAATATTCATGACTCCTCCTACAGCTTGTTAAATATCTATATTGGCCACCACACTCAACAGAAATTCCTGTTCCTGTTTTCTTTTCCTCTAAGCAGGTGTTCTGGACTTTGGGCCAGGGCTCTGCTTCCCAGCCTGTCAGAATGGCCACCTACGGGCTGCAGCCCTTTATGAGAAATGAAGCTTTCCTGTCCAGATTTATGAACCGTGTCATTTTCTTTATTTAACAAGTAAATATAAAACAAGTAATGTACAAGAAAATAAAACATACATGAGCAATATTTAAACATTCATTAGTTTTAATCCCTAATAAAGTAAATACTGAGAGAGAAAGCGAGGTAGGTATTTAGGCTATTTAGAAACTTCAATAATAGTTTTAGAATATAAAGGCTTCCAGAGAACAAAACATTTGAGAAAGTCTTGGTTAATATATTAAAAATATTTTCCATCACAATTTTAAGTATTAATTATAAATTATTCTTCTTTCTCTTAGGAGCTGAGTACATTAAATGTAATTCAGATAAAAGAGTGGAAGGATGTCTTTTTTTTTAATTGAGCAATAATAATAATAATAATGCAAAAATAGTAATATTCACATTGTCAAATAAGAGTATGTCCGTTATAGAATGCTTTGACTCTGAGGTCAGTATGGAGTCATCAATTAACTTCTTCTTATTATTTTTTTCCAAGTCTCAAAAAATAGACAACTAATATTTATAAATAAAAATAAATATAAATATAAATACTTGTAAATAAAAATAAAATATAATTTCAAAAAACAGATTATGCCAAATCTTATAGACAATAGGAAAAGAAGAAATACTTCAAAATCATTCCACATCATCTGGATACATCTGATATTAAAATAGGAAAAAATATATTACTATAAAAGGGAAATTACAAACGTATTTCACTTATAAATGAGGATGCAATATCCTAAACAACATATTAAAAGTTGAATTAAAAATTAATGTTTAAGTAAATTTACATCCATCTTTTGGAAGGATGTCTTTAATTAGATATGAGAGATTGTCAATGAGCTAAGATAACAAAAAAATTGAAAGAAATCTGGTTTCTTTAACATACTGATTTCCATAGTGACCCTATTTCCATGACATTCTGACCAAGATTTATTTTTGGAAAACTTTTATTTCCTGATATATTTTGGATTTAATTTTTTAAACACTTTAAAATTTGGAATGTATGGGTGGTAATACACTATAAGTCAATCTCAACTTTGTTATATTTGAGTATAAATCAAATATAGAAAGCAATATTTATTTTTTAGAAATCAAAGAAAGAGGAAGTCATAAAATCTTCAGAGTGTAGAAATAAAATATGAGAAAACAAGGACCATGTATAAATAGTGATAAAAGAGAGTTTCCAATGATAAAAAAGAAAATATATATAAAACCATAGTCTTTATGTTACTTTTAGTAAATCCAATTATTTGGTATTATTAAGTGAACTGGACTGGGGTCTATTTTTATATAGCAATGCTAGCAGAAAGTATTTTTAAAAAATTACCAGTTGAGAAAAATTTTACTATTGAAACCTAAAAATACTTTTTTTGTGTATTCAAAACTCAATATATTTTAGGATATTCACAAATAACGTAAATAGATAACATTATTCTAAGAGAAAAATCAAAATAGTCTTCAAACCCAAATTTTAAGAGTTCCTCTTGGCTTCTGGACAATCCAGCCATTTTTCCCCACTTTTCTTTGGTACATGCTTATTTTTTGCATTATCCCACAAAAACAAAAATATTGTATGTTATATTGTAATTACAGGTAAAGGCAAAACATGAGGTTTTCTAATATTGTTGCTACTGAGATTTTAATCTTAAACTGAAAAAAAGCAATTTTCCTAACTATAGACACAAAAATTTTTATTTACGAAGCTTTTGGCAGATTTAGATTTACTAAGGCTTAACGTAACCAAATGGGAGAGTAACCTACATTTCCTCTCTTGTCTAACCAACATCTTTAAATATTGAAGGCAATAATTAGGACCAAATATGCCATGCAAAATATCATCCTTGTTAAGTTTGACTTACTTTATTGGACAAGATGATAAAAATTACGAATACTAATAAATAGCATTAACATGTATGAGGTTTAGCCGATTTGAAAGAGAATTATGCACCAAAATCAATTCTCTGCTTTCACCAGAATCTACCTTGTTCCTGATTTTATTGCCGTCACACGGAATTGCCTATCAATATTAATCTGCTCATACTGTGCTCTCAGAATATTTCCAAAGAGATATCAGTAAACTCAGGGGAAAGCTGTCAGAAATAGCATTTCGTCTAGGGGGGTGTATTTTGACAATTTTAGCCTAGAAAGATTTGGGTTTTATTTACCTATAAACACCGGCATATTGAGTGCTTTCACTATCAATATTTTTCTTCTTTCTTTAACCGAATGTCAAGTATTTTAATAGCATTTTTAAGAATGGACACTCTTCTTTCTGTCCTTGTTATTTAAAAATAATAGAAACATGCCTCAAAACAAACATGGCAATGAGCATGTTAACCTTTCCTACATGGAGAATTGGGTACTCTGGCTTATCCTGAATGCTAAGAATAGATGTATCCAAATTTGTTATAATCCATATCCATCTTGTCTTTGTACTTTTACATTTTGATTTCTAGTCCCAACTTTGGATCCCTTGAAAAAATAAAACCCTGTTCATCCTTCAGGGTGAGTTCACTGATTGCCTGAGTTCCCTGATTGGGGTTAAAGGATAAAATCAATAGCTCAGCATAAAGGAGTCAACAGTTATGAAGCTGCCTCTTTAGAGTTGTTTATACTCTTAAGAACTTTGGCCAGGGTGTTGGGAATCCGTTTTGAGGAGACAAAATTGTCAAACTAAGCAGTTTTCCAGAGACATTTCCAGTAAAATGTAAGGATAGGAGCTTAAACCATTGACAACGTGAACTTTACATACTTTGGGCCTTCAGGGGCTCAGGGTATGTTGGTGAGGTCACTGAAGGGACCTATCAGACGGGGCTTTGCATTGAGAATGAGGCAGTGGAGGAGAGAGGAGCTGCCGGGCAGTAACAGAGCAGCCAGTCTTCATGTAAAGGACGAAGTACAACCCACTTTTAGAGGCATGAATAGTTCCCTTTAATATTCTCTATTAACATCTATAAGAATATTTCCTCAACTCAAAAATATGTTACAATTTGCTTACTAGAACTTAGAAAATGTTTTCCTGCCATGAGAAAATGACCAAATGACCAGATAATAATTCTTGATTTCAAAACACATTAGAGAAGTAGAAGCCTTCTAAAATAAAGATGCAGAATCAAGTTATACAATATTTATTAATGCCTTGTTAATTATGTTTGGGAGCACAAAAGCTTGGTCAATTCAAAATAGCATGAGAAATAAAAGTGCAGTCCCCATCAGCCAAGGAAGAACAGGTTCAAAGTATTTAAAATTCACAAGCATGTTAAGATGCACCAGTCCCGCAGAGCTCATTAGAGCATGGATATCATAAAGCTCGTTACATTAGACCTCTCTAAAGGAGTTTATACTCAGGTATGATTATTATTATGAGGAAAATTAAAGTTAAAGCGCCATCCCCCTTAGAGGCTAATAATTTATCAGCCCAATGTCTTATAAAATGGATTTAATTGTTAGATAAAAATCAAATAACTTTGCTTAACAACTTTAAACAAAGAAATACTTTAAATCAAGATGGAATAATTGAAACAAAGAAAAGTAATTCTATTCAATGACAAGTCATGAATAGTTACCGTTTACCAGTAATTAATATGTAGAAAACACAATAAACATAACAAAAACACAACCACAAACACAACAACAAAATATTGACCATTGAAATGGCATCTTATCATGGATATCACTGGAGATGCTATATACTCCGTCTCATTTAAGCCTCAAAGCAACAAACATGATCTGTTGTGTTTTTGTTTTCTATTGGGACCACCAACCAGTTTCATCTTTCCCTGGACCCAATTATTCGAAACTCTTGACTACACATCCCTTCAAGGTTTAGGCCACCCTAATAGCCAAGGAAACCTTAGACAAACTTGTTTATTGAATTCTATAGAGCATATTATAATCCCGATCTCCTGAGTATAGTTGATGTCATTTTGATTCTATTTTAATCTTGCTTTCTATTTCCTTATAGTTTTGCTTGGATCTCCCCTGCCGGAGTAGAGAATAGCAGTTAACAGGACGGTTTCTAAAGCTACTCTAGCTATTAGGGTTCGCAAGTATGTGTAACAAAATGACCTGCTTCACCATAGCATTTGACAGATATCAATCTACTATGCAGAGTGTTAGAACAGGCTTTGGCCCTTCAGAATTGCTCCATATGATTTATGTAATTCATACTTATTTGGACTTATTCTATCATACCTAAAGTTAGGTCTTTTATTCATCAATGTTCAGCCTTTTTTTCCTAATTTAGGTAGATAAGGAAAATCAAGAATGATGGCGCCAAGTATATGAAGTACATGAGTTTATCCAGGGCACCGGTTTAGCCATAGGCTGCATTTAGCTGGTCCGACGTAAGCCTCTCTCACCTGACGTTGAGAGGGGGCGTTCTGGAGAAGTTAAGTCTTGGTCTCTGGGGTCAGCCTGCTCCTGCCACTTAGCTTTTGTGAGCTTCAGTTTCTCATCAGGAGTCTGAGTAATAATTCTAATGACCTATAAGGATGTGGGAATGTCTAACTACAGCGCTCAAAACTGTGGCAGGTGTGCATAGCCAACATAGAACAAATGCAAACTATTCATCCCTCCCAAATTCGTATTTGTTTCAGACAATTTTCTGAGAAACCATTACTACTTAAAACATCAACACATTTTACACCGTAATGTAAAGATTTTTGCATTCCTTCCTACCTTATATGTAAAAAAAATGAATAAATAAGCAACTAAAGTTGAGCCTCTCCTGAGGACTTAGGTGATGATCCTCTTCATGGTCGTCAATTGCAAAGCCCAGAAATGAACAGCAGGTTCAGAATTTATTGCTGCCCAGGCCTGGTTGTCCCCGTACGAAAATGATTCCGATTGCACTGATTTGCTAGAAGGAAACCTTGTTCCTTCACAGTACACATAATTTTACTCTCCTGAAGACACTGAGTTTTACAGCCCTTGTCTGCTTAAGACTACCGGAAAAAGCACCTCAATGAAATTAGTAAAAACAATAATTGGAATTTTAAAAACAATGCAGTCAAGTGAACTTCAGTTCTTGCAGAGCAAAGTAAAGAAACTAATTTCCGTGCTTTCCTGCTGTTTAGAAAAGCTCAGAAGCCTTTATGCTTATTTTAGCTTGATAATTTAAGCTATGAGTTTAAGTTGTGGATTTTTTATTGAATAATTGGAACATTATTTTTTTTGTCTGAGATATAAAAATTTCAAACCCATATGGCTTTTAGTTTGTACCATGCCAAATACAAAGATGTTATACAAGACTCTTGACTCGACGGGTGTTCAGTAGTAAATCAGTGCGTCAAACAAAATGAAGTCAGAAAACAGAATCTACAATGGATATTTCAATGGAGTAAAATAGATACAAAGGAGTGAAAAGACAGGGTGGGTGAAAAGCAGATGATGAGGCAATCCACTAAAATGTAGTAGCAGAAAGCTGCTACCAGGCCTTGGACTAAAGCCTTTGGATGGGGAAGTAAGGACCACAGATGACACCAACCTATTTCAGCAATGTCCCCAGAACCACAGAAAGAGAATCTTCCTCCATTCCCTCACCCAACAGATTTCTCTGGGTGCCTGCCTGGCAGGTGGGGAAGTAATTGATTAAGACACAATATATAGGAGGGCAGACAGGCCAGAGGCAACAGGGAGAGTGTAAGGAAATAAATTAGATACAACAATGACCCCCGAAACGACTATGGGAGAGACAGGAGTGTGTGTTCAGATAGTCTCAAAGGCATGTTCTTGGTTTTATCCTAAAATTAACGTCCCATAATGACCTGGCCCATGGTTTCTTCTTTTCTTTAAGTGCTTTTGCCATAAATAAAAACATAATTAACTTAGAATAAACTTGATTACATTGATGACAAGTCAACTCCGTATTGAACTTTAAAGTAAAATTAAATGTCACTCAAATTCCAGGTAAAGCTGAATGTGGAGAAAAAGAAACCAATTGTAATCATGCAGAAGGCAGTCTGAAGCGGTGTCCCTTCACCATACCCTGGAGCCTGGTGATAAATACATCCTGTGCCTTCTAACAAACAACAGCAAGAGGTAGATAGGATGTAATTTTCAGTGTATTAGCCTCTTGCAATACTTCCTAAATAGGCTTAGAAAAAGAAAAGTGTTCCAAATAAAAACAAATGTTAATAGGGAATAAAATCGATTGTAGCCCAATGTATTTAAATGGGTCGCTTTGACAAAGCTGTACTCCATTTCACGCGTCCTATACTATTTTATTTCATACACTGCTGAAAGTACTGACATTTTTAGTGTCGTCCATCAAGAAAGGAAACCATTAATATCTACTCTGATGTGTTGAGTAAACTTCCCTCTTATTCTCTTGTCAAAGTTCAGAAATTAATTAAATGTCTTTGACTATAGCTTCACCATTTAATATGGGAAAGTAAGTAATGAAAGTAACTTACCAAGAACGACATTTCTGCAGTTAGGACTGTATTTAAAGGATGTCACTAGTCTCACAGTATCACACGGAGGTGTTTACCCCATTTTTTTTTTAGTAAAGAAAAGACACTAGACCCAAGGGCATCAAAATGCTAGTTTCCTACGGTCATAAATGAGGAAAAATCGTCATTTTGGCAAAACCTCTGCCCTATAACATAGCAAATAAGTCTATGAAAAGATGCTCCAGGCCAGCGGTGGTGACTCACACCTGTAATCCTAACACTCTGGGACGCCAGGGCAGGTGGAACTGCCTGAGCTTAGGAGTCCCAGACCCCATGTCTACTAAAAATAGAAAAACTAGCTGGGCCTTGTGGCACATAGGTGCCTATATTCCAAGCTACTGGGGAGGCAGAGGAAAGGAGATCACATGAGCCTAAGAGTTTGAGGTTGCTGTGAGCTATGATGCCACTGCACTCTACCCAGGCTGACAGAGTGAGACTCTGTCTCCAAAAAATAAATAAAAATAACAACAACAAAAAAGAGGCCTACATCAGTCATCAACAGGGAAATGCAAATTAAAACAACAGAGAGATACAGCTGTACACCTACCACAACGAACAGAATCCAGAACCATAACAAGACCGTGTGTATGCTGGGAAAATGCGGAGCAACAGAAACTCTCATTGCTGAGGGAATCAACAGTGATACAGCCGCTTTGAAGGACAGCTGGGCAGTGTCTTACAAAGCTAAACATATTTTATCATAGGGTCCAGCAGTCATATTCCTTGTTGTTTACCCAAAGGAATTGAAAAATGTGTTCACACAAAAACCTGCACATGGACGCTTATAGCAGCTTTAGTCATAACTGCCAAATCCTGGAAGTGACTGGGTGACCTTCAGTTAGGGAATGGTTAAATAAACTGTGGTGTGAAAAGTAATGCGAACTGAATATCGTTCAGCATGACAAAGCAATGAGCTGTGGAGCTATGAAGAGACAGGGATTAAATGCACTGTAGGAAAAGAAAGAAGACAGGCTGAGAGGCTGTGTTCTCTAGGATTCCAAAGACACGGCACTCTTGAAAAGCTGAAACTGTGCAGACAGTAAAAATATCAGTGGTTTCTCAGGTTTGGGAGTAAGAGAAAGAATGTCTAGGAAGAAGATGGAGGATTTCTAGGACAGTGAAAATACTGTACATGATACCATGGTGATGAATACAAAAAATTACACGTCCCCCAAACCCATGATGCAAAGTTCTGAGAGTGAACCCTGATGTACATGGTGGACTCAAGCGATGATGGTGCACAAAAAAAAAGTGTCAAATACATGCACAGTGTTTTCTTATTAATCATATCTACTTAGGTTATTAATTCAAACAAATAAAATATATTTAATCCATCAGAGTATCTCTCCATGAGGAAAGAGATTCTGTGCCCATAATTGTGTATTAAAGGGCTAAAGTATCAATGTTAGCATGCCTGCCTTCCTTCTTCATATTACCCTTGAATTTGACTTTACCACTCTTAATTCCATATCAGAGTGCTGAATGTTTAATGTAATGTCTGTGTCTTACTAACTTTAGATTTCTTCACTTCTCATCCAGAACAAAATTATTAGTTTAATTCTAATTGCAATGTTAGGATGTTGATGTTGAACAAGAGAGTTTGTCAGTGAAAGAACTGAAGTCTAAATCTGGATATTTAAGGCACTTCAGGAAGCTATCAGTTCCTTTCTTTATACTCTTCTGATTCTAAAGGAGCAATAAAGGAAGCCTATATATCGATACAATGAATATTCAAGCCACCAACTAATGTGTACTAATTTCTTTGTGTAGCAAGAAAGATCACTGGAAAGGGTAAAGCATTTGTGTAGACTTTGAAGAGATTTATTTGGAGGGAAAAAAAGAATGTCCAATAGTCTAAAATGGAGATTTGGCAGAGTAGCAAAGTTAACATTTGGAAGAATAAATATTATCGTGCTCTCATGAAATACGTTTATAAGAGAGCAGAATAAGTCCTAAATATGACTTCTAATTATCTTTTGTATGTACTTATTTTTATACTTTACAAATCTAATTTTCTATACCTACTATTTTTGCTAAATTCAATCTCTCTAGGCTAAGTAATAAAGAGTGGATTGAACAGAATACCCTCACTTTCCTGGTATTGTTTACAAGAGGATATATCTCTGTCAGTTCAATCACCAGGGAAAGTTGCTCTTCTCTAACCTTGGTTTTTGTTGGTTTGTTGTTGTTGTTTTCTGACAGATGTTGTCCTCCACTTACTCCACTGATTTGCTCTTTGTTGCACAGTTTGGGGGGGGGGGTTGTATCTATGATAATGTTGTAACAAGAGGCACCTTTATGGTTTATGGGACTTATAAAACAATGAATACAACTAAAATGCTCCAAAATTTGACCTAGCCTAGAAGGTTTTTTGCATTTCTTATTTCTTACATAGCAAACTGTGAGATACATTTTAAGTATAACAAAAATCTTTGCATGCAGAAATATATACAACTGACAACTGCGGGCAGTTTTGCAACAGATGAAAACAAAGTTTTACAGAGCTTTAAGAAGAAGGCATTGATTTATGCAGACGGAACATAAGCCAAAGCTTCATAAAAGAGGGTACAATTTAGGGTAGTCTTAGAAGATGAGCAAGATTTTGACAGTTGAAAATGTATGGTTGAGTTTACTAGATATCCTATTGCTAAAAAAATTGACCGTGCAACATTTATGGAAACTTTTCATTAACTTTTCCTCCCATGAGCTTTGGGCAGAACTTTTAGTAATTAATCTTCTAGTGCTACAATGAAATAGGCCAATGTGATTACAGTTGTGAATTCTCGGTGTGAAGATAAAAGCAAACAAAAACAACAGCAAAGACAGAAGAGACAAGCCTAGGATAATAAAAAGTAACCACTTGCCAAAGATTAGAGTTCCCAAAGTCTAAACGTCACTACGTAGCCTTTATCAAGCACAAGGCATTAATACTGGTTTTCCATTTACTTGCCATGATTGTGTCTCACTAGAAGAGAAGGCTACAGGAGTTTGCTTTTTACCAACTACAGCCTAGTCTGAAGATAAACTTTCTCTGAGGAAGGTAAATTAGTCATTGTAATGTCTGATTAAGAAAGAGATGGTTCACTAAAATAGGTAATTAAATATCTTCAAATTTGAATGAAGGTTGCATTAGTATTCTACCATCATCAGCAGCAGCAACCTCATGTTGTTCTCTATATCATGATAGATTCTCTTACTTTCATGACAATGTTCCAGTTTTAGTTTTGTCATATTTCGGTTGGTATCATTGTATATTTAAGAGCATACTCTATGCTATTTAAAT
>NW_003852428.1:12675100-12693915 GCF_000181295.1 Otolemur garnettii | reverse complement strand
AAAAAAAATTAGCCAGGTACAGTAGTGTTCACCCATACTGCCTTATACTCAGGAGGTAGAGTCAGGAGAATTGCTTGACCTGGGAGTTTGAAGTTGCAATGAGCTATGATAATGCCACTGCATTCTAGCCTGGGTAGCAGAGGGAGACCATGTCTCCAAAAAATGTGCTCTTGGTGAAAGTGAAAATATCAAATTTTTGTTAAACACAGCCTGAAAACTTTCTAGAACTAATTAAATTATATAATTAAATACAAATAGTGCCAGTACATTTTTTCAGGGGGGATACAATGTGCTAGTTTTATATACAATTTGAAATATTTTCATGAAACTGGTTAACATAGCCTTCATGGCACTTTCTTAGTTATTGTGTTAAGACAGTTATATTCTACTTTAGTAAGTTTCACAAGTACATATTTTTTAATTTACCTTTTACTAAAGAACCAGAATTCTGCAAATAGTTTAAACTAAGAATTTGAAAGATGTGTCTACTTTTGAAAGTTGAAAGGAAAGGCTTTAAGTAAAAATGAGGTCTCAGACTCAGGCTACATAGCCATTAGAGATATATGCATTTGTTTGTAACAACTTAGAAAGGACATCTTACAGCTAGAATAAGTTATCTTTTTATTTTCATCTAACAAAGATTATTCTATCTCAAGAATCTAAACTTTACTAAAGAGTAGAAAAACATACACTAGCTAATGAATACATATGATTTATGCCTTTTATATAGGAGCAAACCTATAGACCACAGTAGAGATAGCAGAGGTTCCAGAGTCACGAAAACCAGTCAAGGAAAAGAACATGGTCATAAAGTAAAGCCAGGAGGTCATGGGCTAAATCCAGGAATCCACGGATTTGCTACAGGTTTGCTACTGTTCTGTTTCTATTGACAGATTTTTCTCTTGACTCTAGGTCACATTTTTTCTCTTTTTTCCCCCAAAAGTCTTGATTTAATTTATTCTTTACTTATTTTATTTCATATTGGAAATTCAAATGATACATTTTAGATTCCAGGCTTCTTTTTTGATAACTTTTTAAGATTTTTTTTTTGTTTTCTCCTAGAGGAAATAAAAAATAAATAAAAAGAAAATTTGACTACTGGTAATTATGTTGATCTCAGCAATCACACTCTATGGTTAACAAGTGTGAATTCAGGCACAAGTAGACCTATACTAACAATTTCAATCAAAGTATCAACAAGAACTAACCAAGACATCCATAAGATGTTGTCTGATATGCCCAAAAACAACACTTGGAAATACTATATGGCCACAATAAGACAAGAAATAAAATCACAGGCAACAAGCATAATGTTAAGTAAAAAATTGAGTACTATGTGATTCCATAATGTGTCAAATAAAACCCTACTGTAAAGTTCAAAGTAAAACAAGGAATTGGTTACCACAAACATCAAGCAGGTTATATGAAGAATACTGGGAAATGGAGCCCCCAAGTTTAACACATGTCGAAAAGAAAATGCAAACTGTAACAAATAAAACTATCTGTACCAGTGGCAATAATAATAACATAGATAATAATGATGTTTTTGTAGTTAGGCTTTTAGGTATAGGAGCATCACAGCATAGAAGAAATAACAACTAACACACTAGGCTCCTGTAAGTTTATATGTTCATTATCTTATCATAGAAATCTATCAGTAGTAGAACTTGTGAGATTAAATAACAGCACTTCCAAATTAAACCTTAAACTTCCATAATCCCTCAACTTGAAATGTGAAGGTTTTTAATTTCAAGTCCACTGTAACCAGTGAGACAAGAGAATTCCTTGGGGTTCTGGTATCTTTTGTAAAGTGAGGAAGTTCTACTAGATGTTCACAAGTGTGCACTTGAGTTTTAAATTTCTATTTCTACACCAGCATATACATATGTTTAATTTTCTTTTAAAAAAACTATATGGTATGTTTGCCCAGTGACAAGCCAAGTAAGATAAAATTTATAATTTTCAATTGAATGATAAGTTTAGAAAGTGATTTTATATTCCCATTAAACTTAAATATATTGCTATGATTCACTAGGAAGCTTATTTTTCTATTTTAAGGAATTTTGAGTGAAGATAATGCTCTAAAGATGATCTCCAAAATCCAAGAGAATGCTGAAATGTATAAAAATTGAACATTGTGATTTTTAAACATCATTTAGGAAGTAGGACTCACATGCAGTGACTTCAGTAAGACTGATTGGGATGACTGCTTCCCATTCAAAGGTCACTCTCAATTACATGCAGTTTCGTAAAAAATTTTGCTCCACTCTTAGTTTCTTCTCTTCGGGAACAAATGACTGTGCCCTCTTCTTTTTTAATTAGTCAGAGATTGAGAGAGAGAGAGTTAGCTCATGTTTAATTTTAGCAGGCCACTTCATGCCAATTGCTTCTTGAGACTTGTAACAGTAACAGCTGAAATAAAGTTAGAACATCCATCTTTAGATCACATCACTGTGATATGCCCCCATGTTACCTTCACATGCCATGTATGAGTAGGAAAAGTTTATACTGGAAGTGCAGATACCACTCTGTTGTGGTAGGGACATGGAATAGGAGATATTAGGGGACCACTGGCTAAAACAAACAAAAAAACCCTTCAGTTCAGAGGGGTTGATGATAGACAAGATATAAGAAGCAAAGTGTCACTTCACCAGAGAATGATTTTTCCTACAGTTAACTGGTGACTACAGCACAGACAGTCATGATTCATTACAATACAGCAATCTTGGGAAAATTGTCCTTCATATGTTTGTATCTCTCAGTGACTTGAATTATAATTGTCAGAGAAGAAAATAACACCATAAAGACATCTCTGAGTAATTAAAAAAGATTTTACTAAGTCACATCACAAAAGCAGTTTGTTTTATCCGTAATACTCCTTGATATGTAATTAATGAATGTTTCAGTCTCTATAATCTTGGGAAGTATGATCATAACTGAGCCATACAGATGCATCACTCAGGTCAACACACTGTAAATATTCATGGGATGAAATCTGTGCTCAGGTTTCATACCTGCCTCCCTTGACCCCAGGGATGACTAACCAGTGAAAGATCTGTACCTCAGTTGCTCAATGTAGGATTCATTAGAGCCAAAAAGAAGAAAGTGGGCTACGTGTGGTCCCTCTGGCTGGAAGAAAGCCAGGCAGATGAGAGTGATCCCCAAGGATGAGTCTACCACTTGTAAAGCAGCTATAGAAGCAAACACCAGGATGATTTGTCACCAGGCCAGAAACTACTGGGAATGTTTAGGAAGATTATACTTCTAAAATGATTATGAAAAGCCATGTTTTAAGCACATACACAAAAGCTACCCCCTCTTACTGTCTTGGGGGGATTATATGTCAGATTAAATAGAAGATCTTGGACTATTCTAAGTGCATGATTTATGAGACTATTGTGTACTGGAATAATTTGGAGAATTCCAAAGAATATAGGGAATCTTTAGATAAAGGAAATAAAGGAATTCTTCCTTTTAACTGTAAGAATGTTAGCTTGAACATTCATCACTGTGGGCCTGTGTAGATAAATTTCTGCATCATAGACTTACTGCTGTCCTAGTAGGCCTACTGCCAAGAAGACTTGGGAATTCCATTGTCTTTACAGTAAAACTCCTAGGATCTTAGGAAGTTGCAGTACCATAGGTTTGTGAAATATGAATATATGAGAGTATATCTACTAACTTCATCTTTTAATCATAAGGGAAACAGCATTAGTTTTAACAACAAAGAAGGTATCAATAGCAGATCAGCACAATTTTCTAGGTATATGACAGTATGAAATTTATAAGCCCATTTTTTTAAAGATTTCAATGAAATCAAATGTTAGCTTCTGGAATAAAAAAATGATTCAAAGTTTTATATTTTTATCTTTAGTCTTCTGAGCTTTAAATTGTATTCTTGGGATATAAACTTGAGGCTGAAATATTTGTCTACCATTGCGCAATTACCATACTAATTGAGTGATCACAGAAATACTGCTTATGTCCTTTTAAACCACGTAAAATTTGTGAACATAACTTCTCAGAAACTCACTCGAATTCATATTATAAATTGCCTATACTTAAACAACCTTGTTCATATTATAAAGGTATGATGCTCATCATGTGTGGTGCCAACGCGCTTGCCAAAATTCAAAATAACTACCAACACACACTCTGCCCACAGCATTTTCCATTGTATTAGATCTTACTTTATATTAAATACTTTAGTATAATTCTCGAGGAAGGTTAGAGATTTAATTTAATCAATTAGATTTTCTCCTTAGTGAAGCTTAATTGCAGCAAGGTAAGTTAAATTTGTTGGATAGAGAACAGAGAGACTTCAAAACCAAGAACTACTTTTCAATTTTAGAGCAAGCCAGGGAAACTCCTATAAAGGAATGTTAAGAAAGTTTCAAGTTCCTTAGGAATCTATGGGAAATTAATAGTTTATAGAGGGCAGAAGAAGAAATGTGAGAAAGAATGATCTAGCTTGAATTCACACCTAGGATGAATGCGATGGTTCCAAAAGTAGGAAAAAAAATTGTTTTTTGGTTATACATGTATGATGTTGAATAAGGTTTCAAAAATGTGCTTAAACTATTCATACCACAGTTACCTTCTTTGTTTAAATAAGTACTTGACTTTCTAGAACCAGATATATAAATATAAACCAGATTTATATTTTAATATCCTCTTCTAATATTCCAAAAGAACTGTTACAATTTAAGTAAATAATTAGATATAAGGTTGTTTAATAAATATGTAGAATTTAAACAGGTTATGGCATATTTATGTAACCACTATTTTTATTCTTTTTATTAATTTATCCACATCTTTTCTAAGATATCAAAAATGCCAGGTCTTTATAAGGGCTTTAAAATTCATCTGGAAAGAGAGTCACATTCAGCCCTCTTTTAGGCATTTTGGGTGTGAAAAGATTGTACTATGACCCCTCTTCTAAAGGAAACCATTGTCCTTGGGGAGACACAGACTATGAGATGGTTAAAAAACAAAGGAACAGAGCGCAGTAATATTTTTCAAAGTCTGATCTTCAGACTTCCTCCGTGGGCTCTCACGCTGTGCTTGCCAAGGATGAACTCTTCTGGGCTGTACGCTAGGTCCACCTAGTTATAGTCCCTGAGGATGGAGACATGGATTTTCCACTTTCAAGAAACTCTCAGGCTGATCCTTATGTACACCGTAGATTAACAACCAGAATAAAACATATTGACACAGATGTAAGAGAGATAATGTGTGTAGTAATGAGAGACACAGTGGGAAGAGGGTGAGGAGCATGACACAGGCACATGGAGTGCGGGACTCGCTTCATAGCAAATAACACAGCATTTGCAGAAAGAGCATTTTCTTTCCATTTGCAAAGACTGAAATTCAGAAATATGAATGTCCTGATTATGAGAGCCAGCAGGACTGGCTGTACAACTGGAAATGAAAGTCCATGGAGCCAGTGGGAGGTACACAAAAGATGCTAAATATATATTTCTTGGCTGAATGATTTAACGAAGACCTGAAATGGATAACTGAGGAATTCAAAGGTATTCTCTGAAGTAAATAATAGCATTAGATATGTATTTCAAATTTGTATGCAAATGTAGTCTTTTCTGACTTCACTTAGCTACCTGGTGAACTCAGGTGGCTTTTACTGAGTTAAATTATTGATTATTATTTAATTTATACTATTATACATCAGTCTAACATGTTTTATATTTGGCCCTGAGTGGATGCTGTGTCCCTACATCACGAGGGTCCTGGGAGGGAAGACATCATCGTGTGCAGAGTACTCCAATTCTCTGGTCCACACTCCATCTGGTTCTTCATAAATTTTGTTCTCTACATGCAATTCCTCATCTACCCTTAAAATACATATTGTCCTATCAGGATTATTTTTCTCCCCTTTGCTGAGGGAGAAATAGTCTCTTCCAATGAAGGCTCTCTTGAATTATTTTTTAAAGCATATAAAACAAATACTGTTGGATGCTTTTGAAAGTTCATACTCGGAATCACCAAAATCTATATGTAATCATGTCATTGTTCTTAAAAGTGAAAACTTTCTTTCTTGCTTTGAAAAACTCAGCTGGTTGACCTTAATCTGGCACTAAACTGGAGAGTATAATTATTCTGATGGCTGGTTTGCACAGAGGCCTAGTAACAATTCTAAGGTAAGGATGGTTAATGAGGAAAAGACATTAACCTACGTTTAACATTTCCTTTAAGAAATGAGATTGTGATTTCAATTTAGATTACAATTACCAGGTCTGTGCATCATTGAATCATCATCAACATTACACACACTGATAGCCTCAATGGTAGTACAGTAAGCCATTGCAAAGTTACAGTGTGACAATGATCTTTAAGGTTCCTACCACCTATCTCTTAAAATTTCACTCGAGTGTGTAGATATGAGGATTTCATACTGCCTTTCTTTCTGTTTGGGCTAGGTTGTGACTGCTGTTGTTAAAGTCACCCTGTCTAGGCTATTTTGTTATAGCAGCCAGGGCTGATAAAACCTGCCCTGTTAACATTCCTGCTGCTATTATTACCTTGAAAAAAATGTAATTATTTCTCATTTTATTTTGTGCAGATTGTTGATCTGAGTTACTTGAGGCAAAGTTCTGAGAGTCTAGATTAAGATGAATTTAAGTATCGTGCTCCAAGGTAATTAGGGGATTTTATTTGTGTGTGGGGAGATGTGTGTGTGTGGATATGTGTTTGTGCTACAGTGTTAGCTGAGATAGGTCTCTAAGGTTTTCAGATATTTTCATCTAAATAATCCAAATCTAATCCAAATATTAAATATGATGGGAATAACCTTAAAATATAAAGTAACTTTAAAAGCAAGAATGAAATCATGTACTTAACCGCAA
The DNA here is from genome assembly GCF_000181295.1 of Otolemur garnettii. NCBI lineage: Eukaryota > Metazoa > Chordata > Mammalia > Primates > Galagidae > Otolemur > Otolemur garnettii. The sequence continues at coordinate 12,687,052 of NW_003852428.1, read as the reverse complement.
CATGAATGGAATTGGAGGTCATTGTCTAAAGTGAAACAAAGCAGGTGCAGAAAGTCAAATCTCATGTTCTCAATCCTAAGTAGGTACCAGAAATATGGCACATGGAAATAGAGAGGGGCATGAGAGACCCTGGAGACCTGGAAGGATGAGGGAGTGAGAGGGGCATGTATGAGCCTCACTACTTAATGAAGACCATTCATGTTATTTGGAGGATGAAATCCTAGTAGCCCTGACTTGACTACTATGCCATCCATGGTGTTACAAAATTATGCTCATACCCCTAAAATTTATACAAATTTAAAAAGTAATAATTTTAAAAGGATCCTCCTTGGATCATGATGAAGCTGAAATTTTAGGCATCAGAAGGACAAGTTGAAAGAAAATGTATCTAATTAACTAATCGAAGCTTTTATGTTAGGGCTATATCTGTTATGAGCTTTGTTCTTAAAGACACAGCTGAGAATGCCAGGAGAAGAAAAAGATTTGCCCAAGCCAGTGGCAAGGGTGTGCCTCCCAGGGGTAAAAGAGGTGACATTGTGGCATTGACCCCATCATTGCCCACTTGAGGTCCTGCCCCGTTAAGCCATAGTGAAAACTTCTCCTAATTCACACATCAAGAAATCTATTGTAAAACAGTGAAAATGGCCATCAGCCTGACTCTGGGCACCATGATACCTATGAAGACAAGAGGCCTGGGGGGCGGGAGGCACACGGCTGAGTCAAAGTGAAATTTCATTATTTCTATAAACAGAGAGCTTCTGCCTTTTGCTTTAGCAAGTGATTTTTTTTAATATGCTTTAGTCGATACAAGTTGCAAAGAGAATATAAAAAAACAAGGAAAGAAGCTTGGAAATGGGGCAGGCATTTAAGGCCTGATCTTTCTTTGCCTCCATCATCCACATATTTCTTAAAGTATTCAAGAGGTAAAATCACCTGGATAAGTAACTTAGTAACTTTTTAGGACCAGTTACTTTTCTTAACAACTTAGATGGGTCATTAGGAATTCATATTTCAAAATTAAACACAATTGAATTTTTTCTAATTTTTTGTAAAGAATAAGAAATGAGGTTTCTAGTTACTGAAATACCTTATAGACATTTTTGTACATACATATATGTCAAATTAAATTTTGAAGCACAGCTAAATTACCTACTGATGCTATTTGTGTTTTGAGAAGAAGGAAATATGCATATATTCTGTTTTCCCTTTTTTTCCTCATTATAACATACAAAAAAATACAAAATACAACAATATGCCAGGATACTGATTAATTAGAAATACATATATAAAAATTCATTTCAACTATACAGTACTTTTTCAAATAATGATAATATTAAATAAAATGTATGGCATACAAGCAAATTTTCACTTTAAAGTCAAATATCTATATATATTTTTAGTGAAATTATGGTGAATACTAAATTATGAAGACAGTAGCTTCAATTTTCAATTGAATTTTTGCATTGAGATAACACACAAATTTTTTCTAGACCATGAGTATGTACATGAAATATATATTCAGGCTTGGGTGTGTATAGCTATAAGCCAGAAAGTGGTGTGAAAATTGAAGTATTTACAGAGTTCAGTATCCAAATTCTGAAATGTGTTCACACCAAGACTTTTCTCAGATACTATGAATAAGGGATATTAAAAAAAAAAATAAGTAAATACAATGCCAAAAAAGAAAAAAAAATACTTAATAATCTATAAAAATCACATTTTAATAATAATGAAAATAAGAAGATGTAAATAATTTATTGAAAGCAGAGAAATGCTAAGATTTGGTTATAAGCTATGCATTTAATTCATACTATTATAAATCAGTTTAACTCATTTTATATGTTTTGCCGAATAACACATAGACATGACCATCTTAAGCAATATATCAGATACCAAAATGTAGGATTATAGTTGTTGAATGATCTAAGTGACATGATCATGTGATCCGTACTAGTAAGAACAGGATATATTTGTGTATTGCCAATAGCAGAAAGAAAAGAGAACTTAGTGAAAATTTGCTAACATGGTGTTTAGTATAAAAGCTTAAGATGACATCTGCTCAGACTAACCCTAGGCCAAAGCAAGAAAGACACAAAGTTTGTCTTCAGCACCCTTCTTACCTATATTTTTTTAATTATGGTAAGATATAGACAACATAAAATTGACCCTTTTATCTACATATATATATATATAATTCAGAGCTGTTATAATAATTACATTCACAATGTTATAATAACCATCACTGCTATCTACTTCCAAAACATTTTAAAATCCCCCTGAAAAAGAACCTATCTGAGCAATAATTCTCTGAATGCTCTTCCCTAGCTCATGGTAACCTTTAAAATACTTTCTGTCTTTATAAATTTAACTATGTTAGCTAATTCATATTGGTAGAATTTAATTTCTTCAAATTTTCTATCTTCCATTCATGGTCTTCAGCCACTCAGATGCACATAATCGTAATTGATAAGCCCTCCCTGGGTCCCTATGCCCCCCAAGGTGACTACTCACCCTGTGCCATCACATGACCCTCTGGACCGCGTCCTCATATTAGCAGTTTATTTTCAAGAAAGAAATTATCTTCACCCAAGGTCTTGTGGAAGATTGCTCATTTTCCAATGGGCAAACATCCCCTTGATTGAAAAAGTTAAATACTTGTATTTTGCTCCTTACAAAAGCTTTTTAAAAAATTTTTTTTAGGTAGAGTTTTAAAATATCTCCTAGAAATGGTGGCAATTTTAGCACCAACATTGACGGTGAAGAGTGGGATCATTTCCAAAGACCTTGTTGCTGTTCCGCAAAGCACATTGCTCAGGATTGCCTAATCTGTAATGTATAAACCTGTGTTTGAGCAAGAACAAGGGTGATGTGATCAGCTATGGAGCAGCCCCATTCCCATTGAGTCTCTGCCCGTTTTAGGCATAAGCATCACCTTATTGGAAGTGTTTGTCAGCATAAACAAAAACAGTCTCACTAGCTAGCAGTCTCCTCACACCCACCCGAGTGGATGCTGTCCCTGAAGCTTCACTCCTAATACCCTATCTCTCAACTGGAACTTCAGAGTAATGGTCTATAGCTCATACATTTCATAGAATGTCCAGTGAGCCATAGCTATTGTTTGATATTAAAATTCAAGTGTTTCAATAGGGAAAACTTCAGCTCATTTATCTTGTGTGACATCTTTCCATCAGTAAGTCCCCTTGAAAATTGTTATTCATGGACCTTATTTTCACACACTCCTCAAATTCCTCCCGCCATCCTAATTAGTGGATCCTGTTCACATTATGAAAATGCAGGTGTTGAATTCATGAAGTTAATTAACAATAAGTATGATTTGGAGAAAAGAAAATCGTTTGAAACAACAACCTGGACGACAAATATGTGATTGGTAAACTGTGGAACTTACATGGCGCTGTTGTGTAGCAGTTATAAATACTAAAGTCTCATGAAAATGACTTCTACATGCTTAAGTCACAAGATCTTAGTCTTATTACATTATCTTAGGAATCAGAATGAAGCTCTGCCTCATAATTCCCAAATCTTTAAATATCACCAATGCATCTGCCATTTGATGTTACTTTTAAAAATATAATTCATCCCCGAAGAGGAGGAAACACCATTCTAATCATTTTGCACTCTGTACATATGGCTTTGAATTTCAATTACCAACAGATCACAGAATTTGTTTTTGTTGTTGCAGTTTGGCTGGGGCCGGGTTCGAACCTGCCACCCTTAGTATATGGGGCCAGCACCTTACTCACTGAGCCACAGGCACCACCCTAACTATTTCTAAAGAATGAAAAATATTTTTCTCCAGATGTATATGTTGTCAGAAAAGATGTAAATATCCAGATAGTGTAACTACCACAGAAATTATGCACATACTATATATAAATATATATGCGCACAATTTATACATGTATGCATATATAAATGTATGCATACAATTGTGCATATATAAATTGTGTGCATATATATAGTATATAGAGAAAAATATATATGTATGCATATATAAACTGTGTACATATATAGTATATAGAGAGAACTATATAAGTATGCATATATAAATTCTGTGCATATATTTTTTTATACTATACATATATAGTTCCTCAGGTTCTCAAAGGATTATTTTTTACTAATATTGGCTTTGTTAGCTGAAGTGCCAGCCCTGAGCTCAAAAGGTCCAAAGTCCAATTAATTGAGTTTAACTCTGACATGTATGTAGCTTGATTTCCTTGCCTGTGTGTATGCAATGATAGTCTAGTTGAGATGCAATATCAAAAACTTAACATTAACTCACTACATATAATGAGAATGTACCTGCTTCCTTTCAAAATCTTGGTGGCAAAGGCTCTTTTGAGAACCTATTCATTGGCTGTCCTATTTCCTCTCAGCACATTGTCTTCTGTTTCTAAGAGAAACCGTTATTGTAATTTAGATTCTATTTCAAGCAAACAACCTATAATAGTATTTAACATTCTCTAGAATGTTAAAAAAATAAAACTCTTGGCTTTGTAAGCTGAAGTGTCAGCTCTGAGCTCAAACACAAACAAAAAAAGTAGAAAGAGAAGAAAAGTTTGCAAGAGAGAATTCAGATGTGGGGTAGTAGAGTAATTTTATAAATATGGAGTTCTGTTTTCTCTCAAGGTGACTAGACAAAAACTCCTTAAACTATTTAAGCTACTAATAATATTATTTTAATTCCCTAAAGAAAGAATACTACTTTGTGGACATAATTGATTTCACCAACTATTATTACTTATATAGCATTTATTAAATTATAACTGCAGTCAATCTATTTCTACATCTATTTAATTTTCAATTCTGAGATTTGATAATGTTTATAATATTAATTATGCAGGGCATGGTGGTTCATGACTGAAATGCTAGCACTTTGGAAGGCCGGGTCTTTCAAATCCGCAAGTTCAAGACCAGCCTAGGAAAGACCCTGTTTCTACAAAATTAAAAAAAGGAAAAACAGGGGTATGTGGTGGCTGCATCTGCTGTCCTAGCTACTTAGGAAGCTGATCAGGGAGGACTGCTTGAGCCCAGGAGTTCAAGACTGCAGTGAGCTATGATCACACCACTGCACTCCACCCTGGATGACAGAAAGAGATTGTTCAAAAACAAAGAAGTTAATTGATAGTTTTGCTATTCCATCTAATGTATACCATTCTTTATTTCAAGGTCTCAGAATAAAGGTAATGTAGACCAATACTATGTTCTCAATCTTCCGATTGTACTAAAATAAACTGCTGGGATGGTTAAAACTCAGACTTTTATGCCTGGGTCCCAGCAGAATTTCTGATCCAATACATCTGGTGTGAGGCCTGAGAATGCACTTCTAACTAACTGCGGGTGATACAAATGTTTTTGATCCAGACTCCAAACTTGGGGAACATTGGATCAAAACAATTACAAATTCAGTTTCACATTTTTTTAAATAAGTCATTTCAAAATTGAAAATTAACCTGGAATTGCAGTGTAAGTTCCTAAAATCTCTACGTCAAATACAATTTATGTCACACAGAGAATCCTAACTAGTTTCATATTTAAAAGCACCATGGGAATTTACCTGGAATGTTCTTTCATTAGATGGATTTCGCGCTTGTTATATGGGATTCTTTGATGTTTATAAGGAATAACAGATCTATGAAAACACATTATCTACCTCTTTTTGATTTAAAATTGATAATTTTGGAAAAATACCTACACTAAGGTTTCTTAATCAGCCCTTGTAGCTTTTACTATTATATAACCACAATGATCCATTTGCTTCATCTTTAATCAAAGTCTTTTCTCTCAGAGAACATGAAACCACTTACCATCGTTTCATAAAGGGGAGGAGGATGAATAGAGGAAAAGACAAAATAAGAAAGAAGGAAGAAAGGAAGGAGAATAAATGACCAAAAAAAAAAAAAAAGAAAGAAAGAAATACACCATGGCCTTTAAAAACAAATATGCAAAAAATACACGACCGATTAAAACTTACACCTGGAGATGAAATATCTCCAAAATATTTTTTCTTTTGTTGATTTTCATCAGCAGATACTCAAGCAGAGTTGGCTCTATGTGGATGTGAGCTGTGCACTCACACAAGACCATGTGTCCAGAAGATCCCTGGGCTCAATTAACCATTCTACTGTCATTGTCTTGAAATTCTTAATAATTTTTGAACAAGTAGCCTTAATGTTTATTTTGGAACATAGCCTGTCCTATGCTTAGGTAACAAAATTAATTCAAACACTGTTATTTTCTCTGCTATAAATTTGTATGTGTTATGTAGATGTCTCAGACTTTTTTTTTTTTTTTTGAGACAGAGCCTCAAGCTGTCCCCCTGGGTAGAGTGCCATGGCATTACAGCTCACAGCAACCTCCAACTCCTGGGCTCAAGCGAGTCTCCTGACTCAGCCTCCCAAGTAGCTGGGACCACAGGCACCCGCCACAATGCCCGGCTATTTTTTGGTTGTAGCTGTCATTGTTGTTTGGAGGGTCCGGGCTGGGGATTCGAACCCGCCACCTTAGGTGTACGTGGCTGGCGCCTTAGCCGGTTGAGCTATAGGCGCCGAGCCCTCAGACTTTTAATAATAAATTAAAACCCTAAATACTTCTAAGTATGTCCATAAGAGGTCTGACAATAAGTTCACAAACTCATCCTAGAAAAGTGGTCTGTATCACTACAGAATCTTTGAGTACTCCCCTTGGGACACTGTGCACCAACACCAGTGACTAGTCTGCCCTTCAAAGCAATTTTGGAACTCTTCTTCTGAAATGGCCATCAGGACTGTCATTGTATTACCAGTGATGTCCTGAATATCACCAAAATGTCTTTCTTTCAGTATTTTCTTTATTTCTGGTAAAGGAAAATGTCATCGAGGGACATATCAGGTGAGCAGGGAGGATGTCCCAATAACAATTATTTGTTTATTAGTAAAAGGTCCCTCTCACAGAGGGAGTCATGTGGGCTGGTACGTTGTCATGATGCAAGAGCTGCAGCTTCTGGCCAAGGTTTTAGTGAAGACTTTCCTGTTTGTTTCTCTATTGGTGTTTGCTTGGCCTGCTTTGCTTCTCACAGTGAACAACAATTTTGCACAATTTGATAGATTTTTGCAATGTTTCCGTTGGTTCTCCTTGTTACTGGCCACTCTCTCTTCATCAGTGAGACTTTCTCTCCACTCAGAAAAAAAAATATTTAATCTATCTGTACACTGCTGTTTTCTTCGTGACATGATCCCCATAACTTGGACTAACATATCCTTGATTTCACTTCCATTCTTGCCAAGCTTAACAAGAAATTTAATGATTAAAAAGAATGAAAGAAATCGAATGAGTAATTATTGCTCTAATTCATGCTCTAACATTGTCACGATGGCACACAAAAACATAAGAACAATAATGAGCCCTACGCAACAAGACACCACCACACACTGACTCAAACACAACCCTGCATCTCTGAAACACCAAAGATAAGGAACCTTACCAAGTCGTTTGTACAGTGTGGCCAATGTAAGCATGAGGTGGCAAGTTTGCAAACTTAATTGTCACACCTCATACATAAACAGTGTATTGAGTGTGTCAAAATAATCAAAGTGAAGAAAACCAAAGTTGGAAGGGCAACAAAGGAAGACGAGCATGTGTGGTGGGAACAGATATACCCTGAAACCGAGGCAAGGAGGATAAAAAGAATTTGAGCCAATGGATCTCCATGCGTGGGAGGAATACTCTGTGGTTACTGAGTGAGGGAAATCAGAGACTTGTAAATAAAGGGAACCTATTGTTGAGCAAAATGGATTATCATATAATCTCCCATGAAATATTCGCCGGCAGATCGAACACTTTATAAAGTTTGAGTAGAGGGATATCTGGCCTAGATGAGTACTGATAAAATCTCCCTATAGCAAGGCTAATTTACTCAATTCATGTGGCGTGTCTTCCGTTTGAAAGTTCTTAAAAATCATTGTATCAATGCATTTTTATGTTACCCACAAAAACAATGAATATTTCTTTATTTTTATCAGATTGCACAAGTACCCAATGTCAAAGAACACTTCCAAAAAGTCTATTATGTTACTTTCAAAGCACCACCCTAAGAAAAAGAATGCCTCCGTGTGTGTGGCCAGGTGGAGTGGATGGGAGATGAAAGAAGCAGACGGCCGCTTTCCTGTACAATGAACTTCCAAGTCTCATGAAAACAAAGGTCCTACGCTTTCAATAACTCATCTTTTCTTTGAAATAACAGAGCACGGTTGAAATGAACTACCCAAAGAAGAAAGCATTCTAAAATAGAATATTGGGTCTCCTGTCCAGGAAGGATTTATTTTCATTAAAAAAAAAAAATGTAAATGGTGGATGCCAAATCAAAATTACTTTAGCATTTCAGTAGAAAAAGTAAAAGTAAAATTGATAAGTTGTATAAAGGTAAAATTTATTCTATAGTACATCATACATTTCTATGTATTTAGAACTTTACAAATAGGATTCTAGAACTTCCAATTCTTAGCCAATAGTCATATAAAAAATAATTCCTGTAATCCATCTATATTATTATTTTGTTCACTTATAAGACTAGAAAGCAGGGCATTTTTTTCAAAAACCATAATAAAATGTACTTTGGAGAAAAAATGCGTAAGATTCAGGCTACTAAGATTTGAACTTTGACACTTAGTTGTGAGAACTTACAAAAATTCTTAAATTGTCTACACTTCACTTTTTCATTTTCTGTTAACGGTAATGACAGCAAAATCTTATAGGATTTTTTCTTGAGAATTAAATGAGCCAGTAGATATATAGACATTAGAATGGTGTCTAGTATTTGATTCATAGTAAGCATTATTATGATTTTTAATAATATCAGACTATAGCAGGGTCTAGGACTAATGAAATAATCACAAAAAGCCGCCCAGAGAAAATGCTTTGTGAAACTGAATTTAACTTGCCCAATAAATGTACTTTCTTGGTCTCATGCGTTAGATTTGCAGTAAGCAGGGTCTGTATTGTATTCACCTTTGTGTGATTCATGTAAAATTGCACGCTCATAAAATATTTTCTGAATTGAAATTGCCATATGATTTCAACTATCTGCACACATTTCTTCCAGATAATATTGAAAAGGCTATATTCCCTAAGAAAAGATTTAAAAAAAAAAAAGAAGGTATTAAAACTTTAGATGTGGCCTGTAAGAGTCCTTAGACATAATAAAGACTAGAATCATCTTAGAAAGATGAGAAAACTGGTCCTCAAAAAGCAGAACCACATATCAAAATATATAGCTGGTGACCCTCTTCAGGGAGATTATCACTCAAATGTCTTAATTCCCTCATCAACGCTGCTCATGTCAGCACTGGGGATTATGAGTCCATTTGGTTTCTAAACCCCAGGTATATAAGAGGATCACCTTATAACACAACAACCACCTTCTTTCCACTGTTGGAAATGCCTAAGAAAGGGCTAAACCTCTAACGATTGCTTTGCACTGCTAATAGAAAAATGACCTCTCTGCTCCCACAGATGCTGCAATCTTTACAGAAAGGGGAAATCAATGTAAACCTTACTTGCAAAGAAAATGTCATCCAATTATATTTCATCACTTTTAGAGTTATGGATATAGGAAACATGTGAAAGCCAGGAAAGTTCCATAAAAATGTTAACCCTAAATGTTCTTCAGTAATGAGTCACATAAACAAAAATGCAATATTATTTTTCCCAATAACCGCAATCACATCTTGCAAGGAACCAATTAGAGTTGATAAATATGTTTGCTTGAGATAGCACATCTTTCTGATGAGCAAAGAACATTGGCTTTTAGACCTAACGTATACTTCTAAAATGGAGGTTTATTTCCTCTTACCATAGGACATCACATCCTAGCCAAAAAAGGAAAGATGAGTTTGTGTGTGTGTGTGTGTGCGTGCACGTACACATATGCGTCTGACAGTTGAGTTCACAAACACATCCTAAGAAAAGTGCTACATACTTTGTATTGAATATAGCTACAATCCCCTTCACCTTGAAAGTACTCCCTTCGGGAAGCAATGCACAGACATCAGTGCTATCTGTGGTCTGTTGTGGTTCCATATACATTTAAAAAATTACTTTTTGCTTTAGATAACTTGCCCAACAAATGTACTTACCTGGTCTCACGTATTAGACTTGCAGAAAGCAGGGTCCGTATTATATTCACCATTGTGTGATTTATGTAAAATACTTCAGATAGTATGAAATTTTGTGATGGTATAAACCCACTGGTAAAAGTAAGTATTTAGTAAAATTAGAATGTTATAACTTTGGAATGTTGATCTGTAAATAATTTATATCTCTAGCATAATGGTTAAAACACAAAGATATTAACAATAACTACAGGTACATTAAAGAGATAATGGATACACAATATTAAAAATGTGACTTGTGACATCAAAACACAACATATGATGAGGGGAGTAAATGTGTTCACATTTTGTAAGCCAAGGTAAGTTGTTATAAGTTTAGAATATAGTTTTAAACCTATAATATGTTATAACCAAACTTCATGGCAACCACAACGCAAAATCCTATGGAAAATACACAGAAGATAAATAAAAAGGACTCAAAACACACCACTCAGAAAATCACCAAATCTCTAATGAAGACAGTAATAAAGTAAGAGAAAAATTCTATGAAGCATCCCAAAACAAAGGAAAAATTATCCACAAAACAGCCAAAAAACAATTACGAAAATGGTGGTAGTAAGGCCTTACCTATCAATAATTGCCCTTACTGTAAATGGATTAAATTCTCCAATATAAAGAGATGAATGGCTTGATGGATTAAAAATGTTAATATTAAGCAATACGCTGCCTATGCAATTATAACATCAGCTTTCAGGATGCAGACTAAAAGTAACCAGGTAAGAAGATATTCTTTGCAAATGGAAATCAGAAGAGATTTGGGGTGGCTATTCTTACATCAGAAAAAATAGACTTTAAATCAAAAACTGTCACAAGAGATAAGAAAGATCACCATATAAGAATAATGGAATAATTCATCAAAAGGATATCATTTAATTAAAAAAGAGAGAGAGAGAAAGACAGAATCATGAAGAAATAGAAAATCTAAAGGTGGAAACAACTAGAAGATTTAATTATTAATAAAATGCCCCTATTAAAGAAAGCACAGAACAATTAAAGAAGAAATGATACCAATGCTTCTCAAACTCTCAAAAAATTGAATAGGAGAAATCACATCCACTTGTATTCAACGAGGCCAGCACTATCCTGAAACCACAGCCAGATAAGGACATCAGAAGAAAACTATAGGCCAAAATCTCTAATGAGCACAGATGCGAAAAACCTCAACAAAACGCTAGCAATCCAAATTCAACAGCACATTAAAAAGATCATACACCATGACCCTGTTGGATGTATCCCTAAATGCAAGGATACAACATATGAAAATTAATAACTATGGTGTACCACATTAGTGGAATAAAGAACGAAAATTGTATGGTCAATTCCATAGAGACAGAAAAAGTATTGAAAACACTTCAACATTCTTTCCTGATAATGTTTCTCAACAGACTAGATCCAGGTAGTATATACCTCAACACCATAAAGGCCGTGTCTCCCAAGCCCACAGGGGACATGATGCTCACTGGCGAGAAACGAAAATGAGGAAAGGTGAATAAAAGTTTTTCACCTAAGATCATGAAGAAGGAAAAGACACTCATTCCTGACAATTCTATCCAACATAGTACTGGAAGTTTTTATTAGAGCAATTAGACAATAAACATAATTAAAACACATCCAAACTAGGAAGGAAGAAGTCAAATGGTGCCTGTACAGGTGACATGATCTCATACTCATGTATCATCTGTATAGAAAACCCTATAGGTTAGTGGCGCCTGTGGCTCAAAAGGGTAGGGCGACAGCCCCATATGCGGGAGGTGGTGGGTTCAAACCCAGCCCCGGCCAAAAACTA
>NW_003852428.1:12667394-12674987 GCF_000181295.1 Otolemur garnettii | reverse complement strand
AAAATTAGTCAAGTTTCTGTAAACTATTATAAAAAGAAATTAAGAAAATAATCCCATTTACAGTGGCATAGAAAAGAATGAAATTAGTGGGAATAATTTTAAATAGGTAAATTTTAAATAGGTAAATAATCTGTGTGCTGAAAACTATAAAACGTTGATGAAAAAAATTAAAGGAGAGAGAAGATAGCCTACACTCACGGTTTGGAACAAATAATATTGTTAAAATGTCTATACTACCCCAAAGGACACACTTTAGTGTAGATTTAAGCTACTCCTAGTTATATGGTGATTCTCACATACTGGGATTATCCCAATGCTTCTCTCACCTCTCCTAAACAACATCAATCCAATTAACTTTCAGTTTTGGTAAAAACACTTTACCTCTGCTAAATTTAACCCACTTACTGCTTTTGTGAGTATCTACCAATAAACAGTCAACAGTCACCTTTTCTGCCTGTTACCGAGAGTCACACAACCTCAGAGTCACTGACACCACTTTTCATTCACGCACCAGAAACATGGGAGAGGGGCGTGTCCGCATTACCTGCCACATCGCGAACCAAAAAATCAGTTAGAGATTTTACGTTTTAGGTAACAGAATTCACCATTTTCTTGAAAACCTCATTGAGATGCTGTTTGATAAACTGCCTCTTCATGAATTTAAATGGTACTTTCTACTGAGAAAAATTTTACTGAGTTTGATTTACCGTTGCGTCAGGAGATGACATGATTTAATGCAATTTGAATTGCATCAGCTCTTACCGGATCCCATTTGGGCAACTTCAGAGACGCTGTGCATGCATTAAGCCGTCCTTACGTTTAGGGGGGAAAGACTTGAAGCAAGATTTCTTTTTTCCATTTTAAAGAAATGTTCCGAGGAAGAAGGAGTCAATATTTATTTATCACCACCTGATATTCTTTGAGACAAATGAATTCATTTTATACAGACGCGAACTCATTCGTTCTGCCTCCCATCAGACAGCATCCCTCTAAGAATAGAGATCACACTTCAAAGGAGAATTTTGAGAAAACAAAACTTTTATATGTGCTTTAATAAAAAACTCTTTTCAAAAACAATCTAGCAGTATAGAAATGCCACCTGTCTAGATGAATAGTTCTAATTTCTAATTAGTGTTTCTAATAAAGGAACATTTTACATTATTAAAACATACTGAGAACCCAATGGGGCTTTTTTAAGGATTGTGCAAAGCAAAATCTACCACATTAAAAATTAAAACTGAGAATTTTTAAAGTATTCATTTGCTAATTTATTATAATCAACAATAATATATTTCACATTAACATAAATAACTTATCTTTATGAGAAATTACTATATCGCCCTAAATTCCCTCTCAAAAAAAAAAAAAAAAAAGAAAGAAAGAAAGAGAGAGGGGCAGCGCCTGTGGCTCAGTGACTACCTAGTCACTGTAGCCCCATGTACTGAGGGTAGCGGGTTCAATCCCGGCCCTGGCCAAACTGCAACAAAAAATAGCCGGGTGTTATGGTGGGCACCTGTAGTCCCAGCTACTTGTGAGGCTGAAGCAGGAGAATCACCTAAGCCCAGGAATTGGAGGTTGCTGTGAGCTGTGACTCCACAGCACTCTACCAATGGCAATAAATTATTGCCAAGTATTCTAAAAAAAAAACTTCCCCCCATATTATCCATGATATCTTCTATAACAGACCTCAGCAGGGTTCCTTGCTACCATTTCTGATGATAGTACATTTCATCTCTTGCCTCCCATGCATATGTAGTTGGAAAAGAGAGAAGTGTTTAAAAGGAATTTCAGATAACCCTGGATAACTATAAATACTCTTTTTGCCTCTGCGACAAAGTCTGACAAGTGGACCACTGATGGGTTCTTCAAGGTTAGCTGCAATGTAGAATCTGAATAAGTATCAATATACTTTTTGTATTTTGTAACATTAAAATTTATTTTCTTAAACTCTGAATGGACCATTTACCAATGCATGATTGTGTAACCGTGTGTTGGTCATTTAGTATAGGTCGTCTCACTGAATTATACAGATCATGGAAATGTTGACACATTTTATTTCATGTATAAGACATCGCATTGACTAATACCATCAATGAATCAATGATTCTATAAGAAAAGTTTTTAGAATAATGAATTTCTCCAGTTCATTATGATGGATACAGGTTTTCAAAAATTGTAATGTTCATTTGGAATTTCCAATATAATAATTAACAACAAATACTATTAGTTATTCTTAATGTGACGGTGGCATTGTACTGATAATTCCTAAAACGTGTCCTTCAAACACCTGACCTGTATAATTGGTGTGTCTGTCATTCATTGTTTGAAATAAATATCCTGCTCTGTGAAAAGAAAAGCTATTGCTGCTCACAATAAAACAATTACTTTATTTCATTTTGCAGCAAATGTGATTGGTGTGCACATCCCATATTGTCACAAAGAATTTTAAGAAGATGTTGACTTCAGGTTCATTCAAGTCTTACTTTTCAAAATCATACAGAAAATCAAGGGAAGCCTCTAATTATAGCAGAGGGAAAAATTAATAAGATTATTTTGTAACCTGAAGTTTTCTTTACCTCTAACTTCATTGCTTTGCATAACACTTTTATTTCTATTTTTGTCAAAGTATAAAATGTTTACAAAGGCTAGTTCCATAAATGATCATTTAAGTCTTTTTTAATCAGATTTGTTCCATATACCATCATGTTGATGAGATCAATAGTTGATCTCCTAAAATAATTGAATCATTTTTACTTGGAGTATAGAATATGGACCTAATTTTAATATTAACAGTTTATCATACCTTGTCATTTAGTTCTCTGGTTTATATAATAGAGTTATAATTATATTATGTCTATCCATTTTAAAGACATACTTGGATAGATTTAAGTCTTGAGAATATCCAAAGGTTCTAATTAGTGTTATTTTTCACACTGCCATCAACTGTAGACAAAATTCACTACAGTTTTTCATCAATATCCAAAAAATTATTGTGTGGATACCCTCGCGACTCTCTCACATTTTAATGCTCTATTCTTCTATTACAGTCACTTGATTTATTTTTTAATTTGAACTCTTTTCTATAAAGTGTATAGAAGTGCTCAGATATGCCAAGGAGAACTAAAGAACATAAATGAATACCAATAACCACCAGATCATAGTCCAGCAGATTCATTGTATGGAAAACAGGTATAGAGAATTATTTACTGTGTGTGTACCAACTGGTTCAAAATACCTAGGTTTACTTCATACAATGGTCCCTGTATCAGTTCTGGGAGAATTTGTGAGAAGTTGTTAAATTATGTTCTTGAGAGAAAGGGAAGAGTTGAGTTTAGATAAGGACTTGGAGAAAATTTAAGGATAAATGTTCCCAGATAAGGAGCATAACTGGTCCAGACACAGTGGCTCAGGCCTAGAGTCAGTATTTCAGGAGGCTGAGGCCGAGGATCACCTGATGCCAGGTATTAAAGACAAGCCTGGGCAGCATAGTGAGACCTCCCACTCCAAAAATAAAAATAAGAAAATTAGCCAGGGCAGTATCCTGTATCTATAGTCCCAGCTACTCTGGAAGGATCTCTTGAGCCTAAGGGTGAGATGTGATAGTGTCATCATGTCACTGCACTGTACTCCAGCTGGGGGGAATAGAATGAGAGAATTAAATCCTATCTCAAAAAAAAAAAAAAAGAAAAGAAAAAAAGACTATATATATGTATATATGTTAGTATATTAGTATATATACATATATATGTGGATATACAAACACACAAGATACATATGTGTGTGTGTGTGTGTGTGTGTGTGTGTAAGGATATAAGAATTATTAGTTCTAACCAAAGATTTAAGAATAAAAAGAAATTTCTACTACCATACTAGGCTTAACATAGACAAGGTAGGTGGAAAGCATAAGAAAACTGGAATTAAAAGCCATGTGATATTTTCTTCCCTTAAGTGACCTAAGTCGCACACATCAAATGCAGAATCCGTTTCTGGAAGGTGCAGCACCAGAGCAAACAGCTGCAGAGGGTGTTTCAAGCTAATGATTTAAGGCATTTATTATTTTACTGAATCATTGGCCGAGGAGTTAATTTAGAACAGCGTCTCCCTGTATAGTGTTGGCGGGGACCCTAGCAGCTGAATTTAATAGAAGAGCATCTCACTGGGAAGCAGATGACCTTCCTTGCTCTCCAGCCAATCACAACTTCGCCAACGGCCCGAGTATGGCCCTTAGTTACCATGAAACAACATAACTGTGGCACAGAACACTGGGCCTACTTTTGAGGGGATAGTAAGTCATGGAATTCATATCAGAATCAGGGTAATTAATGATCAGAGATTGTTACTTACAAATCACATCATTTGCAAATGAATAAATAACTAAGCTAAGATTCTGGATTGAAGATCTCTTTGCCAGGGAGTAGACAGCCACCCTCAGGCTCTGCTCGCCTGGGAAGACCTCAGCATGCCTGAGCCTTCGCCCTGGGCAGTCCTCCTGACTTCCACCATATCATGGTAACTTAGGCTGCTACCGACTCTGAGTTTCAGAAAGGTACCTGGAAGACAACCCTCTCACAAAGTCTATTTAATAATACAGTAAACAGCCTAAGGACCAGAACAAAAATACAATTCCAAAATCTTATAAGGAAACTAATTAAATTTAGCCATGCACTATTTTTATTAAATGGAAAGGACAGGGAGTCAGAATGAAAAACAAACAAAACCAACAGCAATGATCTAACAAGGGAGAAAGTGCATGCCAGTTGTCGTGGGTTTTGGTAAGTAGAATTTTTGTTGTTTGTTTTGAATCATTTTGGGGACAGGGTCTCACTGTGTTCCCCGAGTATGAGGGTACTGGCATGATCCTAACTCACTTCCACCTCAAACTCCCAGAGTCAAGCCATCCTTCCCCCTATACTCCAGAGTAACCAGGAATACAGGTACATACCACCATACCCATTTAGTTTTTACATTATTTGTAGAGGTAGGGTCTCAATATGTTGCTTATGCTAGTCTTAAATTCCTGACCTCAAGCGATCTTCCCCTCAAAGTGCTGTGGATTTCAGGCTCCAGCCACCACCTCTGACTGAGTTTTTGTTGAAGGCACAGGCTTCTATCCCACGAAGGTAACTTTGTGCTGATTAAGGTCAAAGATGACTGGTAAAAACATTAGGAAACACACCTCTCATGGACCTACTATGCATATGGAATAATTACAGGTATATACACATGTGTAAAAATAGGTTAATTTTCATATATTTAAAAACTGCACTATTTATATTCCTATATAGTAACCTAAGTTACTTAGATCAGTCTTTTACCAATGATAAGCGTTAGCCTTATAATCCAGAAAAATCTAGACCTTAGATCAATTATCCTTCAAATATCAGCAAAAACCTAATAAAAATTATCTGAGGCCTCAAAGACCCATCATCTTTCACTGCCACAAGGAAAATTGCTTCCTTCCCCCCAAAGTCCAGATCCCATTCTAAAGAAAAAGAGAAGAATCCTAAAGACTGAGGTATTAGGTCTACAGGAACCAATAATTCACTGGGATGATTAAAATAGTCTTAGTTGGCACATTTGCTGGATTCGACTATGTTTAAGTAGTTTCACTCTATTACCTATCCAGTAAGTACTACAGGGGAAAAAAGCAAACACAATTTTTTATGTATTATATGGTCAAGACGCATTCATAAAGTAAATAAAACAGGAGATGAGATGAAAGAAAAGAACAAAAAAAGTATAAGAAATGTAATTAATCGCGTGATTTGGAGTTAGACTGTGGTTTCTCCCTGACACCCTTCTCTGTGTCTTTCCCGGCCACTTCTGCCCCAGCTGTTAAGTTTATCTCCCTGTATGGGGATGGCCTTTAGCATCCCACAGTACTGTTACTTCAGACTCTGTCACCTCTGGGCCTCAACACATCCTAGAAGATTCTTTCCCATTTCCTCTTTGACCTCTTTCAGCAGCTGGGCTCCTTCCAAGTCCTGGCGTTGTATCAGTGCCCCGTGGTCAAGGTGCTGGGCAGTGGCATCCACTTGATAATGTTCCTGTGAGAACAGGTGACCACAAGCTTTCTCACAAGTAACTTTGGTGGCTTATGAATGTGATATGAAAATATGCTGCAATGTTCACTAATTTTGAGTTATTTTTGATAATGCTCTCTCGGGCACATCAGAGGATAGAGACTATTGGAAAAGGAGCACAATGGCGGAGCAGACCGTGCCCAGCGTGCAGTGAATTCCAGGAACCAAAGGTTGGAGGGCTATCCTGAGTTTCGTGGTTATTTTTCCCCAAGTTCTTTCCAATAACAAGCTATAAACTTGTACAAGAAAACTTGTTACTATTCAGTGGTCATTACCTTGCCCTCCACTCTAGACAGGAAATGTTAAGGTGACCAGCAGGGAGGGGAGGGCAGAGTAAAATCAGAGAGAGAAAACGGCTTGATTGCTGAAGACGTCTGGGGTACTTCATTCTCCAGACCAAAGGAGACGAAGCTTTTGGTTTGGCTCAGGGTTTTTCTTTGCAGGGCAGGGGGGATATGTTGTACTTGGCAAAGGACTAGAATGTGGCCATTAGGCGAATGTCTGCTGACAAAATTCTTCAGAGAGGACTGTGGTAAAGCACAGAACCCAAGACTACAGAAATTAGTGCACTCAAGGTCGTTCCATGTCAAGGCTGAAGGCAGATACTCTAGGTGTGGGTCTAAAATGCAGCTTTTCCTCGGATGTTGGTCATATACTGTGATGGTTGTCGTGGAGGATCTGTAGAATCTGAGCTTCTCCGGTTACCTAGCACATAAAAGATGCTGACTTTCCTATTTGGAAGACTTTTTTGATAGACAGGGTCTGGCAGAAGTCACGTGTTTTTTGCTTAAGTGTGATATCGGTATGTTACACAAGGACATGCTTTTGTGGTTTTGTAATAAAAGACTGGTATAGATTACCAGCCCATAAAAGGGAGGGGTTTCCGTTATCTGTAGTTTGTACCACTGCTCCGTTTGCATGTCATTCTCTAGCACAGCAGCGTCACACTCAGGCACCCAAGGGGGGTGTTCCTTCCGCCGGACCCTGGTACATCAGTATGATTGCAGAATGTGAATGCACGTGGGCACGAGTGTGGTGGCTGTGTGCACACTCACACAATGTGAGCATCTGTGTGTGTATGCGGTGTGTGTGCTCCTGTTTGTGTGTGTACATGGTGCTTACATTTATGTGTAGGGAGGAGGTGTATGAGTTCTTTAGAAAGATTGTGGTAGCCCACCCAGCTAGAAAGCTACTTGTAAACGCTTCAGTGAAGAGATTTTTCCGGGTTGCTAGGTGAGAAATCAAACTAATAAAGATACGACCTCATTCAAAGACAGACGAGCCCTTTGTATTGAGCACATTTCTTATCAACATTGGATGCATCAATTGCACTTCTTGCTGTTACACTAACAGCTTTCTACAGGCTGTGCAGCTAAAGGTAAAGAAAGCTCAATTATCGTATCCTGAACATGGGTTCTACGTTTTAGTCTGGCTGGCGGTTTCTCAGGAAAAACTTTTCAAAGCGGCTCGGTGCCTGTGGCTCAAGTGGCTAAGGCGCCAGCCACATACA
>NW_003852428.1:12641303-12667146 GCF_000181295.1 Otolemur garnettii | reverse complement strand
CAAGGCCAGACTTTAAATATATCAGTGAACTTGTGATTCTTTTGTTTAATTTCTCTGTATATTAGCTCTGCCTGACAGTTAATTTTGGGACACACATCCCCAGCTCTGAATCTTATGCTCCCACAGCACTATCCTCTCATTACAGACGTGGGTACAATTTTACCCAGAAAAAATAGTTTAGGCTCCCAAGGAGAAGAAGAAAGCATGACATGGATCTTACTGCTTGGGGAGAGTGGAGAGCAGCCTCTTCTTTGGGGAGGAGAATACAAATGCTTCCAGGAAAAAGATGAAGTAAAGGCAGTTTATTAAGAATTATTCAGGCTGGGTGTGGTGGCTCAAGCCTGTAATCCCAGCACTCTGGGAGGCTGAGGCAGGCGGACTGCCTGAGCTCATGGGTTGGAGACCAGCCTGAGAAAGAGCCAGGCCCCATCTCCAAAAATGCCTCTAAATATAGATGGGTGTGGTTGCAGGCACTTCTGGTCCCAGCTACTCAGGAGGCTGAAGCAAGAGAATTGCTTAAGCCCAGGATAGGAGTTTGAGGTTGCTGTGAGCTGTGATGGCATATCACTCTACTGAGGATGACAAAGTGAGACTCTGTCTCAAAAGAAATAATAATTCTCAGCAGTGCCTGTGGCTCTAAAGGGTAGGGCACCAGTCCCATATGTTGGAGGTGGTGGGTTCAAACCCAGCCCTGGCCAAAAACTGCAAAAAATTAATAATAATAATTATTATTATTATTCAATCCAAATCATCTTTTCTAAAACTTTCTGTACACTATGAGAACAGAAAATTTGAAGATCTAAAATTAGGACTTTTGGTAATATAAAAGCTCCCCAATTGGCAGTTATAAAACGTAATCCTAAACAGAGCTAACTCTTGAGTGTTAGCCAGAGTGAGTAGATGGTGGTCGGTATTGAGTGGGTGGAGGGCAAGGAGAATGTCCTTGCACAGCCACATCCAAATCATGTTTTGTTTTTCTTCTAACCTCCATGTCAAAGAGTATAAAAAATAAAACATTTTATTCAAGCAGATTTTGGCATCATGACAGCCTATTGTTATAGGCCCCTTATCTCTGTTCGGAATTGTCGGATAAATTATTAAAAATTCTGCTTCTATCTTGATGAGATATGTGTTTATTTTCAGCTTTAGAATCAGTCTTTTACTAAAAAAAGCTTTAGAAATATGCAGCTTATATTCTTATGAGCTTTTTTTAATGCATCATCACATTTCAGTTGTTTGCAATTAAGAATTCTGTTTCTTTGTTTTATTTTTTTAGACAGTGTCTCACTCTGTTGCCCCAGGCTAGAATGCTATGGTGTCATAGCTCACAGCAATCTCAGACTCCTGGGTTCAAGCAATCCTCTTGCCTTAGCCTCTGGAGTAGCTGTGACTACAGGCACCTGCCACAACTGGCTAGTTTTTCTATTTTTAGTAGAGAAATGTTTCACTCTGACTCAAGCTAGTCTTGAACTCCTGAGCTCAAGCAATCCACCTGCCTTAGCCTCTCAGAGTGCTAGAATTACAGGTGCGAGCCAATGAGTCCACCACAAATAAGAATTCTGCTTTATTTTTTTGAACTCATGCAGGTCTCCAAATACTATCTGCCTTACTACTGTAGCTCTCATCTTAATCCTGCCTAATGTCCTCAACCTTTAGTCAACTAGTACAGAGGAAAAATAACTACTTATTTGTGCTGACCTCTATTCCCCATCTGCACCAGTAAACCATCTGAGTTCATCAGTAGATGTCTTCGAGATGATTATTTAATAAACTAGAATATGATAGCCTGCTATACTATATGCTATGTTTGTCATCCATTTCTTATCTTGAAGTTCATAATTCACATTTGTTCATAATGAATGTATTTCCAGGTAGTACTAGTAGAAAAAAAAATGCTGTTTCTTAAGGGTCACCAGAGAAGTTAATGAACTATAGAACCTAAAATTATTTTCATATTAAAATTCAGTCCCAATACAAATCCCAGTAAAGTCTCACATGTTCCATGAAGTTTTCCCTTGTCAACCTTCACATACAGAAATTTGTGTCTTCTCCAAGTACTTTTTGCATCTGTGGCTCTCAGGATGAACTCAGTCACATATATTTAAACTCTGAAGCTGTTTTCTGTGTAAATTATTTCTCCAGCAGTGCTTAATCACCTTGTCAGTAGTATCTATATCATTCTTCCTCCATATCCCACAAAGTACCTAGAATATTGCTCAGTAGGTACTCCAAAAAATGTGGTTAGGTTTGATTTTTGTAATGTCATAAAAAGGAAATTTTAAGAGAACACATAATCTCTTCAATTATTAGTTTGTTTGTTTCTTTGCTTTAGAGACAGTCTCACTTTGTTGCTCTTGGTAGAGTGCTGTGGCCTCACAGCTCACAGCAACCTCCAGCTCTTGGGCTTAGGCGATTCTCTTGCCTCAGCCTCCCAAGTAGCTGGAACTACAGATGCCTGCCACAACGCCTGGCTATTTTTTGTTGCAGTTTGGCCGGGGCTGGATTCGAACCTGCCACCCTCAGTATATGGGGCCCATGCCCTACTCACTGAGCCACAGGTGCCACCTCAATTATTAGATTGTTAAACATGGGTTCTCACTTGTAAGTTACTAAATTGTAACTCCTGGAAATCAGAGTGATTATTTCCTGTTGACACAGGTACTCAGCATCCACCTGGGTCCCTTGTAGGTTAGGCTGAAATGACTATCCTTTCCACACCTAAGCCTGGACACAGGATGTGTCCTAGATAAGTCTGGGTGAATGAAGGAAATGAGTTGTACGAGATCACTGTTGGAATGTCTTTCTAGACCATATTTCTCTTTTCTGGGAGCATGCAATGGCTTGGGTATGGTTTTCCAATCTCCAAAACTCATGTTGAAGTTAGATTCCCAATGTGGGGATGTTTGGAGATGGGGACCAGTGGGAGCATTTGGTTTATGGAGGCAGATCCCTCGTAAATGGCGAGGTGTAGTTCTTGCAGTAGTGAGCAAGTTCTTGCTCTTCTAAAACTTGACTAGTTTTTGCAGAAATGAATTAGTTTTCACCTGAGTAAGTTGTTATGAAACGGGTACACTTTTCAAGATTTTCCTCTCTGTGCACATGTCTAAATTCTCTCAGTCCTTCTCTGTCCTACTGTGACACAGCATAAAAGCTCTCACCATAATCCAGGGCTTTGCAAATTGAATTTCTTAGCTTATAGAACCATGAAATAAATAAGCCTTATTGGTTAATAAGTAACCCAGGCACAGGCATTCTCTATAGCGACACAAATGGACTAAGACAGAACTCAGTTTCCCCAACCCAAGATGAGCCCTGTGGACAGGGAAGCCTTTCCATTTTTGCCATTTCTGATAGGACACACAGCTTTAATAAATACCTGACCTGGCCCAGACAATCAAATTGGGAGAACATGCTATGATTGGGGTGTGTTGCAATATTTGTTTGTGACACTAGAGTACATTACAGTGACTAAAGCTGGAAGCTGATGTGAATTGAAAGCTGAAGTGAAACCCAGGGCTGGGTTTGAACCTGAGGTGAATTGCAGGGCTGGGAGAGCCACATGGTGCCAGGACTAAGGATGGAATTCCTCTCAGGCATGATGGCGCTTAGCAGAAGAGAAAGCTGAGTTTGGAGAGAGATGAACAAGTGCCGATGGGACAAGGATGGAGAAGCTCCAGGGCCCTGAGCCAACTCTGACTGGTCACTTTGCAGGTCCACTTGCCTCCTACCCTTGCTTCTCCTGAGGCTCCTGAGCAGTAGTAAGGGAGCTCTCAGAGTTTCCTATCATTATGTCATCAAAAGTCTTTTACTAATTCATAATATTCAATAGAAAGAGTATGATGGAGATTGAATTGAGAAGATAGCAAAGCTGACATGGGGGTCAAATACTCTGAACCCCAGTATCAGCTGCACCACAGTTTCTGGCTGAGTAGTATCTTAGTATTCTTATCAGTAAGTTCTGATTGTCACTAGTCACTTCAATGGAAACTGTATTATTCAAATACACAAATATTTCCAAATGCCTAGATTTTTTTTTTTTTTTTTGCAGTTTTTGGCCAGGGCTGGGTTTGAACCTGCCACCTCTGATATATGGGGCCAGTGCTCTACTCCTTTGAGCCACAGGCGCCACCTAAATGCCTAGATATTTTGTTATATATGAGGACATGTCTAGACATTTATAGCATTTCTTAGTTTCCACACAGATAGTTTAAGTTAAATCGGTATAGTTTCTTTTTGAATTCATTATAACTCTTCAGATTATTCATGAATCACAGGACTTTATTTCTTTTATTCTGGGATCTTTCCAAATAACATTCATGAAATCAAAATGATCTTTAAATAGGATTTTCTAATCCATGTGCATGAAACACCTGCCTTTTTTACATCTACAGAAGGCTCTCTCTCTCATTAAAAATTTAGTATCATGGTTTTATGTTTTTTGTTCTGAATATATTAAAGTAGCAACATTTACAAAATTTTCTGGGCATATATGAATGTGAAACGCTTGGTACAAGGCCCTGATAGCAATCAATACAGACCCAAGGGACAGAAGCTGCAATGATAGCAGCATGCAAAAAGAAAACCAATAAATATTTATTATCACCAGCAACTCTAAATCTTTTAATAAACTTTTCCACATTTATTGCTGTTCAGTTGGATGATATAGCTTATTATATTAAATCACAGTTGGTAAAAACTGGAAAAACACATTTTCAATTCATAACTCATTCTATTCTCTCTTCTCTTCAGTAGTTGCAAATTATGTCCTCTGACCCAAATGAATTATATGCAGGAAACTATGCTTATGTGGTTACACAACATTTTCTGCCTAAAATGTATTTGAAACTTTCTCTCATAACTTACCCCAAATGCAAAATCTTAGTTGTGTTCATGTAGTTACCTATAACATGATCATGTCATATATTCCTCCAGGAAAATTCATGTTACAGAGATGGAATAATTACCTTTCTGACCCTGAACTCATCCCTAGAGCCCTAATGTTAGCACAGGGAGCTAATCCATAGCAGAATATCATTCATCTCCATGCTCAGAAACGCAAAAGCAAGTAGCATATCTATAGGCATAAGCCGATGGCTCTCTAGTGGGAGCCAACCATTCTGACATCCATTCTGACTCATTTCAGTGGAGCAGAATAGTTTCCTAAGTGGCTGGCAGAAAAAGTGTGGGAAGAGCTGGCTGACAACCATGGCTGGGGAGGAAAACCAAGAGATATGTTAAAATAAGGACTCAAGGAAACCAACAAGTACAGAAAATGACTTTATTTTGGCTGGGTTACATGGTGAGTGAAGTGGTGGATAGAAAATAAATCTGGAAAACTAGATCAGAACCAGATAATAAATGGCACTGATTACCAGGCTAGGAAACCAAAATTCAAGATACCACTGAGGGTGTTCAAGCAGAGAACAAAGAAAACAGGAATGACAACATTAAATACTCTTATTATGCCATAAATGTCTACATGGGGCAGAGTTTTGCATAGAAAATAGAAATAATAAGACATGGTACCTGAGTTTGGGAAGGAAAAAATGCATAAAACATAAAATAATAAATAAAATATACCTATACTATAAAGCTGAAAGGAGGGTTAACTTCTACAAGAATGGACTAGAACATCGAGGGTTATACTGGTCCCCAAAATTGCTTGCCTGTACATCTGTTTTTTCCCAATAACTGACTCTATTTGACCAACTATAACTTAGTCCTACTTCTAGATTTCGAAAACAAATGTGATTTTGGTTAAAATTACTGAATCAACTTTAAGCCAATACTCTGAGACTTAACAAAAATCACCTTTACATCCATACCTAATAATAGCTAACATCCATTGAGCATACTGTAGACATTACACATCTTTGTAATCATTTTATCAACCTTATCTCATTCAGTCTTTCCCAAATCACTACATGGTAAGTTCTATTATCTCCTTATGAGGCTGAGAGATATTAAAGAATTTGCCTGTGGCTCAAAGAGTAGGGCACCAGTCCCATATACGGAGGTGGTGGGTTCAAATCCGGCCTCGGCCAAAATGCAACAACAACAAAAAAAGAATTTGCCCAAGACTGCAGATTTTATGCAGTTTGCTCTTATAGCCAACACATACACACATGCACTGCATATGATGAAGTTTGAAAATGTAAACTCTGACCTAGCATCAAAAGCTCTCACATTGTCCGTAGCATCTGGTGCTCAAATTCTCTCACACTGGCTTCATGTCACTGCCTCTGCTTTGGTCTCTGCAGTACGTCATATTGCTGTCCATGCATCTCCAGCACCCCACTTCAAGGCACCTACCTCTGCCTAAGAGATAGTCACTGTGTTAAACTCATGCATGGTCACATGTAATGTTTTAAAAAATGACATCTGAGGGCAAGCAACATGAATTCTTTCCAGGGAGAATCCAAGAGGGCTAGTAATTGTTCTCCATGACATTCTTTCTCTCCAACACAAGGCAGTCAGTATACCAGAGAAAGAGAGCTCCTTTAGCCTGGCTTCTAGAATAAGAATGTATAAAAGCAATATCAAAGCTGACCTGAAGTCAACACCACTCCCATGGCCAGACTCAAACACCTCTATCAGGTCCCGTCCTAGACGCCACATTGGTTCTTTCTCACCCCGATGCTAAGACTCTCCTCAGAGCACAAATTTCTACCTTAGATGTGCTGTAGGTCACATTCCCTGGGAAAGAGGCCCAGAGATTTGTGTGTGGTGGGTTTATTGGAAAGTAGCCTTTGAAAGAACCCCTATAACAGGTGAAGGATGCAAGATTGGCAGATGGAGAAATTGAGTTGTAATAAGGTTACAGTGAAGACTTCAGGCCTTCTATTTGGAGATGTGTATCTGGAAGACCCTTCAGAATATTTCTAGTTGATACGAGTATAAGCAGGCTGGAGCTTTGTATGCTCATTGACCTGTATGCTCATTGTATGACCATTGGACTGTCCATTCCATTGACCTGTCTTTGGACTCAGGCTGTCCCCTTAGGTAAAGAAGATACTTTGATTAAGGTTAATTCCCAGAAAATGAAGTAGCCTTTAACCATCAGAGTCAATGTTCCCTGGGAATGTGGGTTGGGACCCATGGGTTGCTTCATTTTAAAGGTGGCTCCAGACAGACACCACAGTGTCCACTATATCCCCCACCGTGAGTCCCTTCCATCTGGAAACAGCTTCCCCAGGATTCTTCTTGGTCTGCTGTACTACAAAAATTTTCCTGAGGAAGGTTAGAGAGTAAGCTCTATCTACATCTACTGGAGCTGGTCTTAAGGCCACATCGATATTCATAATTTCTCCTCTACTACCTATGTTATGTTCCCCACAAATTTGCCTAGAACCTAGACTGTCCTTGGGGATTTATCTGGTGTGTTGAACTAGATTCTCATGCCTGAGTGTTTTCTTCTCCTGTCCACCTTGCCCTTCTCTAAGTGTAGCTGTTCATTTAGTCCATTTACAGTCAAAATTTAACAGGTGAGTACTCTTATGACACATCAGAGGGTCACCTGGCTGTTGAAATATTTTCACCCCCATCCACATTGAAAAATAGCAGCTTTACCTCAATTGTCCCTGGTAGGAAGGGGCCTCCTTCTTGCCTTCTAGTCTCTTGGGCCCAGGACCCCAAAGTAGTCAGGTAGCAGCCATAGACTTAAGTCAATTCCTACTAAATCCATAAAAAGAGCATCTGCCCCTCAGAATTAGGACCTTTGGAACTGCAGAGCTTAACAGCTTAATGAACAAGAAACATAAATTTCCAAGTGTTATACTGGGAGAGTAAGTCCTTTGTGCCTTTATTAGTCTTCTTAGGCTGACATAACAAAACATAATAGATTGGGGGGTTTAAAATACAGAAAATTATTTTCTCACACTTCTAGATGCAGGGGAAAATGTCCAAAATCAAGAATCTGGCTGAGTGTGGTTTCTCATGAGGGTTTTCCTTGTGGCTTGCAAATGGCCACCTTCTTTCTATGTCCTCAAATGGCAAAGAAAGAAGTAGAACTCTCTCTGGTGTTTCTTCTTGTAGTGACACTAATACCATCAAAACTAAAGCTTTTCTTCATGACTTCATTTACCTTCAATTACTTCTATAGAGGTCTTATCTCCATATGTATCCCATTGAGAGCTAGGGCTTTAATATACATTTGGGGGTGGTTGGGGGACAAAAATAGTTCATAGAAGGGCCACTTCTATTTTCATGTCCGGATCCTGGTTAATGGGTCTACATACACTTCCGACTTAGGACATAATATAGCAGAGCATGCTCATTGGTTTTGTGAACATAGTATTCTTGGACATGCAGAGTTATTTTTGTCTGGTGAATAGTCTCAGCTGAGCATTCTTCCCTCACAGCCACTTCTAGGTTGTGTGGAAGATAATATAACCAGGGGATTCTTTGCCATTAGCCTTTTTCTTACTTTCTTTCTCTAAAAGCTGTTACTTGCTCTGGTGCAGTGTTACATGGTACTCCATGTCAGTTGGAGATTTGTCCATGATCTTAATAATATGTATTAAAGGCAAACCACACCAAGTGTATATGCCTATTCCAGTTATAATGAATGACTTGCTATTTCTGCTGTAAAAGCAGATCAACACAATCACCTCACTGACTGAATAAGGGAGTGTTTCCTTGGATGATAATGCTACATCAGGACCTCAAGGCTGGTCTGTTTCTGGAAGTTTGGACTCTCTACAGAAGCAGTAGATGATTCATCTTTGAGTGGGAGTCTATATTGAGTCAAGGTGCAGCCTACGTCCCTGAAAACATTGCCATTCAGGCCACATGGACCCCTTCTGCGAGCACTAGAGTGGCCAATGGTATAGGCCGGAGGACATAGCAGGTCATCCTATCTACATGTTTTTATTGGTGCATTTTTCATGCTCTCTGTTGGAGATTTATGGGTCATATAAAATTCTTCAGTCCTTGTACCCACGTCTACAGTTTAGCCACATATGTCAATTCCTCCATTGATCTCTTTACCCTTGAACTTCCAGTATTTTCATATCCAGCCAATTACTAACCAGCCACTCCATACTTGTTGTCCCCTTACTCAAATATATTCTTGTATCAGGCCATCTTTCTTTCTCCCCAAAATATATATTTAATTAGCATATTAAATGTTATCTATTTATGGACGACAGAGGGATATTTTGATACCTAGTACTTAAATTTCAGTGTAAGTTTTGAAGAGAACAATATTCAAACAAAAGCACTTTCCTTGCAATTGGTGGATAAGGATTGCCTTGTGGCCTTCACTATTTCAAGATCCTATTGTCTTAATTGCTATCAGGGAGCACAACTGCCTTTAGATTTTACCCCTCTTGATACAGCACTATCTGGGCCTATACCCATTATTTCTGCTTCTGCTAAAACATACGAGTTGGGTCCAGCAATGATGTGATATACAGTTCCTGTCCTCCCTTTGGAGGCTGGGCACTTTCCCATACAGCTCAAGAGGGAGGCAGAATAAGATGCAGAGAGAGGTCTCTGTGTCTTATGAGGCAGAAGCTTCTGCAATGTCTCAAAGAAAGGGAAGAGCTCCAGCCTGTCATAGGAAAGTATGGACTATTATTAAAAGACTAAAAGATGTAGGGGAACCTGGGAACTAGATGATTTGATACATGCTCCTATTCCAAGTAGAAGGGTCTCACCTCTTCACAGTCAGTGTCCTTGGTTTCAGTGTTCAATGACCTTGGCACCCAGATCTGCAAATGTTGAGGAGACAACAACCCTCCCCTGCCATATTCATAAATAAGAACTGAGCCAGATCCTCATCCCTCACTTCAGGAGTTTGAAGTCGTTCTGTGTGCTGCAACACAGCTCTCCATCCTTCATGCTTTGCCTGTGCTGGAGTCATATACCTTCAGCCATATACCTTCATATACCTTTTTTTAATGCATTGATGATGCCAGAAACAGCCACCTCCTTTCACATAGTCATCACATCCTCCATACCCACCAGACACCTGAGAAAGTGCACATCAGGACCTCCTCTCTAGTGTCAAGGATGTGGGATCCTTCCATCCCATGTCAGCCCCCAGGAAAGCTGAATGTATAATCCATAGTCATGTCATGGCTAAGCAATGCTCCACCTTCCACAACTGATAAGGGTTTCATGACAGTCTGTTGAGTGTACCCATTTCAGGGTCAGCTTCCTATGACAACAGCTGGTACCAGCTTCCCAGGAAGCAGATATGTGAGGCCTCTGAAATTTTCATACAAGTGGTTCATCAGGAAGAGAGACAGGGAGAAAAGGACTAGGCGGGTAGAGAGATGGAACTGTGAGGAAATTGCAACCAAGGCCTCAAATGGAGATTATGGGAGGAACCCTGGAGCTGGGAAGACACTGATTTGTTTACATCAAGGCAGGGAAACTATATCTTTTTACTCCTACATCAATTCATTAAATACAGGTTGCCCTCAGGAAGCAGGCATAAAACTAGGCAAAGCAGTTTGCTTCAGCTAAGGGCAGTTCTGAGAGAGAAACTCAGCTGTGAGCCGTCAAAACGAGATGGACAAGAACAGCAGTTGCGAGAGCAAACGCCCAGTTCCTAAAGCAAAATTCAACTGGTGTATCACAACAGGATATAGGTCTCAGCTAATTCCAGGAAATGTTCTCTAAATTGGGCATTGATTAATTATTGTACTGTGGATGAGCTCATTCAGCCCACTGAGGGGTTTTGTAATGAAGAGGCTGTATCACTTCCTTTGTCCCAAAGCTACCTTGGCACAATTAAATAGAAGCTTGGTTCTGATCCTCTTTCTTACTAAAACTGGACAAATAGGATTTAAAGGAAATGCAAACTTAGCCCTTATATAGACTGCTAAAAAATGTCATTTATAGTTGGTTACAGATTTAAGGCGCTTCTGTTTTTCTCAGTTTGAGAACAGTCTCATGAAACCTTAAAGTTCAACATCCATGGTCTGCAAGGAAAAAATATATTTGGAGGAAAGACCTACTCAGAGCTGTAAAACACAAGTGTTCTGCTCATTTATAAAGGCAGATCCCAGTGAGATTTCCCGCATTTGGCTCAATAACTAGTGACTTCTTGAGCAAAATGAATATAAGAGTATAGGGAGACAGCAAACCTATGGCAGGGCACCAACTCTTTGTTTTAACAAAACTCATCATACAGAAGTAAAATATTAATTCATTCAATCAACTTACATTGACTAGTACCCTAATGTCGGTCACTATATAGACTATTTAAGTAACACAGAAATAAACACATTACCTCTAGGTTTGTGACTGATTGGGGTAGCCAGAAAAATACGAAGTTAATTATTTTAAAGAAACACAGAAATAGTTAATATTTGAAATGTACAAATAAAATATTGAGCAGAGGTAAGGGTGAGTCAAATTAAATTCAACTCTGAAGTCATTTAAACCATTTTACAGATGTTATCCATACCCACCAGGGAAATCCTGGAAAGCTCACAGGGAACTGCGGGATGCAGTGGCCGGTGACGATGATCACACAGGCATATGTGTAAGCAGCTCACAAATACGATTTATAGTCCTGTACGATCAGTACCAGAAATTAAAGTAAATATGCCTAGAAAAGAACCCAATAGGGAGTAATGAGAAAATAATGCTCCCTAAGCAAAAGGAAACAATGTGCTTAATATTTCTGCATGGATTTGTTTGGTCTCTCCTGATAAATATCTAGTTTTCAAATGGTTAAGATACCAACCACCTGAAATGTAGGTCACTGACAATAGATGAACCAGTAGGATCAATACGCAACATCCAAGGAAGTATTGATTTGTATAACAAAAAGGAAAAAATACAATTCAACTAAAAGTTGAATAGAAATGTGCATTACGTTATATGTCGCAGATGAGGCTGTATGAGCTCTGAAACCAGAAAGAAAACTATGACCAGAGGAATCTTAGGCAAGTGAAATCTGAGAGATTCGTGTCCAGGGACTGATAATGAGTGCATTGCCTCACAGCTCATCTGCTTATGGGCTAATTATGACTTTCCATCTCTATAGATAATTGTCACTGCAGCATGGTGCATATTATTCTCATCTCAAATTCTAAAAATGGTGAATTATCAAGACTAAAATAAATATTTCTGTGGAAAATACGTATATTTAGCATATACTGAAATCCTGGCATTCAGCCCTTAAAATGACAAATACAAAATCATGTGTTTTTATTTTCTGCTAACCTTCATAGTATCATTTTTAAAGGTGTTTCTTGTTTGACTGTTTTTGTGAGCCTTTATTGAGTAAATGAGATCTTCTCTGGTCTAAGTAACCAAGATCTACCTCTGCCATGCACAATATTTTAGTTCTTAAGATAGAGAATCATGAGCATCTACTGTGAGTTTATAACTAAAAATTAACATATAGGATATATATGTATATTGTGTTTTCTGAATCAAAAATATTATAAAATACAATAGAAGGGATAGTTTTAAAAGCAACAAATAAACACAAGCTGAATTGAGTTTGCTTCTTGCTGTGGGTTTTCTAACCAAATTTATCCATGTCCAAAAATTTCTAGCCAAATTTTCGCTTTTAATTTATTGAAACCTCTAGAGACTTCATTATACTCCTGACCTTGAGAAGAAATATCTGAGCAGCCAGTCTAGCTATAAAATACAACAGCTTTAAATTGCACTTCTTTCTGGTATGATCTCAATTTCTAAGAACACTTTTTTTAAATTAAATTGTAGCTGTGTACATTAATGCATTTATGGGATACAATGTGCTGATTTTATATACAATTTGAAATACTTTCATCAAACTGTTGGCCTTCACTGCACTTTCTTAATTTTTTTTATTAAGTCATATACACATAGATCATGAATACATTTATGCATATGTGGGGTACAATGTGTTGATTTTTTTATACAATCTGACGTGCTTACATCAAACCAATCAACATAGCTTTTCCTCATTTACTTGATTATTGTGTTAAGACATTTATGTTCTACACTTGACAGATTTGACTTGTATCCTTACAATATGCTCCATAGGTGTGGTCCCATCATTTGCCCTTCCTCTATCAAACCTCCCCCCACTCCTCTCTTCCCACTCCATTTCTCTCCTTCATCCTGGGCTATAGTTGTGTTCTATCTTTCATAAGAAAGTGTAAGTAAAATAAGTTGGTTTCATAGAAGTACTGAGTACATTGGATACTTTTTCTCCCATTCTTGAGATACTTAGGAGAATATGTTCCATCCATGAAAACATAAAAGAGGTAAAGTCTCCATCTTTTTTAAGGCTGCATAGTATTCCATGGTATACATATACCACAATATATTAATTCATTCATGGGTCAATGGGCACTTGGGCTAATTCCATGACTTGGCTACTATGAATTGAGCTGCAGTGAATAATCTGGTGCAAATATCTTTTTTGAAAAGTGATTTTTGGTCTTTTGGATATACACCTAGTAGAGGAATTGGAGGATCCAATGGCAGGTCAATTTTTAGATCCCTGAGTGTTCTCCAAACTTCTTTCCAAAAAGAACATATTAGTTTGCACTCCCACCAGCAATAGAGAAGTGTTCCCTTTTCTCTACATCCATGCCAACATCTGTATTTTGGGGATTTTGTTATGTGGACTACTCTTACTGGAGTTAGATGGTATTTCAAAGTGGTTTTGATTTGCATTTCTCTGATGATTAAAGATGATGAGCATTTTTTCATGTATCTGTAGACCATGCACCTGTAGACCATGCAACTGTCTTCTTCACAGAAGCTTCTGTTCAGGTCTTTTGCCCATAGTGAAATGGGATCACTTGTTCTTTTCTTATTAGTAAATTTGTGTTCTCTGTGTATTCTGGTTATCATACCTTTGTCAGAAATGTAACCTGCATAAGAACACTTCTAAAAGTATTTATTAAAATATATTCAAGGTTAAATGCTAAAGAAGAAAATGATTTGTCTCAAAATCACTCAGCTCATGTTTGACATTTCTGTAATAAAGGATAATTATCTTTGACTTTAGATTCGGTTTTTTTATTATAACTTTCATAATGTAGCTTTTCACAAAATTCTCCAAATTAACAAGGCTACTCAAATTCAAAATTTGAAATTATATCCTTTTGATTTGCTTGAATGTTCTGATTGTACTCTCAGAAAGTCTCAAATCCTCACCTCAATTCTACTTTGAATGCATCATAAATTTTAAAATAGTTATGACTTTAAGATTTAAATATAATGCAAAAATAAAGTTAAAAAGAAAAATAAATATGTAACAATGGCTTAGTGATATTAACTGAATTTTTTAAGTTTATCCTTCTCACATTTATATCAAAATCACAAAGCTTAGTGCTCTTAAGTCCTGTCCACCTGAGCACAAGAAAGTTAGCATTTTTCTATGGTGACCCCTAATTGAACAGTGGGAAGATGCAAAGTGGGAAATAGACTGTTTTCTGGAAAGCAATGATATTCCCATTCCTTAATATGATAAGCTGTCTTCAAGAAGTTTCCAAAAACTGAGCTGACAGTTATCTGGGGATACTGATTTTCCTTTAAAATCGTGAATATTTCTCTTATAGAGCATATTGTTATGAAAGATGCAAAAATGGGCTGCTGGTAGGAACAGCTAGATCAGAAAATGGTGAAGTTCAGTGGCATCCTATAACTTCTGCTCCCTCCTCTGAATTGTTAATTCTGCTGAGTAGTATTAGAATGCTACTACCATCTCCAAAAACTTGGCATCTCTTTCTTAGAATCATTGTCTATTTAAAATCTTTGCTTATAGTTATCTAAATGTCTGACAACTAAAGAACCCATAAGCCATGAAATCTTTAACCTACTTAACCTACTAACCTTAGATTCTGATTACTCATTGCCTTAATGTCTAATGGAAATTTAAAATCTCTTCATTATCTAAAACTTATGCTATCTGAAAACCTATCTCTATATGAAAGAGAGAAAGACTAAAAATTTTAAGTTAAGAATTTCTAGTGCAGTAGAAAAAAACAAGAAAAGAAAGAAATTAAATTAAGATTTAACATGACCTATGGCTCAAGTATATGTATATATATGTGTATATACAAATATATACACACACATATACTTGTGAAATACAAAATGCCATGTAATTACTGTTCAGAATATGATACAATATTGATGTGTATTTTATTATTAAAATTATGATAAATCTAGATAATTTCATAATAGGTAAAATAGAGGTCTAAATGTTTCTTAAAGCATGGAACGAGTTATTTGACAGATAACAAGTTAGAGAAACTCAGTTTGTGTTGCCACATATGTTTTCACTATTTAGCTCCCACTACTAAAATGAAAAAGTCAATTACTTTTTTCCTGGCCTCCCTTGTAGCTAAAGGTGACTAGGTAACTCAGTTTGTATTCATGAAGTTTAACATGAGATGTTTTTGATGGGAATAGAAAAAATAAGCTGATAAGGTATATCCTCCTGACGATTCCTGCTCATGCAGAGAGAAAGAGACTCTTATACATTGTTGGTGGGACTGTAAACTAGTACATCCACTGTGGAAAATAGTATGGAGATGTCTCAAAGAACTAAAAATAGACCTGCCATTTTATCTAGCAATCCTACTTCTGCGTATATACCCAAAGGAAAAAAGGTCACTTTATAAAATGGACACCTGCACTTGAATGTTTATAGCAGCACAATTCACAATCACAAAGATGTGGAAAGAACTCAAGTGCACATGAATGGATCAATAAAATTTGGTATGTGCCTATCACAGTGTACTACTCAGCCATAAAAACCTGATGATCTAGTATGTTTGATGACAACTTGGATGGAGCTGGAAACCATTCTTCTAAGTGACACATCAGAAGAATGGAGAAACTAATGCATGTACTCAACACCAAACTGGAACTAATTGGTCAACACTTAAGTGCCCATAGGGAAGTAAATGTCAATGAAAATCAAGCTCAGAGGGGAAAGGGGGTGTATAAATCACAGCTCTTGATTACAGTGCACACTATCTGGGTGAAGGCAACACTTATAACTTTGACTCTTATGTAAACAAAACATGTGTAACCCCCAAATATATATATATTATGAAATAAAAAATTGCATTTCATGACAGTATATTCAAAGTTATTTTAATGACTCAAGGACCACAAGAATTAACACATACAATCCTAAATCTTAGTTAGCATTAAGCTAAAAATCTTAGTTAGCATTAAGCTAAAGGGAACACTAGCTCATTTCATCTTAATTTTTTATTATGGTATAAAATATAAGAGAATAAAATTGCACATTTGCAAATATGATACATGTTTACATTTTAGTATTCAGAATCATCGAGTAGGCTACTGCAGACAGATTTTTAGAAGTTCTCTAGTATTGGAGCCTTTTCACAGCTTCATGTTTCCTCTTTTCCTGTAGTTACCTCTTCTGATAACATTCAACCACATGCTCCTTCTTGCTCAAATATCACCCCCTCCTTTCCTCAAGATCGTGGAGAATTACTTGAGCTTGGTAATAAAAGTTTTCCAAGCACATATAGTGATTGGATATAGGCAATACATGAGTTTATTTTATGTTTGAAATGATTCAATAGTCTTCTCTATATCTCATCATTGTTAGAATAGAGTCACCTTTTTTTCTTAAGCTCTGATAAGAGAATGACAAGACCCACATAAAAATACTATTCACTCTTCTCCAACTGGGATCTGAAGCATCTTGAAGTAATTCAAAAGGCAAAGGGAATTCAGAGACCAAAATCTCTCTTTTGTTATTAATAAAAAAAAAATATTTAAAGAACCTAGAATAGAAGAGTGACCCAAGAACCATAGGGCCTTCCCATGCTGACACAGTACATATAATGTAGAAAATGGTGGAGATGGACACACACTTTCTCAGGCGAGGACCCGAGCTCCTTCTATCAAGTTTCTTCTTCCACACTCATTACTAGACCAAGATCATTGCCATTCTCCATGGAGCAGTCACTTAGGACGTGGACAGGAGAACAGAGAACCATACAAGCTGTTCTCCAGGAAAATCCACTAGTTGCAAGGAACCATTACAAGAGAGGACATAAACCTTCACCCTCAATGTTATTCAAGTTGAAATTAAGGGCACTCTGCCTCACCTAAATGACTGATATATTTCTAATTCTTTTTAAAAATCTTGATGGGTAAAATCAATGTCAAAGTATAAACTGAAATTATTATTCTTAAAAATTATCTAATAGTCTCTAACATTTACAACTTTGTCCTAATTGCTCAGAAAAAATTTATAAAAGAACTAATATTCCTGTGATTAGACCATTTAAACCCACTATAAGGAGGTTTTATGAACAGATATATAAAGTTATTTTATTATGACACATATACTAAGAAATTAAACTAATGCATATTATTGCTCCACTCTAGCCTGTATAATACAGAGCTAGGTGTTATAAGAAATGCAAAAATAATTTGTGATAAAGGTCATAAATGCTTGGGTGTTTGATTTAAAAAAAATCACCAACCACAAATTTAATCAGACATATAAAGCACAAACACAAAAATTTAAGAAGCTATGCCAGAAATATATACCTTCTCAACAAGATTCTTATTTTCCAAACAGAGTCTATAACACTCGCTGTGCATTGAATGGAGGGAGAGACCTCACTGTTATGTTAAGGCTACATCAAAAGAGTGATGGTCAGTAAAGGCAGGGTAAAGGAATGAAGACGAAGGAAGACAAGAAGGAGGCAAAGAGAGAGAGATGGAAGGACAGAGGAGGGAAGGTAGAGAAAGAAAGAAGAACCAAGTAGTTCATGTTTTTGAAAAGAAAAAAAAATAATGAAATAATGTCTTTTTCAGCAACTTGAATGGAACTGGGGACCACTGTCCCAAGTGAACTATCTCAGGAAAGCAAACACCACATGTCCTGTTTAATATTTGAGTGCACTGGCACAGTCATCGCTCTCCTGTCCACACTTATATTTTTTTTCCATGGTAGGTGGAATGCTACCACTTTTAATCTGTATAAAACAGAAACCATATACCCTTTATACACTGAAACCTCGTTACAAAGCCACCACTTGAGCATACCAGTTTTTGGAAACTGTGTAAGCAAGAGGGCAAATGAAAATATACAACCAACCACGCAATATTAGGGAGAGAAATGTCCACCTTCATCTCACTTATTTGAAACACGGATCTCATGGGAGGCACATCCCTCACCATCCATCATGATTGTTCCCTTTTATGTTTTTACTCTCAGTGTACCTGGTGGAATTTTTAAAATCAACTTCAGTCTTAGTCTTTGAAAAATGATCTCATTCAAGAGAGGATATATTATCATGGTTGTGATATATATTTTTGTTATTTTTCCTTGAGAGTAGAAGAAAATTATTGTATATTATTGAATATAGAATGTTTTATTTCTTCATTTTACTAACCAAAATATTTTTGGATGTAAGAATTATTCTACACATTGTTTTATCAGCCCCTAATAATTTATGTGGTTTTTATTCTGAACCAATTGATCAATTTATGTGTTTATTCTCTCATAATTTTTGCTTGGCTTCTGAATTTACCAATGTAGTGTCCAGCTTGATTCATCACATGTATTGTATAAATTGTTACTCCTTTCTATGAATTTCAAATACAATTTGGAGGAAGCACTTTTTCATGCCTAACAGAGTTTGATTACTTTTTCACATTTGCATATATTCCTAACCAACCTCTGTTGGCTTACAAACAAACTCCCATTACATTTCTAGCATACATTGAACTACCCTAAATCTAAACAACCATGTGTTTACATTTGCTGATTTGCCTACACCACTTACCTTTCTTACATATGATATTACATTAGCAAGTAAGTCATAAAATCAATGTTACTGATGCTTAAATTGTGCAACAAAATCATGGAATTTGACAATATCCAGAAGGGCAGAATACTAGGAACTTAAACTATGGCTATCTATAAGGCAGAAAAAAATTTAGTGATAATCTCAGATGGTTTTACTTTCCAAGAGTTATTTTTTAATGTAACTAGGCGTTCTCCAGTTTGAGTTTGCATGGTTAATGAGACAGAAGAACTGGTAATTTTTTCATCAAAACCTTATATGTAATGTTCTGAAAAGTAACAGCTTTTCAACTATTTAGTATCAGGGACTGTCTACATTTTAAAAATTATCGAGGATGAAAAAGAAGTTTTGTTTATATGTCTTATATATATCAATATTTGCTGCATTAAATATTTCAAGTGAAAATCTTTAACAATTAATTTAAATATAATAGTAATATTATTGCATGTTAACAAAAATATTTGATAAGCATAAATTTATATTCCAAAAAAAAATACAAAAAAAAGAATATAGTCGGAACTGTAGCATATTTTGACATTTCTGCTAACATCTTTATTTTCTCTCAACCTGTCTGTTGCTGTATGTGGCTTTGGTTAAGTATGTGAAGACATGCACAAATATTTAGTTGGGAGAACTCTGTTAGTAGTCTTTTGTTAATAAAATAATTGTGAATATTTTTCTTGTTACCACACCAACAGATAGTAATGTCTAGATGCAATATTAAATACGAAATTATATCAATTAACTTTTTATACTTTACGACATTATGATCTATTAGTAGTTTTGAATGTTTCCATTTTGGTTTGTGGGTCTTTTGGGATGTGTTATGGGTCTTTTACTTATTGCGAACATCATGCTTTGGTCATTTAGAAAATATTCGTTCACACAGATAAGTAGATCTTCCAAATGTGAACATATTTCACTTTCAACATCCAAAACTATATTTGTCAGTATCACTGGCAATCTCCTCAGAACAGTGCTTACATTTTGGAAAACTAAAGGTGGTAAATAGACAATTTGCAAAATTCTAATTTCCTCTTGAGACTTCAAGTTTTATCATTATCTTCAAATACCATTGAAATAATCTTGCTGATTTATGAGAAAATGTCTGTTAGAGAATAAGTTCTGAATAACCATAATTTGTCAGCCATAGTTTTCAAGTGAGAAAATTGTTTCATGAGAAGAGCAGTGAGATCTGCTCCCGACTCACATAATTACTCAAATGATTGGTCTGGAGAGGCCATACTGCCGTAAGCAGCAGACGTACACACCATTCCAGATGTATCAGCCAGAACATTAGCCGTACAAGTACTTGACAGAGAAAATACCATACAATGTAAAATGTTGCCATGCAAGAATATTTCTGAACTGCTATGGGTCACATTTTCTACTAATTCCTATTTTTCTATTTTTTTTAATTGCTTTGTGGCCATGCTTCCATTACATAAGTTACCAGTTACATATAATATATTTTTCATACAGGTATATGCCTTCCTTATAAAATAAGGTTCTCAAGGGACTTAGGTAATTCTAACCATCTTTGTGTAATTGTCATTTAAATCCTTTGTTGGATAGTTGGAATTCAGAAATGAAGAAAATCTGGATAATTATGCTTTTTATTACATCTATTTTTCAATGTCATGAAATTTTAGGTGATTCTCACTACCTCTCTCCATCTGTGATTGAACTAAAGGTAAGGACTTCTTTCTGCTTCTACTGTGACTAAATTTTAGCATATTATTCTAAGCCCCATGAAAGCTAATTTGTGTTGCGATGTCTGTTTTTACTTTAATGATCTTTATAATTAACATTATTGATTGCTTCTTTTCTTACTAAGTATATTCAAAGTCTTAATCAATAGAACCCCACAGAAACCTCTAAGTTCTCTAACAGGTTTTGCAAAAGCTGAATGCAAGACATAGGCATCATGGCTCTGCCTTTTAGCCAACCATTCCCTCCATGGAAATCCACTGTCTGTCTTATTGAGAGAAGCATTTGTTAACATGTTTTACTTGGGTGGTGCCTGTAGCTCAAAGGAGTAGAACGCTGGCCCCATATACTGGAGGTGGTGAGTTCAAACCCAGCCCCGGCCAAAATTTGGCAAAAAAAAAAAAAGTTTTATTTGAGAATAGCTGTAGATTTACAGAAAAGTTGCAAAGGAAATAACTCAATATTCCCTCACCCACTTTTTCCTAGACTTAATATCTTACACATCTGTGAGCTATTTGTCACAACTAAAGAACTACCTACATGTTTTAGAAGACTATTACTGTCTTAAACACACATATGTATGTTTTAGAACACTATTGAATGATGTGAAAATGTTGCCTGCATATTGTTTATTGATAAAATTTTGAGAAATAATAATCATACGTGCCTCAAAGAAGATCCTGTTCAGACATGTCATAACAAGTTAGTTTGAGTTTATTTTGGTGAAAAAAAATATTTCAATTAACACATACTTTTTTCATAACATGTTTTTCCATAAACTTTTTGAAGTCTCCTCATATGTTTTATAAACTTTATTCTTACAGTAAGGAAGTTAGAGACAAAAAAATGTTATTAAGAGAAAATAAATTTACTATTCATTAGGTGGAACTGGATCATCAGAAGGGTTTTCATCTGTGTTGTCTTGACATTGAGCAGGCTGGGGAGCAGCTGACCTGGCTTTCTCAGAAGCTGCAGAGAAGAAAAAGATAGGAGAGATGGAAGGAAAAATAGGAGGCAGGCACTCCAGTGTTACTTTTACTGAACAAGTATCTGTGCATCATTGGACTCACTCAGTTCAAACCCACGTTCTATGGGTCTGAGCAAGGGTCAGTTGTATTAAGTTTAATACAAAACCAAAGATGATTTTTGTTGGATTTGAGGTCGGGGATTGTAAAATACAGAGTAATAAACATCAGCAAGGCTATTATCTTTTTCCCTGGAAATTCTTCACTGCACATTTAGGCATGAAGCTGATGAATAACTGGATTTATTTGTTTTCTGCAGTGGTGGAGAAAAAAGGGGGAGCAAAAAAAAATAGTATCTTAAAAAGCATGAATCTAATGAGGGACTGTGAAACTTGACCTAAAATAGGAAAGAAATGAAGATAGAAAGTGAGATGACTGTGGATCAATATATTGAACACCTCACGAGATAGAGATTTGTGTAGTGACAAGCGCTAGAGCAAGTGAAGAGAAACTGTTTGTTAGGTCATGAAATATGAATTTTGATTCTGATTTCAAAGTTTGCTTCATTATATCTCAAACAAGAAGCAGTACAATTAATCAAGGTATGCACCTAAACTATAGACACAGTTTTAGCACCTTAAGGGTGGCTTTTTATGCCAGTAGCCCAAAAAGGCCTGGAGAGCCAGTGGCAATAAGGTCATGAAAAGCATTTTCCCAAAAAATGTGATCATTTTTCCTCACCACAAGTGGTCCAAAGCCTGGAAGAAGTGATAGTCAGTTAGTGTAAGAGGTAGTGAAAAGAGCAATGACTGAGGGCGGACAAACCCAACTCTGTAGTTTGAGCATTGTTGTTTGTGCCACAGGTGGTTGAGAGTTGTCTTGCAAGAGGGTTGGCCTGGATCTCGTCACCAGTTTTGGCTGCTTACTTACAAGCATCTCATCATTTCATCCACCAGTTGCATAGACATCCGCTCTAATCCATTGACCAGGTTTCATGACGACCACCAACAGTGGACCACCAGACACCAATAGCTTTTTTTGATAAATATTTGATTTGGACTCTGTTTCAGCACTCTATCTTTATCCAACCATTGTGCAAAAATCTGGTGATTCTCAAAAAGAATTCATTTTCATCACATGTAACGATACAGTATAGAAATGGTTCACCTTTATGTCGTGACAGAAAAGAAAGGCAAGCTTTGACATGATTTCCCTTTCAACACTCCTAATTCATGAGAAAACCATCTATCTATCCATCTTCTCAACTTTCCTGGGTCATTTCAAATGGTTCAATATTTCTGGAACAGTAAGGTCAAACCACGCTGCTAATTTATGTGTATGTGTACATTGAGATGGATTCCATCCAGCCCATCTATATCCATGTTAGTTTTGGGTCACCCACGTGGCTTATTTTCAAGATTAAATCCTTGGAACAGAACTTCTCAAATCACCAATGTACTGTGAGTTCACAATCCATATCTTTCCCAAACCCTTCACTGATATTTCAAGCTGCCTGTGCTGCATGGGTTCCACGATGAAACTTACTCAAAATCAACACAAATTTTTGACTCAACCATGGTTTCACAAAAATTGCTCCCCAAAATTCTGAAAGATAATAATAAGCCAAAATGTTCATTTGAAAAACTGAGGTGCACCTTCACAACCAAAATACAACAAGAAGTGTCCAATGGAAATGTCAGCAACATCGACTGTGGAGCTTAGGACATAAGGGAACTAGACATTCCTAGTTAATGGCTCAACACAGTGTTATGTGGCCAGGACGTGGATATAAGTAGCTGTCTTGGACTTTATCTCAGCCTCTTGACTATGACTTTGCTTTGCATTTTATCTCAGCACTTCAGTCTCCTGGCTAAAATCTTGACCTCAAGTTCTAATTAGTTCTGCTATTTTTGTTTTGTTGTTTGCTTTAGGGTGTTTAGTTTGCTCTACATGCATATGCACAGAATTTACTCTAATTTGGGAAGAAATAGACTTTACAAGAAATCTCTATTACATTCAATTTTATTTTATGAGACAGAGTCTCACTCTTTGCCATGGCGTCATCACTCACAGCAACTCCTGGGCTTGAGCAATCCTCTTGCCTAAGCCTCCCTAGTAGCTGGAACGATAGGCACCCACCCAAATGCCTAGCTGATTTTAGAGATGGGGTCTCACTCTTGCTCAGGCTGGTCTTGAACTCCTGAGCTCAGTTTATCAACCCGCTCCAGCCTCCTAGAGTGCTGGCAGTACAGGCATGTGCCACTGCGCCCAGCCACAAAAGAGATCTTTAGAACTCACAGAATTGCTGGGCTGCCGGAGGCAACCTAGGCTGACTTGCTAACAGCCATTCTGAGAATCACACCGCAAGGCCCTGGCAAGAATAATGACATTGTTGTGCCACATGCCCCCAGGTGAGGCCACAGACACGCAGCACCCAACACCACCTCAGTACCTGTTTCCTTGGGTAGCTCATTTCTTATTCACAGCAGGCAATTTACTGGTAAAAATTAAGCTACTGGTTTCCTCTCTCCAGACTGGAAACTGGGAAGTGCAGCACCTTGTGACTCAGTGACAGACTGATGGCACGGAAACTACCAAACTGGAGGAGTCATGCAAAGGGCTGCAGGTGGACTTTACAAGGGCTCAAAGAGAAAACCTTGTTACTTCTCCTAATACTAAAATTTCCTGTTTTCTGTGTTGGCTAAAGACCTTACTCTATAAGGTTTGCCTTTATATTATCTCATACAATTATTTAAACAGCATTACAGAAAGTGTTCAGTAACGAGAAGTTTGTGATGATGAAATTACAAAAAGGACAGAAGAGACTAATGGGTATTACTGGACCATTCTACTTTTCCAGAACACTTAGAAGCTATACTCTAAATGGTAATGCCCAGTTATTTCATAATTTCCAGAGCATAAAATACTTTAGATTGAAACACACAGAAATGCCCTGGCATCTCTGCTGTGAGAGAATAATTAGGCTTCAGAAAATGTGATGTCAAGTCATGATTCTAACCTGGAAAACAAACTAGTTTCAAATTCTAAAGCCAGGATACCACATGAAAAAGAGATTTGAAGCCTTTAAATGTTGTAAATGTTTCTTTTTGCCTCACTTACTAAACACCTCAGGTGAATTTCTATTTGTAACCTAAATTTATACCATAATTACCACAATTCTAAATCCCATTTCCGGTGTATAACTGTTAATACGCTAGCAAAGGGAAGTTGAGAAACACTTCTGGTAAAACATTTCTTTACATAAGATAGAGAAACCCTATAATTTTCAGCAAGATGATTGCATAAAGACCTACCTGTAATTTCATTTAATAATACCTTTTTATTTCATTTTCTCAACCGAGTTTTTTTTTTTCTTTCAACCTATCTCAAAAGGAAGACACTGAAACTATTGTCAAAGAAAAATAGTCAGGGATCTTTATGTGGTTAACTATTCCCAATTTGTGTCTAAGATTACAACATTTTAAACAATAAGCAAAAAAGTTAAAACTCAATCTAGCCATTATTTGCCATAGGTATAGGTACAGAGAGGATTCTTTTCAAACACTGACTGTAAAAGTATTCATCATGGCTACATATAAGTAAAGTTAATAAGAAGACTATATAATGACCCAAAATAATAGGCTATGTGGCAACAAATGCAAATATAACCTTACAGATTGCCATTAA
This sequence comes from Otolemur garnettii, assembly GCF_000181295.1. Lineage (NCBI taxonomy): Eukaryota > Metazoa > Chordata > Mammalia > Primates > Galagidae > Otolemur > Otolemur garnettii. Next base: position 12,642,008 of record NW_003852428.1, on the reverse strand, counting down.
CATATGATTCATAACAATAATGGACTTTATGCATTAAAATTTGATGTTGCTGTAAATGACAAGATTTTCTTTTTTTAACACTGAAAAACATTGTACATATATGCCACATTTTCTTTATCCATTTCATGTACCTGTTGATAGGCATTTTGATCATTTCCCTATCTTGACTGTTGTGAGTGAAGCTGCAGTGAGCGTGGGAGTGCAAATATCTCTATAAGAGACTGATTTCAAGTAACTTGGATATGTACCCAGAAGTGGAACCACTGAATCATATGGTACTTCTATTTTCAATTTGTTGAAGAACCTCCATATTTTTTCCCAAAGGGCTGTATGCTTTCTATGCAATTTTTGACTATTACAGGAGAGCAACTATTTTGGATACATGAATTGATTTGTACAGTTTGTGTCAGAGTTATAACATCACCCAGCTACTGACATTGTGTCCATTAGATGTGAATTTACCCCTTTCCTCGGCTGCTTGATTTGTGTTCAGTTTTACTTCCTTATGTGCCCATGACTGTTGATCAGTTAGTTCCAGTCCTTCACTGCCACCAAGAGCATATAAGGGTTCCAATTTCTCCACCATCACTTTATATTGTTTTATAATAAGTAAAATTAGCCTGTCTCATAAGACAATTACTGTGTAATTATACTTACAAAAAGTACCTAAAAATAGTGAGACAGGAAAACAGAGAACAGAATGGT
>NW_003852428.1:12640563-12640796 GCF_000181295.1 Otolemur garnettii | reverse complement strand
ACCCTGTCTGGAGATCTGCTCCCAGTGCCTACAGTTCACACCACAGTCTCACGCACCCTGTCTGGAGATCTGCTCCCAGTGCCTACAGTTCACACCACAGTCTCACGCACCCTTTCTGGAGATCTGCTCCCAGTGCCTACAGTTCACACCACAGTCTCACACACCCTGTCTGGAGATCACTCCCAGTGCCTATAGTTCATAGCACAGTCTCACACACCCTGTCTGGAGATCTG
>NW_003852428.1:12638447-12640449 GCF_000181295.1 Otolemur garnettii | reverse complement strand
CATGCACCCTGTCTGGAGATCTGCTCCCAGTGCCCACAGTTAACACCACAGTCTCACGCACTCTGTCTGGAGCTCGCTCCCAGTGCCTACAGTTCACACCACACTCTCACACACTGAAACATGTTTACAGGGTGAATCTCACTGTTAAGCATCCTTATCAAACACACAAAAGGACACAAGGAAACTTTTAGAGATGATGGATTTATATTTGTTACCTTGATAGCAGTGATTTTATTACAGGTATATACATGCATTCAAGATCATCCTCTTGTGTGCGTTAAATGTGTAATTTTTCATATATAAATTTTACCTTCATAAGCTGTTAAAAAATTCCATTAGAAATCCTTTCATTGTTATTGCTAAATAGGGAGAGTGAGATGATGAAGAATGCTGATTCTGGAGCCAGACTTCCCAAGTTCAAATCCAGATTTGTCAAGAGTCACCATGTGAACCTCATCCTATTTTTCAGTATCTCTGTTCCTATATCTAGAAAGTGCTGTATATTAGTCCTCACCTCATGTGATTGCTGTGATGCCTGGGAAAGAAGGTACATGTAAAGGGCATTAACTAAGGGCTGGCACATTGTCAGTGCCTTTTATAGTTGGTGTTTCCAATTAAATGTCCATACTTTAGAAATATCTTTAATGACTCTCAGAATCTTGCATTTATAGCTTCCGCTCCAGATAGATACAAGAGCGTGATCTTTAATGCATGTTCAGTGTTTCATTTATATCTTTCAAAAACTCTAGAGATTTAGCTCAAGTTTAGTTAACTATCCTAATCAGTGCCTGGCATCCTTAGGACCAGTGAGTGAAGATTATCCTCTTTGCAGTCCATACGGTTTCTGTGGCAACTACTCAGCTCTGCCTCTATAGTGTAAGATCAGCCCTGCCCTGTACTTACACAGGGAGGCATAGCTGCAGCTCATGAAACTTCATTAACAAAAACAAGCAGCATGCCAGCTCTAACCCATGGGAGCTGACCCCTGATCTAGATATTTGATAAAACGAAAATTGAGTGCTCAAATATTTTAGCCCTATTTAACCTTTTCTGAGGGAAACTAAATTAAGCTGCTTGAACATCATGATTATACTGTGAGAGCATATGTATTTCAACCCTGACTTCACTCTAAATAAAACAAGTATAAATAGGAGAAAATTCAATATTCTGTGTTAGGGATCACAAAGAAGAGGTACGACAGCTTGTAAAACTGAAGAAATATCCCTCACTTGCCAGTCATGAGATAAAAATAAACAGAATTGCCAGACTCCTTCATTTTTCTCTCTGCTTATCATGTAAAGTTCTATATACTATACACTTTACAAGAATACTATTAATCCATTATTAATTTAATGTTATAACTGATAAGATAATGTTATGAAAAATCCTAATTATCAAGTACAATGTTTTCTAAAATGAAAAGGAACTAAATCCATCCCATCAGAGCCTCACCTAGGACGGGTCTATCCATAACCACAGTCAGTGAAGTGGGGACCTTACCCAGGAAGTCACTGCCCTAACAGTGACTTTCACACAGGACGATTGCAATTTGGTGCTGTTGTTATAAATAACAAAGAGAAAGCGAACTTGATGACATCACAGAGCAATCTGAATATTGACAATACAAACTAAAATACATATTAGCTTAATCTTTAAAATTATTTTTGTTTGTTCTTCGTTGTTTTAAATTATTGAGGTAATTGCCCAAATTTTCTACTTAGTTTTACAGAGTGGGTCTAAGTGTAGTTTAAATAATTGGAAGGATGGTCACTGTGTTGGTTTTGGTTTTCACTTTCCGAGGCTCAGCACTGCCCTGAGCATCACATGTGCAGAAGACACCACTTGGTCTGGAGCATGGGAGGGAGAAGACGTGGACCACGCTTCCTAATGCAGCATCACCTTCAGTCCCCTCTAGGCTGCTTCTGCATGGTATAACCCAAGAGCACTTTTCAAAGGATTTAATCCTCTCCTCCTGTGTGTTCACAGGGGTTTTCCTAGGGGG
>NW_003852428.1:12637255-12638309 GCF_000181295.1 Otolemur garnettii | reverse complement strand
GCCACAGCCCGGGTGGGCAGTCCTGGATGGACAGGTCTCCCGGCTTTACCCAGGGAGGACTGATAGGAGTTTCCATTATGAATCCGCCACACCCAAAGGGGCATGTTCCTGCTCATCTTTCTTTGTTCTCATCCTGAATTCCAACACAGGTCTGTACACTCAGGATCATTGTCTACCTACCTGTGATCTCCGGACCAGTAGCTCCTCAAGTGTTGGTGGGCCACTGCTGGACACTAGCCCAAGTCTTACACTTCAGTAGGAGGCAACCAGGAACCTGTGACAGCCCCTCCTAATAATGACTCCCTAGCACTCTCTGTGTAACCAATCCATGGTCCCAGCAGTGTCATTCTCCTTTCTAGTTAGTCCTCTATTCCAAATCAGCCCTAGAGCTGGAGGCACTTGGCATATCTGCCTTCTGTTCAATAACAAAGCAAAACAAGTCCCAGATATATAGATAAATACAGATATCTAACTATAAATAGCTTCAAATCAACTCTCTAATCTACTTTACATTAATGAAACACAATACAAGATAAAAAGAGGAAGAAAATCCTATTGCAGATATAATATTAATGTGTATCTGAGGACATTTATCAAAAATTCCACATAAAATTGACTGAAAGGGTATTTTATTCATTTTATAGTCATTGCCTATGTACATATTTAATGAGTACATATTGTATTGGTATCTAAATATATTTTGCATACTTTTCCTGCTTACCATTGACTATCTTTTTTTGAGATCTTATAGACATATCTAACCCTCCTATCCCACTCTATTTTCTAGCATTAAATGTCATGTGTGGATTCCTCACACTGCTCTCCAAGCACATATGTGATGTGCATAATTAATAGGCACATAAGCAAGCGCTTTACCATCTGATTTTCATAATGGGATTATATGGTTTATATTTTTGTAGTTCTAAATTTCATGAGCTAATAAATATCACCAGGCTTTTTAAACATCTCTGTTTCTCACCTACTTAACAAGTCAAGAAACTACTTCCTGACCACTTATAATGTTTTAATTCTATATGTCAATTTGCATTTGGAA
>NW_003852428.1:12617423-12637235 GCF_000181295.1 Otolemur garnettii | reverse complement strand
AAAAAGGAAGAAGATGGGAATTTTTTATTCTTAGAAATCATAATATCTGGTTATAAAACAACCCTGATTCCCATCAACACTGGACACACACATACAATTATTCAATTTTAGTGAATATTTTTCTAATATTACCTATTTAGAGTTGCACAAAATACACTTAAGTCCCATAGCATTATTATTCCCTGCATGCATGACAAAAACTAGCCACGTGCAATTTACACCACCGTTGCTGCTGCTCAAAGTGTGGTCCTTGAACCACAACTGGTCTAGAAACTCTTACTTCTTCCATGAATTAAGGAGAAACTGAGAGCATTTCAAAGCATTGATTTGTACGTTAAAGATTAATACCGTGGGTGGTGAGTCAAAAGGCAAAAATCTGGACTTGGATTTTGTCTCCCCTCCCCCAGCTTTACTCAAGTATAATTGACAAATAAAAATTGCATATGTTTAAGAGATAAAATGTGATGTTTTGACATATGCATACATTTTTAATGATTATCACAATAAAGTAATTAACATTTTCATCACCTCACATAGTTACCTTTCCCCCTTGATTTTATGGTGAAAATATTTAAGATCTACAATCTTAGCAAATTTCAATTAGATAATGTATCATTATTAACTATCATCACAATGCTGAACCTTAGGTCTCCAGGGAATTTACTCAAGGTATTGAATCCTCTGACCAGAGTACCCCCATTTCTCCCTATACAAGACACCTTATAACCATCCTTCTACATCCTTTCTATGAGTTCAAATTTTCAGATTCCACATACAAATGATTTCATACTCCTTTTGCGTCTGACTTATTTTTCTCAGCATAATGTTCTGCTGATTCAGCTCTGGTGGTACAAATGGCAGGATTTCCTTCTTTTTTAAGGATAAACTCCCACGTTCATTGTGGCATTATTCACAATAGATGAGGTACGGACATTTTTTTTTTAATGGTTGTATAAATATCCCAAGAGGCGTATATAACACGTATCCATTCAACCACTGGTGGACAATTAGGTTGATCCTGTATCTTGGCTATTGTGAAGAGTACTGCAATAAAAATACAAAGGCAAGAATCTTTTCTTTTCTTTTTTTTCTTTTTAATGAAAGTGTTTTATTTTGGAAGTGCATGAAACTTCAGTAGCTGGCTAGGAGAAGTTAGATGGGGAAGGGAGAAGGGAAAACTGCCTAAATGATGACTGGAACTTACTCCCTGGTAAAATTCTGGGAAGGCACATGCTTCAGAGTTATCCCAGCCAAGGAGGGAGCGAGCTGGGACTTATACTAAGCAGTGGGATTGCTGTATCACATAGGGGTTCTAGTTTTAGTTTTCTGGAGAGCCTTTATACTGTTTTCCATAGTGACCGTACTCATTTACATCCACACCAACAATGTCCATGCATTCCCCTTTCTCCTCATCCTGACTGATAGCCTTTTAATCTTCTTTTTGTTAAAACCCATTTTAACTGGGGTAATATATTATTTCTCAGTGTTCTTGATTTGCATTTCTCTGATGATTATGTTGAGCATTTCTTTTATATAACTGTTGGCTATTTGTATATCCCCTTGTGAGAAATGTCTAAGTGTTTTGCACATGTTTAATCAGATTATTTGTGGGAGTTTTTGTGGTTATTGAGTTGCTTGAGTCCCTTATATCTTCTGGGGTTTTTTGGGGGGGAGAGGGTTGTTTTGTTTTTTTTTTTGTTTTTTTTTTTTGAAGCTTTTGGCTGGGGCCAGGTTTGAACCTGCCACCTCTGGAATATGGGGCCGGTACCCTACTCCTTTGAGCCACAGGTGCTGCCCTATATTCTGGTTTTCAATCCCCCATGATTTGAACAGATTGCAAATGTTTTCTCTCATTCCGTGAGTTGCCTCTTCACCTTGTTGATTGTTTTCCTGGCCGTGCGTAAGCATTTGTGCTACCTCTGATGCCATTTGTCTGTTTCTCTTTGGTGGCCTGTGCTTTTGAGTCTTATTCAAGAAATATTTGCTTAGAATAACAGCTTAAACATTTCACCAAAGTTTTCTTCCACTAGCTTCATAGTTTCAAGTCTTACACTGAAGTCTTTAATCCACTTTGATTTTTGTAAGTGGAGTAATATACGGGTCCAGTTTGAATTTTCTACATAAAAAACATTAGTTTTCCCAGCACCATTTATTGAAGAGATTTTCCTAGCTTTCCTATTCAGTTCCTTTGGTCTACATATCAGTTTTTATTCAAGTAGCATGCTATTTTGCTTACCTTTGTGTGTGTGTGTGTGGTACTGTAATTTGAAGTCAGGTAATAAATATATGACACCTTCAGCTTTGTTCTTTTCACTCAGGATTGCTTTGGCCATCATGCATCTTTTGTGGTTCCATATACAATTTGAGATATTTTCCTTCATTTCTATAATAAATGTCATTGGCCATATTGATAGGTATTACATTGAACATATAGCCCACCTTAGGTAGTACGGCTCTCTTAACAATATTGATTCCTTCAATCTATGAACATGGGATATCCTCTCATATTTTTTGTCTTGTTCATTTTTATCAATATTTTATAATTTTTAGTGTAAATATCTTTCATTCCTTTGGTTAAGTTTATTCCTAGATATTTTATTATTTTTTATAAATATTGTAAACAGGATTCCCTTCTTGGCTTCTTTTTCAGATTGTTTGCTGTTGTCATATAGAAATGCTACTAGGCATATATGTTGATTTTATATCATGAAACAGGTGTTTCTAAATGTAAGATTGTATCATGTTCAAATAAGGATCTCATTTTATTTCTGGTGTGAGACAGCCTAGGAAGCCAAAACACACTCAGACACACACACACATGTGCACACACTCTCTCACACTATCACACAAACACAAACACATCCCACTTGTTCTGCACCACAGAATGTGTGAGGCTCACATTTGCATAACAATAATTATCAGTATTTACATCCTACTCATCATACACTACTCTTTACTCTTTTAAAAACCTCTCTTGTCCTCTCATATATAAAACTATCAATTATAAGTTATTTATTGTCTGCTATGTGCTGGGCACTGTGGAGGAGCATAAAATTTTTAACATCTCTAGATAGACATCTCTATAATCGGGTTGGGGAAAGAGAACAGAAAATGAGGAGACAATTAGGAAAACTGGATCCTTTATAACAAAGACTAATAGCGGGATAGAGAGGGTCCTTCCTTACCAGAAGCACTTGAAAGTTCTCTGAATCTTACTGTGCTATGTGAAGCCAAGAAAGGGCCTACAGAGTGTTTGATATTTATTATGCCCCTTATTCAATCTCAGCATCTGTTCAAGCAGACATTGAGATTGCTGACATTTCAGTAAAATCCTTAATACTTGTGAATCCAGTCTTATTTTTTTCTCTGTACTAGCAGGAAATTTTGGCGGCAGTCATAAAAAAGCAGAGCTGAAGAATCCCAAATCATTTTTAACATGCAGATGAATACAATGAGATTTGGAAATCTTACTTCACCTCATAATGGACTTAACACTTCACCTCCTCAAATCATGAAAAGGGAAAACAAAGCCCTCTTCTTGATAATAATTTGGACACAGTAAAATTGTCTTAAATCACTTGCCCTAGGACAAAAACATTTTTGTCATCCCGCAACAAATGAAAAGTCATGTATCTAAGAGTGCTAAGTGGAACACTCTCACCGTCCATGCTTTATCCCTCACAGCTTCATCCTGAGGCCAGCCAGAGCCCCCAAGCATGTTATTCAGCACACACATGTGCACACAGACACATGCACACATACACACACATGTACACACAGGGGTGGACACGGTTGACATTTGATCTATGAAAAAGCATAAACTTCACAGTGGCCTTAAGTACCGGTTGTTCATTACCTACTCTGAGACTTTTTTACATTATCACATAGTGGTAGAAATAGAAAGATGTTCAATTTCAATTTACATTTGAAATAATCCTGTCTAAACACCCAGTTCTCTTGTTGTTCCAAGTATCACCACAGATACCCAAGTGAGCAGTCTAAGACTAGACAGTTTTTTTTTTAATGTGAATGAAATTATTTGAATTACTTCTCCCACTTGAGGTCTCACTGGGTTATGTGTCCAGTAAATTTTGAAGTATATTTTTCAGCAAAAGAAAAAATAAGGATTGTCATCGTGTATGTAGCACTAACCAAGTACTGTGTGTTTAGTCTCCTACAACTTCACAAGAGATTTGCTTTTCCAGTCTCCCTTGTTGTTCACTTAATCATTCACTTTCAACACTAGAATTGAAAATGTATTTTTTTATTTTTATTTTATTTTATTTTACTTTTTTAATTATTTATTTGCAGTTTTTGACCAGGGCTGGGTTTGAACCCTCCACCTCCAGTATGTGGGGCTGGCGCCCTACTCCTTTGAGCCACAGCCACCACCCTAGAATTGCAAATTCAAAACTGAAGACTCAGCCATTAATTCAAATGCTACAATTCTGACGGTGGGAATATGTGGATCCTGGTGCATGCAGACTGATAGGAGACATGGTCAATGCCTTAAGAAACTCCAAGATAATTATGCCTAGCCACTTGTAAAGCTCGGTCATTCCCTTCATGTTGGTCCCTGGATTTCGTTATTACAATGCCTTAATCATTTAACTAAAGAATAGTAAACTCCAGCATAAGATCTATAACTTATTTAACTTGACCTTCATACATTTACAAAATTAAATTAATCTTTCTTTGACACATATAAGTTTTTTCAGAGCAAGATGATAGGCAAAAGAAATTTGCCAATAAGGTGATTTATGCATTTGCATAAATAACATTCCAGTCAGAGAAACATTTCTAAGTCTTTCTTGCCTATCTTCTCATTCTTCAGTGTTCCAAATGAGCCTGGCTGTCCCCATCAACAAGCTGTGAGGGTCACTATTTATCTGCACTTCCCTGGGACTGTGCACACAGCCTTATTCACAGACATTGAATAAAGGCTTGTCTGATTGAATAAATCTGTTCAAACTTTCTGTCTGGATTTAAACAGAAAAGATAAAACCATGGTAACTGGCAAGAAAACATTACTACTGTTTTCCTTTGGGGGTTTAACTGAGGCAAGCCTATCATAAAGTTGCCACTAAAGATTTTGGAATAAAACTAGGAGTGCAAATACCAGAGAAAATAGATCAAGATGAAACTAGGGACATTATGAAGGGCAAGAGATTGCTAAGGTATCGTCCCTAACAGGCTCAACCTGACACCTTATGGCTGCTGCATTGAGTCACTTGGCCACTGGCATGATCCAGGGGGTGTCCCTGAACCTACCAACACAGACCCCTGGAGGTGACAAGAACTCTCTTCGCCCACAGGAACCATTACCACAGTAATTCCACCAAGAAATAGACACTAAAAAGCAAACAAAATCCTGTTTCCTTTACCTGCATTGAAAAAGAAGCCCTATCTAAAATGAAATGCTGAAACAAGGGATAATTGTATTGAGCACGTGGTCTGTCATCTCCGCTTGCCCCACTCCTATCCCTACCAGTAAACTCATAGCCTCACTTAGCCAAATAATCCTCTGACGCACCTTATCTGAGGAATTCCACTGTGGGAATCACCTTCAACTTGAAATCGTTCCTTCTACCCTGGCACGGCTACTATTGTTTTGAGAACTCAATGCCAACCATTCTAGGATGGTAATACCAGATATATCCTTTGTAAAAATGTCATGACCTAGATTAAAGCTTGGCAATATAAAAATGTATATAAGAATTAAATAAATGACTATTAACTATTTGATTTCTTATGTATGATGCTAATAGCATATACATTCAAATAAAGGACTTTCATCTCTGGCAAGTGTGTTCTAACATAGTAATTAATGATATGATGATGATTGATGTGTGTAAATATAAAGTTAAATATGAATAAGAATATGTTTATTACTTTTTGCTATTGTGGTTTTATACTCCATAATCTTTAGAAGAACAAGATTTCATTTATAAGCCACTAAAATGTAAGATTCATTCTCCAAAGTCCAGAGTCCAAACGATGAGAAATTAGGCAATTTCTGAGTAGCAGATGCGGCAGTAGTAACTTCAGAGGGAAAGGATAAGGCATTTTTATTATGGAAAATTGCTATTTCAGAAAATAGGTCTAATTTACCAAGAAACCAATCAAGTATCCATTCTGTTTGATTCCTAAAACCACTGTCCAATTGTGTAGTCTGAATTGGAACAAGATCACTTTAATTGCCCTGCCATTTCTCATTTTGAAGCCAACATTGGTATTTTAATGTCAAATTCTGGGTTTTAACTCAATTACCAAAGTTGAGACTTCTTTCAGAAATTCAGAAGTGTGCTTCAAAGTGGCATTGTGGTTTGAGCGAATCTAATAAGGGTCTTTGTGCTCAGTTTCGATATATCATATTTAATCAAAAGTTTAGAGTCATTACAGTTGATGTGAAGGTCAACAAGATTTAATGTATCTGAATAAAAAAGGTAAGTGAACACTAGGAATAAAGAAACCAATGTGTTTTTAGAGGAGAGAAAAAAAGTGGGCAGAAAGAGAAAATGGAAACAGAGGTAGAGAGAGAATTATGCAATCTTAGATGACATCAATAAAAAATGTAGGAATTTCAATTATATAAACTTAATGTGAATAGAAGCTTTCAAAATCCTTTTTATAGTCGAAATAAGCAAAAATACTATCTTAATTCAATTCCAACTTCTTAGTCTTAACTTGCAGTATGATATTTACAGGTCAGAAGAAATGGCAGCTCTGTGTAAAAACGTCAAAGGAACAGAGAATGTAGCCATCTCCAGGCCCAAACTCTTTCTTTTTCTAAAGAAACACGGGCATGTTAGTATTATATTCTATATTTGTTGTCAGAGCCATTCACATAAGCACACTCCCTCTACTTCTGAGCACACGAGAAGATTACACTTAACAATCACTATAAAGCTAAGTGTGACTTTGGGGGTTGATCAATGTGGTAAATTACACCTGTATGATGTGCCCTTTCTGTATGGAAATTCACGTGCCTGTGTGAGCCTCAGGGTTTTTTTCTTTGTTGGTTCATTTCTTCTTTCTGTATTAAGGGCGAATAAAATGTCAGGCATAGACGGGTCTGACAGTGAGGAAGCCATGAAGATTCTTCTCACCAACTCAGACAGATATGTAGCTTGAGTAATAAATAATCACTGACTTCCACCACCAAGATTCTGGGCTCGTTTGTTACAAAAGCTGAGTGTAGTTCCTCTGCCTCATACCTACAAACAGCCCCCCAGGGCTCGAAGCTTACAAAACCAGACTAGAGTCAATGCTAGGTAACTGAAGATTTATTAGAAATGGATACCTTATGAAATAGATAGGTTTTGCTCTTTTTATGCCTACTTATAAGATTTTGGACATTTTATTCTCCTAGTTGTTTTGTTTTGTTTTGTTTGATGATTAAATGATTATATGTAAACACTGGGCAAAAAATAGTTCACACATTTGAATCCTTTTTCCCTGTCCTTTTGCATTATCAGGTAAGTCCTCAAACCCGTTGAGTTTGTTCAGCTTTGTATTAGAAATTAGGTATTAAATAATAATGTTAAAGTATCACGTTATGCACACCACGAATCAAGAACCTATCTTCAGGAGTGGAATGAAACTGAATGAGATTTATGAACTACATTTTAAGCACAGATTTCATAACACAGGTGTTATACAAACCAACTGTAGCAATAAAAAGAATTATTATTCACAGTGAAATGAAGAGTCCAATGCATTAAAAAGGAGCCAAGTTGACGTGAATTACTGTCTGAACACAGAGACCCTTTAGGCTTGTGAATGATTGTTTTTGTTTAAATTAACTACTGCTAGCAAGTGAAGAAAAAGAAACTCTAAACCTTCGTGATCTAAAACAAAGATTCTTTGAGACAAATGCCATGGATATATGAGGTTCCACAGGCAAAGTGAGTCTACATGGTAGTGCTAACAGCAATATTACATACCATGTGGAGAGCAAACCTGGGCAAACCTATCATTCCAATATAGCTTCCAAACAGCAGAGCATGAGAGACATGTACCTTTCAATTACACTGTCTTACAGATTATCTCAGTTCCTGCTGGTTTTGGTAACATGTATAAACACATCCTAAACGGGAATTCTAGCTGGAATCAGCTCATGATTCTCAGTGGTTCTCATGCAACCTCTGTTGTTCCAAATAGAATGAGCTCATGGTTCTTTAGCTTTCTTGGTCTTTTGTTTGTTTGTTTGTTTTCAATAATCTTAGCAAAGGTATTCTCCGCTACAATGCATTGACTGTTAGAGTAAAAATCAAAGATTGGGCTCATCAAAATCATCAGATAAACTCTTCTGACAAAATAGATCAGTCTTTCAGTTAAATTCTTGACCTGAAAATAATTAGGTTGATAAATTTTTTTCAGTGACCAGTCATTGAATGAACCAAATGTATTAGCTGCTTTGACACCATACATCGCTCCCTTAATTAATGGTATGGAAAATAATTCCAAGACCACATTTCATTTGAACTACTTCCAGAACAAAGTTACTGTGTAACACATCATGATGGCCATCTTTGACATAGGATGTCTTTGGAGGCATGCTTATTTTCTAGAACGTTTATGGGAAATCCATTATTAAATTTGGCCCTATCTTTTAAAAAGTAAGCCCTGTTCTTTGATCAAAGTGAGAAAAATGGCTATAAAGAATAATTTGAGTGCAGTAAACATTTTGTTCTCTCAGTTGTTTCTGGGTACCTAAACAGAGATTTATGTACAATACTTAAGAACGGATTTCCATATTAATTACACCAAAGTACTGAAAGGAACCCAAGGAGCTCTTTAAAACACCACAATGTCCATAGCACTATCTCACCCTGATGGTCCAAAACACAGCACGTGACCAATAACACCATGATCACTAGGGTTGCCATGTTTGGGACATACTTAAAAGCTTTAAAAAAAGAAAGGCAGTTGTTACTCATCTGAAATGTAAAATTAACTGAGGTTTCTGCATTTTTTGTCTGGAAGCCCTGGTGAAAATGTAGTCTTTGAAATACAATAGTGGTCCAGTTCAGTATTGAGTATTTCTTCCATTGTCTCTGCCTTATAATGAATTATTCATTTGTGCTGAGCTGTGTGCAAACAATACTAAAGCCAGATCCACATTTTTGAGACACTCCTGAAAAACTGCTGCTATATTAAAGAAATAAATTACAAATCCTCTATCACTCAGCTGAATGGCTTTCATCCCTATTTTTGAGGCATTTCAATCAACCTTACAATCTTCACCAAGTGTAAGATATTAAACATATATTTTATCTGCCCTGAAGTGGCATTGGTTTTGAAACTGAGACTCTTCTAATTTTTTCTAGATAATAGTCAAACGGGTCCTTTGGGTTATGAATTAGGTTTTTCATGGCTAATGTACTTCCCATCGACACTTATTATACAAGCAACTATTATGTCATCACAGGCTCTGGTACAACATGAAGGGAGCATAAATGTGGAGATTGATGATGATGGCTCAGCGCCAGCTCATTAAAGGCAATGGTGTGAATAATATAACTGCGTTGCTTTTGAAAGAACCGAATATGTATTACCCACCTATCAGTGCACCAAAGCAGCAACATAAACAGAGATCTCTAACTGCAGCCCATTTAAATGATGAAAGGGCGTATATTAATCTATGAAATAGATTTTTCCCAGGGGGGAAAATTGTTCTCTCTATGTATGAAAATTAAAACATTCAGTACGCAGAGCAGCACTTATCAGATGAGCATTCTTGGTATGCAGAGACATTCTGCTAATGCTTCCTGCTAAGATAAACAGGCCACAGTCATAAAAGATGCGACCATAATTTGCTAAGAATAAAAGAACTAAAAAGACCAACATGTAGACAGCAGTTTTTAGAGCCAGGGGAGTAAATATTCTAAATGACTTGGCCTCTGTGTTTTATACAGTTCATTCAAAAACCACTGATAAAACAGACAAAAAACACATGCCTACCTGTATTACATACAAAAAAAATAGCTGAGAGTTGTTTAATACTCAGTATTCCTGCAAACTAAGTTAGTAAAAGCGTTAGCAGTAATTGCTGGCTTCAGATCCACTTGGTTTTTAGGATCATAGGACCCCATTGCAATTTTCAGTTTATAAAAATTCCTTAAATATATGAATGGTCCCCTCTCCTTGATATTCGTTATAAGATTGAAAGCTCATAGTTTACACATATAACTTCAAAATTTACCAAGACAACTCAACAGACTTTTTTTTCCCTTGGTACATACTACTCAGTTATTTTTGAAGCAAAATAGCTTCTCTATATAAACAGTATTCAATAAGCCAGAAGTTTAGAGGACTTTTTTCCCAGTGGACTGTTACAGATATTTCTAGGTCCATCTCCAACCTGCTGATACAATTTACATATTCTGGGGACAACAGAATTTCAAATAAAAAAAGAATAGTGAGAAAGAACCACTTGTATTTCAAGGCAGGAGGTAGGTAGGGCTTCCCATGTTATCTCCGACATCGTCCCACTGAATTCCTACACAACCTTGCAGGACCAGAGTCCTTATCTGCATTTTTCACACTGAGGTACAAAGGAGGCACGAGATTGAGCATGCTGCTGCCTAAGGACCTCAGACAGACAAGTGGCAGCCTGGGACTTCTCCTTTGGGCTAGGAGCTTTCCCACGGAGTGAGAGGAAGATAGTGCCTGGTGAGGTTCTGACCTCTGGGTAACCTAATCCTGTGTCACGTGCTCTGCTTCCTACAAGTGTTCAGAACACATCCCTGTTTCCTTGACTTCTTGGATAGCAACTTTTACGACTAGAATGTGTTCCCTCCAAAATTCCATTGTTTCCAACGTGACCGTATTAAAAGGTGGATCCTTTAAGAGGTGACTGGGCCCTGCCGGCTCCTCCCTTGCAGATGAGATTGAGGTTCTCAGAAGACAGGTTTTGCTCAGAGTTTGCCCCCTTGCCCATCCATTCCTGGATGCAGCAGCAAGACCCCGACTTGGAAGCAGAAGGCAATTCTCAACAGATGGCCAAAACTGCCGAGACCTTAATTTTGGACTTTTCAGTCACCAGAGCTTTAAAAATTAAATTTCCATTCTATGTAAATTATCACCCTCAGGTGTTCTTTTTAGCAGCACAAAACTGAGTCAGGCAAGATCATAGACATCCCAGGCCCAGATATACAGTGTGAAACCCAAAGGTCAACTTTAATTCCAACCAAACCATCAGTAATTCTGTCAGTTCTCTGCCCCCTAAGTATTATATCTCACGAATGAAATTCTTCAAGCTTTGATCAGGTCCTTCACGAAGCTCCCTTGGACCCCTACTCTAATAACTAGCCTTCCTGGAGAAAAATTTCCCCTTTATTGTCTTCTAATTCATCCTCCACGGAAAACTCCTTCTAAAATGCAAATCAGACCAAGCCATTCTCCTACTTTAATTACCCCAATGCCAACTATTTGGTCTTGAATAAAATTTAAATGCATTTGTATTCAACATATAAGTATCTTGATGCTACTTACAGCTTTAACTTTATTTCCCACTATGGTCCAAATGAATCCTGCTTTAAAGTCTCACCAACTTCTTTATCTCATCTTTGAACTCCAGATTTCTTTATTGCTTCTAGATAAAGAAGAGTTCTCTCCACTTCTCCTTATTGCTTCTCTCTAGCTCTTATAAACAAAATGCTGCTCAGAATTTGCTGGTATTTTTAAATGACTTGAAACGGCATTGCACGCATGAACTACAACCTTTAAACAGAGCGTGTTTCCTCTCTCTCTCTCTCTCTCCCAGTCTTTATTTCCCTCCCACCACCAACCCTTCCTGTGTGTCTATGTCTGTGTTACCAAGACATTTTAAATAGTGACACTATAGTCAACTTTCAAAACTGTGAAACCCTCTGTTTCAAACTCTTCATAAACTAGCTGCTTAGAGTGAAGATGAGCCATGACCCTTGTTTTTCCCTCTTCAGTTTAGTTTCACTAGATATTCCCTTCACTTGGCTTTCACCAAACTATATATATTTTTAAGTATATCATCTTTATTAATATTTCATTGGATTTTCTTACACTGTTATAAAGGAAAAGAACCACCTCATTTTCTTGACTGGGCACAACAATTTCAAAATCCAGGTCACCATTAGCCTTTTCCATAAATAGTTTTTAGAATTTGATAGGTAAGGTTGAATAACATAGTCTTATACTAATAAAGAAAAACAAAGATTCTCAATGACTTGTAACTTTCACATTCTCTTTTGAGCAAGTGGCTATTAGCTGTTAAACTCTTTTCTACGGATCTTCTCATTCTTTCTGGGACTCAAGCAGCTATTCGAGCCTACCTTTTTTGTAGCACGAATAAAAAAGAACTGGGGTGGCGCCTATGGCTCAAAGGAGTAGAGCACCAGCCCCACATGCCAGAGGTAGTGTGTTCAAACACAGCTCCAGCCAAAAAAAAAAGAAAGAAAGAAAGAAAGAACTAAATAGCTGACAGTAACAAGCAATAGCCTTCATTATTCCCTCTTGGGGCTCAGCATTCATCATATCCACTCACCTTCTATTGAATAAAGCAAGCCACAGGGGCCCACCCGACATCCGCAGGAAGCACTGTACACATTTCAGCAGTAGGCAAGGTGATCTGGCATTTGACTGGATATTTGGAAATAACAATTCAATCTCCCTCCTCAATCAAATTCATTTGACTAGTTCATCTCTAGAGTTTTTCTTTGAATAAAGGAATGTGATTTATTGAGTTTTGCCTTGCCAGCACCTATCGTAGTTCCTGAAACACATTTGTTAATTATTTGCTAAGTAAAATGGGTGAATGAATAAAGAAAGAAAAAAGGTGAAGGAACAAATACATCTAATATAGTAATGTTGCACTACAATTAGTTTTTTATAGTTACAAGTTATAGTAGGCAGTACATAACTAAGAATTTCATGAGGGCAAGGGTTTTATTCAGATTTCTATTAAACCTTTCCTGCAAAGCCCCTGCAAAGAGCTTGGCAAAGTATGAGTGTATATTGATAAACTCTTGCTGAGAGATGAGTAACTAAATGAATACGGCAAATAAGCACCTGTCACCACGTTCTCATATCACTCCCGCTAATCATGAGTGTCATATAAAGGAGATAGGACACTTCACTTGCTATCTTTTAAGAAACTCTACAGAAAACTACTCAAATTTTTTGTCTGTTAAACCTAGCTCTGAGTAGCACACTATCAATACAAGTTTGTTGTGTTATGTTTAAAAATAGAGCTACATGATTAAAATCGAGAGATGAAGAACGCCTATCTATATAGACATAGACTGTTTCCCTAAAAACAAAGCCAACATACATTATTTTGGTCTCACTCAAAAAATTTAAAAAGCTGGGGCGGCACCTGTGGCTCAGAGGAGTAGGGCACTGACCCCATATGCCAGAGGTGGTGGATTCAAACCCAGCCCCAGCCAAAAAATAAAAAATAAATAAAAAGCTAAAGCACTATTTTAGCTCGGAATGGCATAGTCTAATGTAGAAAGAGAAGCTTTAACTACAGTTCCATTCTTAGGGAAGTGAGCAGAGCCCTGTTTCCGTGTCAGTGGATTAAAGCCGAGATGGTTGACTTTGTTGTTAGTGAGAATCTGGGCTGGGCCACCTTCTGTTCCCTCGTGTACACATTCAGTTGTCTGGAAAGTTGTGATGGGCTATAACAGGCACCACCACGGCACTTTGCATCGAATTTGTCTGACTTTGTCATCAGTGCCATCCGTGGCTTGCCTGTCCCACTTGCGATTCTTTCAAATTATCAGATTTAACATCTTACTAAATCTTCCCACAACTACAGTATTTTTCCTACTGCCTAAACTCTTGTGTTGAATGTGAATTTTTTTTCTGATGAGCTAAACTTAGTATCTGTTTAAAACAAGGAAGGTATAATAAAAACTAATTTATGTGCCACAGGTAGAGGAGATTCTGAAGAAAGTTTTAGGACACTGGAGATTAATCCTCTCCTAGTATCATAAAAATAATCATTTGAAGGTAATATCTCTTAAAAATATACAATGGATCCCTATTTTCTTAAACAAGTACATACAGGTAGGTATACATCTGTGCAGATGAGTCCACATCACTATTACTAGTTTCCACTTACGTACCAAATGCTGGTGCCCTTGCTCTTAAGGCTTTCATTTATTATTTCTGTTTATTATCTTTGCCTTATTATTTTGTCACAATATTTACCCCCATAAATGTTTAGTTTGATACTTTTTATCAATATCAATGTTGACTGGAAAAATATAAAATTCAGATTGTAAAATGTCTATGAATATTAAGTGAAGGGGCTGGGGATAAAAACTACTTATGCAAAGTGGCTGGAAGCACCCAGGCATGGTGTCACTGTGTTCTGCTACACATCAGTGTTTCTCTCTTTTTCTTCACTATTTACTTTTTTCTTATGGCAAGTAAGCTTGTCAGAGAGTTTAGGACAAGTTCTGTGCTAAAATAGATGGATAAACTGACCGCAAAGTATTGTTTAGAAAATCCAGAGCAACATTTTCTGTAAGACACACCTTAGAAAAAATACTTCCTAGTAAGCTTTTCTTGTCGTTTAGAATTTTCATTAAATATTCAATGAACAGCCTCTTGCAGACTTATTTACTCCTGCATTTTTTACTCTTGCATGGTCAAAAACAAACAAAAAAGTTCTAAACGAACAAGCCAATTATACTTCCTTAACAACTTCATTTTTCTGTGAATCTATTTCTCATCTTTCTGGCCTTCACTAGGGGACATAATTTCCTTCAACCTGATTACATAGTTCCAACAAATGTGCCTCCAGCAATTTTCATCAGTTGCTTTATCAGTTTTCTCTCATTAACCAACGAGAACTCAGCTACAAGATCTGAGAAGGCACAGCACTATATTTATTTTTCTGGCTTAATAGGGAGAAAATGACATTTCCGTAGGACCAGACATTTACTGTAGTTTTTTTCTAAAAACTTACAAACTTTCTTTCCAATCTGTAATCCTGTCTGCTTTATAGAGTCATAAAACACACACCCACACATTGGAGAAAGTTTTGCCTTGGGATCTGAATTTAAATGTTATAGAAATACAGTTCTGACTTGTAGTAGAGCCCATTTTTTAAAATTTATTATTAATGCTGTGGAGTGCATGCCCAAATGCCTGGGCCTTTGGAATCTGATGGGCCGATTTTGCTGTGTTCAATTTTCTAGATTTGCTGTTTTGCTACCATGAACAAAAATACTTGTCATGTCCTTCCAGTCCCAAGGAGTGTCTGATCATAGTCCTTCCTGGAAAACTCTCTACACCAAGATGGTAAATAGGGTACTGGCCTTCCACGGTCTCAGGCGTCCCTGCCAGCTGCTTTCATTTCACTCTATCATGACTTCATGTGACCTCCACAATAGCCACTATGTCTTGAGCATGGCACCTGTCCATTTCAATTTTAAAAATACTTGAAGCCATTATCTTGGCAAGAAACTATCTCAAATAACCATTTCTCTTATTCACCCACGATGACTGCCCCTCATTCCTGCCATCATTCTGTTAATGTCACTCAAGTTCTCTAAAAAATGTTCTCTCTCTGATATTTTCATTAGGTGAAAGAGGTTCAATTTTTCTCAGAATACAATGCCTAGCAAGCACTGTGAGATAATTCACTTACCTCATTAATAAGAATAAATCTGGTAAGAACCCCCCCACACACACACAAAAAAGTCCCTGCAAATAAGTGCTATAGTTCACAGGCATTACCAAGACCCACCCAGGCTAATGTGGGGAATTAGACCCCAGCTGTGTGTCTGACAAGATTTGGAATTGACAGCACTGGTGGCTTTAACCCAAGACAAGGCAGATTTTAGCTATAATGGATGTAGCGTTGGACAAACTTGAGTAGCAATCCTCCCCGTCAACGGGTCTGCCCTCTCTCAGCAAAGAAGGAAGACATGGGTATGAACTAATGATGGAAGGAAATTTGCTAGTGTCTATGGGAACAAGTAAAGCTCTTGGCTTAATAGACAGTGTTGCAAATGTTATAATGGAGTTATTAGTGAGAGCAGACTGAACAGCAGCTGGATCGTCACAGTCAAAAATGCAATAGCCTCAGGCTGGAATATGAGAGTGCACAGCTGAAGAAACTTTGCAGGGAATGTTCTGTTCTGCAGAACCAATAAAGCTGGAGAAAAAGAACAGTGTATTCTGTCACTGACTTCAGGGAGAAGGGTTTACCCACTGTTTCCTCCCAGGAACACTGGTGATGATATCTGAGCAACTCACTTCTGACAAGTACATCTCTGCTTGAAATATTGAGAACTTTGGGACATGTCTCTGGAGGGTAGAAAGGAACTTAAGAAATCTTAACAGTACTTTCTGGGCTATAAAAATGCCCCAGGGCTCTCGGCATAGGGCTGTGTGAGCATGCGTGAGAGAGAATGTTGCCTGATTATCTGGCACTTACGTTAGGCACAACAGTTTATATGCACCTGCATGTGGCCACTGAAAAGTCACCACTTTAGTACAAAGAGGTCACCCAAGACTCATTCCCATATGAAAATTCTGAAAATTTTATCAACGCTGTGCTTACATGATACATTACTAAGTAACCTCAGACAAACTGTCTGCTTTAATTCCTCTTAAGTCTCCCAGGCCTAGTGAGCCCCCATATTAAAAAATCAGATCTTGAAAACACGTGGGATGGGTAAGTTCATCTGGAGCTTCTTTGATGAGAGGAAGCCATTAGAATGGAGAGTAATGCCCCTGAAAAAAAGTCTGCTCATGAATAGTACGTATCTGTGGCCTACCTATGACTTGGCACTCAGATGACTATCATGCATACATTGTTGAAAAGGATTTAAAGGCTGATGAATTATGGTATAACTTTTTATTCTGCTGTGATAGTAGTGCTTACATCAAAGTGGAAATATTGCTTTATTACTTATGAACATTTTGTTCATAATTCTATGGCTTAAAAAGTAAAAGTGATCCTTTTGAAGGTAAAATTTGAAAAAGGGCTCATCCCCAAAGAAGCCCCCTCTTCCTCCTTGGGAAGAAGTTTTCTTAGAAACTGTTTATCTTGAATTTTTCTAGTAGCAGTAAACTTCTCATTAGCACAACACACACCAGGTAATATATGGAACACTGATGCCGTACTAGGTGAAAATAAATGATCAAAAGAAGGACTTGGACAATTTCTACTTAAAATTGTGTTCTCATGCAAAATGAGCTCTTGAGAAAGCTGAACTGATGAAGTGTGATTTATATCAAACTGAAGAATTGAATGATGGATGTGAGGAAACTGATCACGGAGGTTCTGGTCAGTGTAGCTAACGTAGCTAGAAGAATCAGAAGGGCTACAGCGGACAGCATATGGTCAGGATGCGGTTCCCTGGAACAGTCATTCATCACAAATGAGACCCTGAGCCTTACCCAATTAGTGGCAGGTGGGTGATGAGAATGTGTAACCTTGAAATACAGATATAACAAGCAGCCCAAGAAGATATCACAAGTTAGTGACCATTTTCATGGTGGGTTTCCCAGTAGCTGGAGCCAACTCAGCCTCCATGTAGGACAGCCCAAAAGTGCAGGGGAGTTAAGACCTCAGAAACAGGCCATGCCAAACAAAGTGGGTGGCAAGCGAAATAGTCTCTCATCTTTCTGAGGGAAATTCTCTAAGCAGACCCCTGACTTCCAGCAGCAGCAAAATATTCATTAGTACAACACACATTAGGTATTACATGGAACACATAGAAGCTGTACTAGGTAAAAATATATGATAAAATGAAGGACTTGGACAATTTAAAAGGCAAAGAGTTTTTTGTAGTAATCATTGAGGATTTTTTGAATTTCTGAGGTGTCTGTTATTTCTTCTTTGTTGTTTCTGATAGACAATATTTTACAAGTTTTTATGTTTCTGTTTCTGGTTAGGTGGACCAGAGTTTTATCAATTTTATTAATCTTTTCAGAAAACCAACTTTTTGTTTCCTTATTCTTCTTAATGATTCTTTTGTTTTCAATTTCATTTAATTCTGTCCTAATTGTGGTGAATTCTTTTCTTCTGCTGGGCTTGGGATTGGAATGTTCTTCCTTTTCCAGTTGCTTGAGATGACACATTAAGTTGTTGGCTTCCTCTCTTCCTGTTTTCTTGGTGAAGTCTTCCAATGATTACTACAAAAAAAAGTCTAGTCTCAGAAATATGAAAATCTGAAGAAAATGGACCAATACCTGGAAGCATGCCATCTTTCTAGACTCAACCAGAAGGAATTAGAAATTTTGAATAGACCTATATCAATTACTGACATAGAATCAAATATATGAAATCTCCCAAAAAAGAGAAGTCCAGGACCAGATGATTTTACATCAAAATTCTATCAAACCTTTATTGAGGAACCAATACCTATATTATGCAACCTTTTCTGAAGCATAGAAAAAGAAGGAATACTTCCCAACACATTCTATGAAGCAAATATCACCCTGATCCCCAAACCAGTAAAGGATCCAACAAAGAAAGAAAATTATAGACCAATATCATTAATGAATATCAATGCAAAAATATTCAATAAGATCTTAGCAAACAGAATTCAACAACACATCAAAAAAACTATATACCATGATCAAGTTGGTTTTATTCCAGTGTTACAGGGTTGGTTCAATATATGCAAATCTATAAATATATATTACATAAATAAAAAACAAAGACCATATGATTCTCGCAATTAATGCACAAAAAGCTTACAATAATATCCAGCATCCTTTCATGATCAGAACACTTAAGAAGATGTGCATAGATGGGACATTTCTTAAATTGATACAGGCCATCTACAGCAATCCCACAGCCAATATCACATTGAATGGTATAAAATTGAAAACATTTCCACTCAGATCAGGAATGAGGCAAGGATGCCCACAGTCTCCACGGCGATTCAACATAGTAATGGAAGTCTTAGCCATCACAATTAGGCAAGAGAGGCGATCAAGGGTATCCAAATAGGGTCAAAGGAAATCAAACTCTCACTCTTGGCTGATAATATGATTCTATACCTGGAAATTCCCAGGGACTCAACTACAAAACTCTTAGAAGTGATCAAGGAATACAACAGTATCTTAGGATTCAAAATCAATACTTATAAGTCAGTAGCTTTTAAATATGCTAACAATAGTCAAGCTGAAAATATAATAAAGGACTCTATTCCTTTTACAGTTGTGCCAAAGAAGATGAACCTAACAAAGGATGTGAAAGTTCTCTATAAAGAGAATTATGAAACTCTGAGAACAAAAATAGCTGAAGATGTTAACAAATAGAAAAACATACCATGCTCATGGCTGGGAAGAATCAGCATTTTTAAAACGTCCACACTACCCAAATCAATGTACAGATTTAAAACAATCTCTATTAAAGCACCATTGTCATACTTTAAAGAGCTTGAAAAAAATAGTGCTTCATTTTATATGGAATCAGAAAAATACATTACTAAGGAATAAAAACAAATCAAGAGGTATCATGTTACCAGACTTCAGGCTACATTGTAAATCTATAATGATCAAAACCACATGATGCTAGCACAGAAATAGAGAGGTAGATGTATGCAACAGAATAGAGAACCAAGAGATGAACTCAGACACTTATCGTCATTTGATCTTTAAGCCTATGAAAAAATTCAGTGGGGGAAAGACTCCCTATTTAACAAATGGTGCTGGGTAAACTGGCTGGAGACCTGTAGAAGACTGAAACTGGACCCCCACCTTTCATCATTAACAAAAATTGATTCTCACTAGATAAAAGATTTAAACATAAGACATGAAACTATAAAAGTACTAGAAAAAAGTGCAGGGAAAAAA
>NW_003852428.1:12612814-12616620 GCF_000181295.1 Otolemur garnettii | reverse complement strand
TGTACTCAATACTACTATGAAATCAATATATAATACACATTCATACGAATAGTAAAACATAACTATAGTCCAGAAAGTAGAAGGGAAGAGGGCAAGGGGAGGAGGAAAGTGGGAAGGAGGGAGGATATTTGGGAGGACCTCACCTAATGTACATGATGCAATGGTACATTTCCAAACTATTAAGAAAAGAGTATAATTGTCTTACTACAACAAATAAGTAAGCGAGGTGATGGATGTGTTACTCAGTTCAATGTCAGCATTTCACATTGTATATCAAATCAGTACACTGAACCCCATAACTGCATCAATGTGAAGTTATGATTTAATAAAAATAAAAAATAAAAGGTAAAAAGAAGGGCAGAGGATATGTTAGGCCCAGGAGGAGTAGAGGTGTGGGGGCAGGGTTCTCCTTTATGCCCTCACCCCACATGCCCTATGTCACCAGGCTTTAACTCTGCTTCTTAAGCTAAACTAAGTAATATCCATAATAATGAAGAAAACAATAATTTTTTTAATCTGCATTTTTCTTTTACAAACCAAGAAAAGCAAAAATATGTAAGTAGGACATAATTAAGAAGCCCAAATAAGGTAAAACTAGAGTAATAGTAATGGTAAATTATAAATGAATTCAACACTCTGGGTCAGAAATTATGGAATTCTTTTGATGCCAGGTGAAGCATTTGGAGCCCTGCTGTGGTTTGATTGTTTTGTCCCCTCCGAAATTCTTGTGTTGGAAACTTAGTCCCTACTACAACAGTGATGGCAGGTGGGGCCTAATGGGAGATGTTTCCCTTATTTAGCTTCTGTCCTAAAGAATAGATTAATGTTGCTCTAAAATGGGTTTGCACAGGTGGTTCTCTCTCTCTTCTCTTCTGCAAGGTAAGGCACAGCAGTCCTTTCCTCCAGAGAACACAGCACGCAACGTGTCACCTAGGTATCAGAGAGTCTGGGCCTGTGACCCAGCACTTTGATCTGATCCGGGACTTCGCAGCTTCCAACTGTGAGAAATAAATTTCTACTTCTTTATCAATGACCCAGTCTCATGTATTCTGTTACAGGAGCACAAAATGGACTAAGACAATATCCTTTTCTGAATATTTCCATTTGAATATATAATTTGCAGAGAAAATTAACAAAAATACCAAAATATTTTAAAAAATAAATTTGTGTACAGTAACAATGTGTTTCTTTGATAACAGATAACAAAACGATAATTAAAATCTAGGCACAAAAAGAGAAAAATTTATCTTTTTTAAGAGAGGTTAATGTGAAAACTACCACAGGGTTTGTATTTCGGAATGTTAAACTCTGGAGTGGATTTGACAAAGTGACACACATACCATGTTGACAGCCAACATTTTCAATATATTGTTTGAAAGTTACAAAATTTTAAAATACCTACTTCCAGTGATTTGTTCATGCAAATAGAATTATGCCTCCCTCTTATGCCTTGTTTTATAAGATGAGAATAAAAGAACATCAGAATTTTGAAAGGCTTTTTGAGTTGAACTTCACTATGAAAATGTACTATCATATTTAGTGGCAAAATGGCCATTAGGAATAGTGTCATCCAGAGTTGGCCTGAGGGAGACTTCGAGACTGAGATAACATGAAATTACTGCAGTTTATTAGCAGTTATGAACATAAATGATATTTTGAGATAGCTACAACAGGCAGCAGGTGTAAGAAAATATCTCTGATCTCTGTTGATCCCAGTATCACAGGTAATGTTCACTTTATCGTGGTGTTCTTTTCTTTACTCATAATGGAAAGAAATACTAACTTTATCATAAGGAAATTAATCTTAGATACTAGTGATAATAAATACAAAATAGTTTTGCATCTAAATTCATAAATATACTAAATTTTATCTTCATCCCCATGGCAGACAACAAACCAAAGTTTAATTTTTTTTTAAATTTAAAAACACTGTGTCTAGATGCAGATAATATATTATGCTAGGATATTTTAAAAACTTACATATATAATTATAATAGCCACAAGTGTATAGATAAAATTAGAGCATATATGTTTATTAGTCCTCACAACGGAGCTAGGAGATACATTTAGGTCTTTAATTCCACCTCTCAGTTGAAGAACATAAGATGTATATGAAACCACTAGCCTTAAATCAAATATAAAGTTTAAAATTGAAAGATAAAACTTTACCGTTATAGTCGCCATCATTGACAATGTCAATAGTTTACATTAGTAATGAAAATGTAAAGTGCTACACATATGTTTGTGTTCAGCTGTGTGACGGTGTGTGTGTGTGTGTTTGTGAGTCTATCTTTAAGGCCTGAGTGTAAAAACTAAGGCGGCATCACGTGCACCATACTCTTTAAAACAGGCACAGACACACCTGGATTTGAGAAGGGCAGAGATCCAGCCCTCAGTGACAGAGTATGGATAGTAAATAATGTGTGTTGGATGATTGAATAAGATGTTGCTGGAGATCTTAGAGAGAGAAGCAAGATACTCCTACATAAAAACACGGGGATAGGGAGTAAAATCGAGCAATGGAGGGGACAGCTAGTTATTCTGTAAGAAGCATAGGTGGGGTGGCAGATAACTGCAGCAACTGTGTATGAGCTGACGCAGAGTGGAGAGTGAGAGGCAGGCTGGGGCTCTCACCTGGCCAGAGGACTCACATTTCCTCAGTGGGCCACTCTTCCAGATAAAGAGCACAGGTTCAATTGTTGCAAAAATGAGAGATGGCGCTTCCCATCACGCTGTGCGCAGTGCTATTCAGCTGCCCTGACAACTTCAAATCAGCATCACGAGTTTTGAATGAAAGGTTTTGTTGTTAGTTTTCACAGTGTGTCATCGACTAGAATAAAACAAAAATGGGAGACCCTCCATAGTTTTTCTCTTTGTCTATAATGTACACATTTACAGTATTCATTAGTAAGATGCTGAATAGCGCAGCATGTGCCAGATACATTAAACATTTTATCACCTGCAGAAGGTGTTGAACAAATTACTGGAAACCTTGATGGAATCACCTGGCAGTGTTCCTAATTTAGGAGTAATCTCAAAAATAATTTGATCACACTATCACTTAACTGTATGTGTTAAGACAATATTATTTGCTAAGAAAAGCAATAATACTTTAATAATAATTATTGTGATAAACAATACACCAATCTTTAGCAGCTCACAAATGATAGGCCTCTCCAGGTAAAACACCTGAGCCTGGTAACGTCTCTCTCATTATTAAATCTCCAAAGACCAAACAAAAATCGTGATGTTTTAATTATCCTGCTTGCAATCCACATGAAATAAGAATCTGCTCTGGAGAGGATGTGCAGGATTCACAACTTTCAAAACTACTTAGAGAATTTATTTCATATACAGAGACCTATAACTTTTTTAGGAAAAAAAAAATAAGAAAAGCATATAACCCTGTTCAGCTCCATCCATACAGAAAAATCTATGTGGCACAGATTCTGTGTCTGGTACTCATAGTGCAAAGGTCGGAGATGGAATGTAGATGTGAGCATATGTTATATACATAATTACAGTAACATATATCCACACATTTTGTATTAGTGAATGTTGTTTATTCTAAGCATTAGTTTATCATATGCTATCTTTCATAAGTAGAAATCTCTAAATGTGTCGGGAATTGAGAGCTGTATTACTCATAACTTACCTTTAAACTTACTAACTTATTATTTAATGTAATATTTCATTTATAAATTAGAAGAGAGTGATCTCACCAATTCATTGACTATAATTAGGCATGATATATTTTAAAGACAAAATTAATAAAACTTCCTCTTTCTGAAAAAAATGTGTTAAAT
>NW_003852428.1:12595690-12609298 GCF_000181295.1 Otolemur garnettii | reverse complement strand
CATTATGAACGACTATGTGTAAAACATACTCCATCTGTCAGAGTCCTTTGGGAAGATTCTGCGCTCTACTGTTTGAGACGCTCTAATTCATCACTATTCAAGAAATGGTCACACATTTAGGGCAGCGGTTTACTGAGAACTGTACTATAACATAATAAGCGGAAGGAGAGAGCGACCTGAAAAGTCATTTCCTCCTCTAGTTTCTGTGGTAAAACACTGGGCAGCGGTCACTGTCCTTTCTCCGGATAATCAGCCACTTTCCCCAGTAGACATGCAGCCATTTTTGTATAAATAAAGGTAATAAATAGTAACTTATCATGTACAGAAAAAAACTGAAAGCTGTGAGATTCTCACAATAGATATCATTTGTTTTAAGAATTTTGGAGCATGAAGAAGGGTCTTTGATTTGAGCAATCAGGTTAAACTCTTGCACAAGTTCAGGAGACTGAGCACTAGGAAAGAAAAATAAACAGAGAGAAAGCGCTTGAATTGCTTTAGAAATTCCTACCATTTCAAAACAAATCACAGAAAAATGCTCACGGATTTACTAACTTGGGCACTCTGATGGAGCCTAAGTGGAGATTCTGACAGGCGAGAAGAAGCAGCACACTTAGAGTCACAGAGCGATTACAGGCGTTACTGCTCGGGGGAGAGGGAACTGAGCCCAGCTGCTCTGTCCTGACCACCGTGGAAGATCTAGGTTTCCACCATGTATAGCAATTCTTGGCAAACCTCATCTACACCTAATACACGTTTATGTGCCTAATAGTTTAAAAACTACATGTTCCAAACACTTGCATGGAGGCAGTAGTCAAAAGACCATGTTAGGACAGGGAAACTATCAATAGCTCAGCTGCATTTCCTGAGAAGAATTATTTTCATAATGAAGCTTTAAATAGTGTGCTAGACTAAAAGGAATCATTCCCACCCTGAAACCCATTCCACTACAGTCAAATTCTTACCTTTTTTTGAACACAGTCCGGGTATTAGCAATATGAACTAGAAGCACATTGGGAAGAAAATTGCATTAGAAATATATTGTTGCTGACATTGTCTATACTTGCCAGAGCAATTTACCAATTTAACGCCATCCCTGTTAAAATACCAACATACTACTTTCAAGACTTGGAAAAAATGATTCTGCTCTCTGTATGGAACCAGAAAAAGAAACGTATAGGTAAGGCAGTTTTTACTAAGAACTAAGCCGTGGGTATCACTATACCAGATTTCAGGTGGTACAAGGCCATAGTGGTCAAGACAGCATGGTACTGGCACAAAAATAGAGACATAGATATTTGGAATTGAATAGAAAACCAGGAAATGAAACCAACAATTTACAGCCACCTAATCCTCGATAAACCAAACAAGAACATCCATTGGAAGAAATACTCCCTGTTCAATAAATGATGCTGGGAGAACTGCACTTTTATATATCCACATATAAAAGACTGAAACTGGACTCGCACATTTCTCCACTCACAAAAATTGATTCAAGATGGATAAAGGACTTAAATTTAAGCATGAAATGATAAAAATCCTCAAAGAAAGAATAGGAAAAACACTGGAAAATATTGGCCCAGGGAAAGACTTTATGAGGAAGACTGCCATGGCAATAGCAACAACAGCAACAATAAATAAATGGGATTTAATTAAACTGAAAAGCTTCTCTACAGCCAAGGAGACAACATCCAAAGAAAATAGACAACCTACCCAATGGGAACCTACCCAATATGATTGTGTATTTTGAATCAGACAAAAGCTTAACAACCAGGATCTGTACAGAACTTCAATTAATCCACAAGAAAAAAAAAAAACAATCCCATACATCAATTGGGGAAGAGAGATAAACAGAACCTTCTCTAAAGAAGACAGATGAATGGCTAGCAAACACATGAAAAAATGCTCATCATCCCTAATTATTAGAGAAATGCAAATTAAAACCACCCTGAGATATTATCTAACCCCAGCGAGAATGGCCTATATCACAAAATCTTAAAATTGCAAATGCTGGTGCAGATGTGGAGAGAAAGGAATACTTTTTCACTGCTTGTGGGACTGCAAACTAATACAACCCTTTCTGAAGGAAGTATGGAGCAACCTCAGAGAACTCAACCTAGACCTCCCATTTTATCCTGCAATCCCACTATTGGGCATCTATCCAGAAGGAAAAAAAAAACAAAAAACTTTTATTATAAAGACACTTGTACTAGGCTGTTTATTGCCCCTCAATTTATAATCGCAAAACTGTGGAAACAACCTAAATGTCCTTCAACCCAGGAATGGATGGGTAATCTGTGGCATATGTGTACCAGGGAATATTAATAGCCACTAAAAAAACGGAGATTTTGCAGCATTTGTTCTAACCTGGATGGAGGTGGAAAACATTATTCTTAGTGAAGCATCACAGGAATGGAGAAGTATGAATCCTATGTATTCAACTTTGATATGAAGACAATTAATAACAATTAATGACATAGTGGGGATGAGGGAAAAGGAGAGCAGACAGAGAGAGAAGGAGGGAGGCAGCGAGGGAAAGGAAAAGAAGAAAAAAGAAAAAAAAAAGAAAATATACTGATGCTTTCTTTTTTCTGTCTGGTCCTTCCCCCCTATCATCTCACCATTGCTGTTATTTCTCTTATAAGTAAAATTTGATTTGAGACGAGTGCTCCTTACCAACCTTATGGCCACTGAACAGATACACATCTTTATTATCTGAGCTATTAATTCAATCAACAATTAAACCTACTTGGTATCTATCAAGTTTCACAAACCAGTGATACAAGCTGAGAATGGCATGGTCCTTCAGGTAGGGCAGAGAGCTCACACTAGGAGACACAGAGGAGTCAGCACAAGATTGCAACTTCATACCTATGATAGAAAGGCGTGTGTCATGGGGCACAGGAGGATGAGAGCATAAAAGCCTAGCAGGTTGAAAATGTTGCCTGGGAGAAAGAAGCACATTCAACTCTAAGATCCAACAAAATCAGTTGGAATTCTGAGTGAAGCAAAGGGGGATTTTTTTCTTGAGTCTTTGGAACAGTAGATGCAAACTGCCCAAAGGCAGCAGGAATTGTTACATTCTAATACTTAACATGGTTGTATGGGTTTTGCCCAAATATCTCTATCCCCCCTCTCTGTCTTTGCTCCTGTTAAAACACATGTCCTCCCCTAGCTTTGCCTTTGGTATTCTTTGAGTCCTTTTCCTTCTAGCTTTCTTAAAGACTTTCTCTTGCCATTAGCCCTTCTCCTTCTGTTTTATCTATTTGTCCCTCTCCCTGAAATCATTTCCTACATCACACATATCTGATAGTACCTATGGGAGAAGAAAATGGGAAAGAAGTGTCTGTGGATCCCCATGCTATGGAGTCTGATGCCTTATCCTGAGGCTGATGGGCAACAAGTAAAGGGTATTAAGTGATGATAGGTCATGATGTTTGACCCCTTGAAAATATCGTCCTAGCTGCTGTGTGCAAAATCCTGGCCTTAGACAGGCAGCATGCATACCTGTCAGAAGCTCGCCTTCTGACCTAGAGAAGGCAGCGGAGACAGAGAGCAGATAGATGTAGAGAGGCAGTAACACATGAGAACCTGCAGAACTTCCTGATCACATCAGTGCAGAGGGAGCAGTTCCCAGAGAGGCTCCGTGAATATGGGATGAGGGGTCTGGAATAGAAGGCCTCAGAAAGTCACCCCAAAGAAACATATCTTCCACGTGAAATGCTGTCCCTTCTTCAGTATGCAGATTTCAGAAAAGTCCGTGAGCCTTCTGTTTCCACTGAGATTACTTTTCTAAGCCCTGAATAAATAAGGCCTAGATGGATATATATATATATATATATACATATGTGTGGTTGTGTGTGTGCATGTGTTTGTGTAATCTAGGACACACACATGCATATATATAATATATATATCACACATATACACACACACATATATATACAAAGAAAACTGTTTCAAAATTGTAATACTCAATACATATCCAAAACAAAAGATGAATCCAAGTGATGTTGAGGGACCTTGTTTGCAGAAGGCAAACCAGACTTGAGTATTGCAAACTTAATATAGGGATATATACATATACACCCCTGGCTGTGTCCTGAGGGGCTTGAGAGCGTCCAGAGAGGAGAAGGGGAGGCAGGCTTCAGTCTGGGCAACTGTACAGACCATAACCTGCTCTTACCAACTAGAAGACAGTCAACAATCATGTATTGAAAGTTGGTGCTATTCAGCCAATCAGCAACACAAGAGGAGGCGGGGCCAGACCCAGGTGGCTATCTGGTGCTCAAAGGATTAAATTTACTGGAAAAGTTAAAACTTTGTGGCCTATAAAGTCCAATCTTAAAACTTTACGAGAACACATACACACACACACCCCACCACCAAAATATTAAGGAAAAAAATTAAGGAAAAATGTCCATCAACAGTATCTTTTGAATATGCTGAATGTGAATAGTATCTATTGATTCTATTTCTACAAGTCAAATGTGTTTTAAGTTAACTGTCCTCATTTGTTATTCTATTTTGTTACTAACTATGCCACTCTCTTGTCCTCCCTGGATTACAATTGCCTCAAGTATTCAAGTATGAAATAAGGTAACTTGAATTGGGGATTATAAGTTCTAGATCACTTTGTAGGTCTAAAATTTAGACTATCTTGATTTCCAGACCAATTTTTTAACTCCAAAGAGAAAATTCTATACAATAGAACCTCCATTGTTGACCACCTCCTTAAGTTGACCTGATTTTCATAGACAGGACACGCACCACATGAACATCAGTACAGTAGGCCTAGGTCCTTATGGTGGCCACCACTTTATAGTGACCAGTTTGTTACAGTCCCTTGGGTAGTCAACTTACAAAGGTTCTGCTATATTTAATTTCAATCATGTCCCAACACTTTAAGGTAAATCACCTACCAATGCTTTGAATTAAAATCTACACCCCAAACTGGACCTCTCTTCTTAGGCAAATTTAGGGTATCCTCCTGGCTGTCTGTCTTCACCCAGGAGCAGGCCCTGCCATCAGGTTTTGAGCAAGTGCTTGTTAATTGGAGGGTAAAGAAAAGACCAGTGTTGGAGAAGAGAAATCAGACAACTAAGGAAAAAGCCAATCAAGAATGGCAGCTCCAGGTGGCGTCTGTGTCTCAGTGGGTAGGGCACTGGCCCCATATACTGAGGGTGGCAAGTTCAAACCCACCTTTTGTTGTAAACTGCAACAAAAAAATAGTCAGGCGTTGTGGTGGGCACCTATAGTCCCAGCTACTCAGGAGGCTGAGGCAAGAGAATTGCCTAAGCCCAAGAGTTGGAGATTGCTGTGAGCTGTGTGACACCACAGCACTCTATAAAGGGTGATAAAGTGAAACTCTGTCTCTACAAAAAAGAAAAAAAAAAGAATGGCAGCTCCCACATGGCTTACTAGAGCTTAATCCCACTGGGGAATTTGGGGAGCCAGTGCTGTCCATCTGAAGGGTGAGAGCCAAGGTAGCATTACATTCTCTCCTGTTAATCTTTGCTTGAGGACTGTACCCAATGTATATCCAGCCTGCAGCACCCAAGCCAAAGTGTTCTATAGCCAGGAACCGTCTTCAGGCAAAAAGAAAATAGGTGTTAGTGGCTGGAAGTCAGGTAGCAGGCAGGGTCCCAGGATGGAGGGCACTGTCATTGTCTATATTATCACAGTGTTGGGGATAGACCAAAAGTCTTTAAGTCCAGAACCCTAAGTACCCCATCCCTGAGGAAACTGTGGGATGAGTCCTATAACCTGAAGAATCTAGAGCTGGAGATCATGTTCCCCAGCCTTCCGTGAGTAATTACATAATCGTGTATGCTACATGTATCTTACCATTAATCTTTGCCTTCTTATAAATAGGAATAAAGAGTTACACATGTTCATTAAGATAGGAAAGAGTTACTGTGAGCAACATCTAGTAGAGAAACAAGACTTGCTGGAATGATCTGGAAATGTTTCAGATAGTTCATAAGTGCCAGTCACTCGATTTCCTAGTAATTTGTTGACAAAATCATGCTGTAATACAAAATATATTTATTTCAAATTTACCTAACTTGTGATCTACTTTGGGACTAGAAACCTAAAATGGTAATTAGCAGTGTCACTTTCAATTTCCAAAATTGTGAAGTTAATCAAGTCATCACAAGTAACAAATCCAGATTCCTTGGTAATTTTGCTGTTATCACTGAAACGTTTCCTTGTATATTTGGGATAGAGTAAACATTTTCTAATTTATTTCCCTACCTACATCTATTAAAGTCCCCCCAGAAAAATTACACTTGGTTACTTTTCAGAAATGGGAAATAAATGATAGATTCTATCTTATTCTATTTTTAGTTTCACTATTTCTTTTTCAGTATCGTTACATGACAAGGAAATCTAACAATGCCTATAAATAAAAGAATTTAAAATGAGGATAAATTCTCATGTTTTCAATATCCTGAGTTCCTAGCCTAGTGCTAGGATGACAAGAGTTCAAACAGTTAATTAAAGTAATGTCATCGATATTCTTAACTTCTTTCTCAATTTGAACTCTTATAGGCTTGTATCTGTATAAGGAATGGCTGGCAGGGATATTGCAGTTCCAAAAAGCCCAGCAATCATTTCTACAAGTGTAATTAAGGAAGGAGCGATTTGTTATGTAATTCTCACATTAGAATTACAAGGTTTGTCAAGCTAACAAGTGGCCTAACCATGGCTTGTCCTAGGTAAAACTGTTTAAAAAGTTATTGGCTTTATATACAAACATATATATATGCAGACACACACACATAGACAGACTATATATATATATATATATATATATATATATTTACACATGCTTGTATACTTTTATATATCTTCTACCCAGAATTTGTGAATGTGACCCTACTGAGGAAGGGGAGTTGCTATGGTGTGTATGCTAGTGTTTCCCCCAAATTCACGTGTTTGAACTTAATCCCCAGTGTGATAGTATTAAGCAATAGGATAGAGCCTGTGGAAAGTAATTAAATCATGAAGACTCTACCCTCATGCACATATAGAGCTTGAAGGAGCTCCCAATTTCTTCCACCAAGTGAGGACACAGAAAAATGAGCCATCTGTGAGAGACAGGCCTTCCCAGACAGTAAATCTGCATGTGCCTCTCGGTCTTGGGCTTCCCAGCTTCCGGAACTGTAAGATATGAATTTCTGTTGTTTATAAATTACCCAGTGCATGGTATTTCATTATAACAGCCCAAATAGATGAAGACAGAAATTAGGGCCAAGAAACAGGGTGCTGCTATAACAAATACCTAAAAATGTGAAAGTGCACTTGGATCCGGCTAATGTGTAGAGACTGGAAGAGCTTTGAAGTGAGTTGCCATCATAGATGGACCTTTAGGTGATTCTGGTAAGACTCAGAAGAAGCGGAGAGCTATAGAGAAAGTCTCAATTTTCTTAGAGATTACCTATGTGGTCAAGAGCAGAATGCTGGCAGAAATACAGGCAATAAAGGCTATTGTGATGGTATCTCAGACAGAAACAAGGAACATACTATTGGAAACTGGAGGAAAGGTGATCCCTGTTATAAGATACCAAAGAACTTGTCTAAACACATTCATTCCCAGTGTTTTGTAGAAGGAGAAACTTATGAATGACAAAGTAGGACACAGGATGAAAGGAATCTCTAAGCAAAGTGTTGGGAGTGCACGGTGGCTTCTGTTGATTGCTTATGTAGGTGGCTAAATGCAAAAAAAGAGAAGCAAATTGCATGCGAAATTTATAATCAAAAGGGAAGCAGAGCCTAAAGATTTGGAAAGCTAAATCTTTCATAAAGAATGAAAAAGAACATGAAGATGTGGCTGAATATCTTTTGATAAGGTCAGTTTGGCATTGCAGAAGCCCAGTTTATTAGAAGTAGCAGCAGTGTCCAAAATGAGGCATGCTTACGTGGACAGCAATGCTCATCCAATTCAACGTTAAGCTGAAAATTGGTAAATATATAAATGGCTACTTCATAGCTTAAAAAATCAAAATTAAAGTAAAATGAGGAAAATGTATAAATAAATTATTTATAATAAATTTATTTATTATAAATAAGTTATTTATAATAAATAAATTATTGTATAATAAATTCATTTATTAAAAGTAATTATTTATTAGAATATAATATATAATTATTTATTAAATAATTGAAATTAAAAATAAATATTTTAATTATTTAATTGATAATTTATGTATTAATAAATAAATAATTTGATATTATCTGAGACCTGGAACTTTAATATTTTTAAATGTTCTTCTTATCAGTTGGCTGACTTTTTGTTTAACATGTTTTGGAGAAAACCTAAAGAAAATATTTGCATATCCTAATCTTTGTGTTTGTTACTTTACCTGGCAAAAGAGACTTGGCAGATGTGATTAAGGATCTTACCATGGAGAGGTTTTCCAGAATTATGCCTATGGGCCCAATGTAATCATAAGGGTCCTTATAGGAAGAAGGGGAACAGAAAGATGAGAAAATGCTCAGCTGCTGGTTGAAGACAGAGGCAGAGGCCACAAGCTGTGGAATGCAGGCTGCTCTAGAAGCTGGAAAAGGCAGGAAACTCCCTTTCTCCACTAGCACCTGCAGAAGGGACACAGGTCCACCAACACCTTGATTTCAGGTCATTGAAACTGATTGTGGATGTCTAACCTCCAGAACTCCAAGATAATGAATGTGTATTGCTTTAATCTTCTAGCTGTGTGGAGAATTGTTAAAGCAACAATAGAAAACTAATACAATGTTTAGCTTTTTAAAAAAACTTTGTATTCAGTCTTTAAAAAATCTGAAGGTTCACCTGTACCCACTTTCTTAATGATTTGGTATTTCACCTTGCTTAGTGGTACTAAAATGTTTTAGCTATTTTCATTTCAGAATTTCTCAACTGACATAAAGTATTAGGGAATCATTAGATCTAGGGTGTTTTGAATTCCACATACATTATGGCATGAAAAGGAACCGATTTCACCCTGTCCGACTTGCATAAAATTTCTATAAC
Organism: Otolemur garnettii; assembly: GCF_000181295.1. Lineage (NCBI taxonomy): Eukaryota > Metazoa > Chordata > Mammalia > Primates > Galagidae > Otolemur > Otolemur garnettii. The sequence continues at coordinate 12,600,285 of NW_003852428.1, read as the reverse complement.
TTTGCCACGTAAACAGAACAAATGCTAAATAAATACCAGGCTACACTTAAATGAGGGGATAGGGAGAATAAAAATAAATTAATAGAGTAGAAAATCCCATCCTTTATTTTAAACAACTTTCCCTATCTTCAGGAGAGACACAGAAATGAAAAATAGGTCTTCATGTGGGTTTTGATGTTTGCTTATTGTTTTTAAGAACTGCTCTTTGAAAAGATAGTCCCTGATGGAGAAAAACTTGAATTTGTACAAGGAATGATACATCCAATGATATTAGGAAAAAAAAAGTTAGTACATAATGGTTTTTAAAACAGGCTGTGCCTTTCAGCCAGAAAGCCATGCAGCCTCTTTTGAAGCCAGAGATGTCCCCTGCTTACTCTGCCTTTTGCTTCTATTCATACCCACTGGCATACACTTCCAGGGAGCCAATTGGCAAGGCAGTTAGAGTGGTGCATTTTCCAGGCTGTTTTGAGAAGATGTAGCAAATAACAAGTGTGGGAGCTGATAGACAAAAATCAGTAAATGCTTTAAAGGCCAAAAGAATACTTTTTGTATGAACAACCGAGAGCTTCCAATTAATTATTTTATATAACTTTTCAGAATTTCTCGTATTGAATTTGCTTTTAAGTCATCCATAGGCTCAGTAGGATGGAAATTGGACAAAATCATTGCACCATTGTTTTCACAACTTCTGAAGAATACTTTTTTTAATTTGTAAAATCATATTGAGTGTTTGTTTTAAAATATATAATATTTTTTCAAAAGTTTGTGATAATGTTAATACATCAGTTATCACTGAAAAATTATGGGCATTATTCAATCATATAAAAACGTAAAAAATCCACTTTGATCATCTGACAGTTTTACTGATTAGAAACTGATCCCTGCTAAAACAATTGGAAGTTCATTCATCATCCGGACATGTCTATTAACTAGTCCTCACCAACCAGACCCACCAAGATGCTGTAAACAACTGGGCCACTGGTGTTAATTCTGACAGGCTTTCAGATTATACAAAATGCTGGGGCAAATATTCATTTTACTGTTTTGGTCTCCCAAGATTCAGAGATTTTGACTTAAGGAATGCATGAAAGGCTTGGCACCTATGGCTCAAGTGACACATATGCCTGAGCCAGCAGGTCCAAATCCAGCCCAGGCTGCCATACAATGACAGCTGCAACCAAAAAATAGCTAGGCATTGTGGTGGGCACCTGTAGTCTCAGCTACTTGGGAGGCAGAGGCAAGAGAATCACTTGAGCTCAGGAGTTGGAGGTTGCTGTGAGCCATGATGCCACAGCACTCTACCCAGGGTGACAGCTGGAGGCTCTGTCTCAAAAAAGGAAGGAAGGAAGGAAGGAAGGAAGGAAGGAAGGAAGGAAGGAAGGAGAAAGAGAGAGAGAAAGAAAGAAAGAAAGCAGGCAGGCAGGCATAAAAAATATTATTCCATCTTTTTTTGAATTTTAAAATTAATTTGAATATTTTTCTAATGGTTTCCTTAAAACATGGACTTTGAAAAAATTAAGTTACTTAAGGAATGGGCTGTAAATAATTTAGTATTTTTATATTTAATAACATAGCTTCACATAGACAAAAGTTCACATATATTGCTATTTCATAATTAATTATATTTATATTATGTGTTTTAGAAGTTTTTGCATTATGTTTGACAATGTAAATCATTGCTAAGACAAATCTAGGTGAAGATTTGTGCTATAAGTTTTAATTTCTTAGGAAATATTAATTTTTAGTTTAACTTCCTCAGACCAAGTTGTAATAAATCATGAACATAAATTTTAATAATTAGGGAAGTTCTAGCAAACCATGCCTCACATGACTTCATAAGTAGAACAAATAAGATGATTTGGTAAACAGGAAATTTAACAAAGGAATGTGACAGAGATTCAGGATATCACCTTTACAGCATTCCCAAAGAGAATCGAGTCCTGATGTGATCAGGAGAGCAGATTGTCCCAAGGAGACAATCACTAAGTGAAAAGTAGGTGTGATAGTGATACAGGACAAGCAGTGCCCAGCCAGCTTGCTTGAGCTGGGTGAGGCAGACTGGCTGCCTCCACCTTGCTGGTGTTGGTGCAGTGACAACCAGCAGAGGAACCAGCCAGCTGGAGGGTAGGCAGGCGCTCCCTCCCCCCACCCCCACCCCGCTCCAATAGCTGGAGGGGTCAGACAACTGCTGGGGAGACACCAGCACCTTAGGTTTCCCTCCCCTTGTACTGGCTGCTCAATAGGGAACTGTCCATTTCCTAGGCCTCCTCAATTTCATGTAAGTTTCCCAGGCCTGGTCAATTTCATGCAAATTTCCTAGGCCCGGGAATGAAAGGGATTGTAGCCACTCATTTGCTACTGAGCCATGGTAAATGTCACTCTGGAGGGCCCATGTATGCTGAATGGAACTACAGAGGATCCCATGAGACTATATACCTCTGGACAAAGAGCCTAGAGAAAATGAGAGGGAGAGAGAGAGAGCTTTTCTCCCCCAAATGGATTTTCTGTCTGCCAGGAACTTTGATGTTTTTGTATTCTTTTCTGTAAATAAATCCAGTCTTACTACTGATCTGTAGTCCGTGGATTCATTCTTTAAATCATGGAGACCAAGAACCTACTGAAGACAAAATTCCAGTATCAATAAATTATGTTTGAATGCATGAGGGAAAAAGCACAATTGGCATGTATTTGTCAGGGTTCTCCAGAGAGACAGAACCAGAATGATACATAGAGAGATATAAAATATGAGAGAAGATTTATTAGGGGAATTGACTAACACGGTATCGAGGCTGAGAAGTCCTATGATAAGCCCTTGCAAGTCAGAGAACAGGAAAGCCTGCAGTGCAACCCAGTCCAAAAACCTCACATCCAGGAATGCTGATGTTGTAACTCTCAGCTTCCCTCAGTTCCAGGCTGAAGGTCCAAGAACCCACCAGGCTGCTATTGCAAATCTTGAAATCCAGCATCAAAGAATCTGGAGTCCTGAAGTCCAAGAGCAGGAGAAGAGGGTCCAAGGTAAGGCAAGCCCACAGTCCCCTGGATGGTGATAGGTAATACATTTCAACCTGCCAATTACTGGTGGCATGATATAGATCCTAATTCTCCTTGCTTAAAGAATAAGTACATATGTTTGTCATCTTTTAGTTGATAATGAATACTTGAATAGTAATAAATGGATTCTATGGTATGGAAATACCAAAAACAACTTTCTTGAATGTTGGCTTAGGAAGATGTACACATCTAAATTGGAAGTAGGGCAGGAGGAAGAGGGAAAATTCTCATGAGAACAGCATCTATTGTCAAGTATGAAGTATTTCAAGTATAAAGATAAAATAAAATGATTTATTTCCTTCTCCAACTCATATGTGTATTATAAAAGTATTTTAATTAAAATATGTATACATGACTAATTTTATCATGAGGCAGGATTACTTCCTAATCAACAGGTCCAATCATGATGTTATCAACATGGTGAACTATCACGGTATTTTATAGATTCAGACTAGACAATTATAAAATGTCATAGAGTTGAACTAGCTCTCAGGTAGGTCAGTGAATGGCTGTTGAAATTGAAAATGTCCTACTGCTGGGGTGGAGGCAAGATGGCTGACTGGAGCCAGCCTTCCACAGAGGCTCTGGTCCAGAAAGGTTGTTAAAGGACAGAAGTTTAGCAAGTAAGCTGATGATTTGGAGCTGAGCCAAAAGAGAAGGTTGAAGAATGCACATCAATTCTTCTGAGGCAAGCTGTGACCCCCAAGGATACAAACAATAGGTACAAAATCCATCACTAAGTGGACAGGAGTCCCCTCCCTCAGAGTTCAAACGTCCTCCCATTTTATCCCACAGGAGAGACCCTCTAAAAACCAAACCTCCTCCCCCTGTAGAAAACTGTATATATTCTCCACCTGCAATTCTGAACTCCCAGCACTCCCCACCACTCTCACCCTGAGGTCTGGAAGCCTGTCCCCCATGGAGTCCAGATTCTTGGGCATTTTCTCTAGAGGTGTAGACAGGACATGGGCTGTTGCAGTTCTGTGTTGATGCTGTGGCATGGGGATAAGGAGAAGACGGTGGACTGAAAGAACCATATGGGAAAGGGAGAGGTGGTGCTCACCCCCGGCACAAAGCAGCAGTGGCAGCAGTGGGAACAGTAGGGCTCACACCCCTGGGGATATTTTGGAAGAACACTCCCTGTCTCTCAGGGCAACCAGAGAAGGCTGGGCATCTTCTCCTGTGCCAGACACTGGTGGAATAGATCTGGGATGGTAAAGCAGGCTCCGTCAGCAAAGGGTCTGCCTGAGGCAGTACCTACCTGGGCAGAGCATGGCAGGGATGGAGAATAGAAAACTTACTCATAATTTGGTCACCTTTATATATACCAACAATAGTCATGCTGAAAAAACAGTCAAGGACTCTATTCCATTCACGGTAGTGTAGTGCCAAAGAAGATGAAATATTTAGGAGTTGGCTCAGCACCTGTGGCTCAAGTGGCTAAGATGCCAGCCATGTACAACCAAGGTGGCAGGTTTGAATCCAGCCCAGGCCCATCAAACAACAATGACGGCTGCAACCAAAAAATAACCAGGCATTGTGGC
>NW_003852428.1:12583495-12594440 GCF_000181295.1 Otolemur garnettii | reverse complement strand
TGCTGGTGGGAATGCAAACTAATACATTCCTTTTGGAAAGATGTTTGGAGAACACTTAGAGAATTAAAAATAGACCTAACATTCAAGCCTACAATTCCTCTACTAGGTATATATCCAGAAGACCAAAACTCAGATTATAACAAAGATATTACTATCAGAATGTTTATTGCAGCCCAATTCATAATTGCTAAGTCATGGAAGAAGCCCAAGTGCCCATCGACCCACAAATGGATCAATAAATTGTGGTATATGTACACCACGGAATAATATGCAGCATTAAAGAAAGATGGAGACTTTACCTCTTACATGTTTACATGGATGGAGCTGGAACATATTCTTCTTAGCAAAGTAGCTCAAGAATGGAAGAAAAAGTATCCAACGTACTCAGTCCTACTATGAAACCAATTTATAGCTTTCCTATAAAAGCTGTAATCCAATTATAGCCCACAAAGAAGGGGAAAGGCAGGAGAGGGGAGGGAGGAGGTTGGGTAGAGGGAGGGCAATTGGTGGGACCACACCTGTGGTGCATCTTACAAGAATACATGTGAAATTTACTAATTGTAGAATATAAATGTCTTAACACAATAACTAAGAAAATGCCGTGGTGGCTATGTTAACCAGTTTGATGAAAACATTTCAAATTGTATATAAAACCAGCACATTGTACCCCCATGATTACATTAATGTACACAGCTGTGATTTAATAAAAAAAAAAAAAAAAAAAGAAAGGAAGGAAGGAAGGAAGGAGAAGAAAAAAATTAAAGGACATATTTTCAATATACATTTTTGGCAACATGACAGGATCTTTTGAAGATCGGGTTCCACAGTGTGTATGTGTGTATACATATTTTTATTCCATTAACGTATATAACCTTTATTTGTCAATCAAAAAACAAATAAAATTTTAGAAAGAAATGTTAGAACATACACACACCCTTCTGTGTTTGTGAACCGGCTTAAATCTGGTAATTGTCTCAGGGCCATTACTCTCTTATGTGTGTCAAGCCAAACTTCTAATCACCATTACCAAAGTCCCCGTATGCTCTCCACATTTCTAAATCCAGTGGCCAATTATCATTCCTCATCCTAGTTCACTGTCAACTGCAAGCGACTAATGCACTGTGGCCACCCTTTTTCTAGTCCTCAGTTCCTTCACTTCTATATTTTAATCCCTCTAAGATTCTGTTCTTAGATCTTGTTTCATTTTTATCTACTCTAACTCTCTCAATGACTTCACAATAATTTGTCCTTCTCCTAATTATATGTTATTGACTCACAGATTTTTACCTCCAGTTTATCATGCAGTCATGTCTCCTGATCTCTAAGCTTATATAAAGTTTTCAATAAAGTTTTTTTTTCAATTTAGATTAACATGAGAGTATAGATAATTAGGTTACATTGTTCGTTAAAGTCTAAGTTGTAGCTGAGCCCTTCACCCAGGGGGTGTGCTGTATACCCTTCCACCTTGCCTATTGGGTGAGAGCTAACCAATCCCCTCCCACTTCCTCTCTCCTGCCTCCTTTCTCCCTCCTCCCCCGCCTTGAATTCTATTGTGTTTTCCTCTCATGTGGACATGTTGCATCTATTGGTATCATATTAGCAATTATTATATTGGATACTTGTTTTTCCATTCTTATTATATTTTACTAAGGAGAATGTTATTCAGTTTTATCCAGGCAAACACCAAAGATATAGTCTCCATCTTTTTTATGGTTCAATAGTATTCCATAGGATAAAGTTCTTGATATTTCCATTTGGATTTCTGATAGACATCGCAAACTTAATTGCTCAAATTCAAGCTTCTCATATTCCATATCTTAACGGCGATTCCATTTTTTTCCAATTGCTTAGACCAAGAACATGGGTTTTAGTGACTGTTTTTCCCTCTCAAGTTCCACAAGTAATCTCTGAGCAAATCTTATAAACCCAAAAGCACAGCCTTGAAAATATCTAATATATTCACAATTTGACCACTTCTCACCCTTTCTGTTATTATGCATCATCCTTCCAGTCTAAGACATCATTCTTTCAGCAAGAATTATATATACACACTTCTAACCAGTCCATCTCCTATCTAGACTACTCTGTTTGGGCTATTTCCATCAAAGCAGTTTTATTTCAAAACACAAGGCAGATCACAGCACACATCTCCTAAAATCTTATAGGAAATTTATGTCTTCTTCAGAGTAAAGGCAAAATTTCACCCTCACAATGTCTTATAAAGAGATCCATAATCTGTGATACGCCACCCAAACTACTTGTCATACTTAATCCCTCATTTTTCATCTTAGTCAATTTATTAATTTCCTCTTGCCACCATAACAAATTATCATAAACTTAGTGCCTTAATAAAAAACTATTCTCCTTCGGGTCTGCAGATCACTAATCTAAAATCACTAGAAACTGGTGCCAAGGTGTCAGCGGAAATAGTTCTTACTGAAAACCTTACAGGCAGAATCCGCTTCTTCGACTTTTTTAGTCTCCTACCGCCACAAGCATTCCTTTTTCTTTTTCGGCCTTTTCTTCTTTCATCTTCAAAGTGTTTCCCCCCAATCTCTGCTTTCATTATCACAGCACTGTCTTTCCTGAGACCACTTTCATCCTCTCATAAGGACTTCTGTGAATACAACAGACCCACACAGGATATTTTTTCCTATCTCATGATCCTTAATTCAATCACACTTGCACTCTCCTTTATCATGTAAAACAGCATGTTCACAGGTTCCAGAGATTAGGATGAGGGCCTCTTTGGGAGCCACTGCTCACCCGCCACACTCACTGAACATTAGAGGTGCGTGCTGATCTCAGATGCCAGCCTCCCCTGCATCAGACGCTGTGCTTTGACTATTCTATACATCTAGAGTGCTGTTTCCCAAGACGGCCACGTAAATTTGTTCTTGAACTATTTTCTTAGCTACTCCATGAAGCTTTAAACATGTTCTCTGGATCTCCCTATTTTTATTGATGTCTCACTTTTTTGCCTTGGTATTTACCACTATCTAAGGTAAAATATGTTACATTTGTCATGTTTAATGTCTGACTCCTCTACTAGAATCTAAGTTTCTTCTGACTTCTCTACTAAAATTGATAGTTTCATTCATTTGTTTTTTCTCAAGAGCTACAACAGTGCCTGGTATATCGGGGATGTGCAATGGGCAGTAGCCGTGAATGACTATTAAATGAATTGGGCAAAGTGTATGAAGGAGTCGGAGTCTATGTCGACAGCCCCTGCCATTTTGAACCTCTACTTCAGAAACTCTATCTGAAAAAAATACCACATGGGCTCTTTAGATTTGGAGGAGTTATCCAACATGTATAAATCTCAAATGATCTTCTGTATTAAGAATTCTAAGTTTAAAAAGCCCATTTAATATTAGCTACTTCAAGGCTGGTTAGAGAAATAAATTCACTATTTCCAAATATGAACTCCTTACTGAGTTTCCTATATCCATAAATAGCATCATTATGGTGTTAGTGATACAGGTTCAACACTTAGGAGAACTGCCACCTTCTCTATAATACCTTTCAACAGTCATCTCTGTCTTAATCTGAGCCCTAAAGAATTCGGTTCTAAACAGAGATGTACCTATGGGAATCATACTGTGTGGAAGGTTATTATAAAGGAGTGGCACTTGTAAGGAAGCATACAACAAAGGATTGGTCAGTAAAATGTGATACTTGCTGGTGAAAACTCAGTCAATACCATAGTATCTCTGGAGCTACAGAGGTCCATCAGAGTTATCCCAAATCCTGACAGGGGTATTGGCCTTTGTAAACTCCCCCCATAAGCATTATCCAGCCCCTGAAGGAAGTAATAATCTTGTGTGTACAAAGTAGCTCTCTCAACCAAGTGCAATTCCCAAATAATTAGACCGCAAGTCATTGCAGCCAACAGTGCTTGGCACTGGAGGAATGAGCAGTCTGTTCTGGAGAGACTTCTTAGGTGCTATGATTAAGACCAGTAGAGGTCACAGTCCTGGCACCCATAATCACAGCATTCTCATCATTTAGTGAGGCCACTGTTTTGAGGCAACACTATGCAATACTGTACCAGTGAATCTATTGCTTTGTAAACCCTTGGACAATGGTGCTGGCTGAGGCCCTGCAGGCCCAAAAGGGAAGGTAATAGCTGGATAGGTGTTCATGCTAGTAAAAATTAATGGGTGCTGCTTCCAGGACAAAAGAAGCCCACTGTTACCAATTTATCTCTAAGTGGATGGTTGGTCTCCTCAAGTACCAGTGCAATATCAGAGTTTCAGCACTGTCCGTTCCTGGCAGGATACTCAGGTTACTCGGCAGCAGTTGCTGCTGAGATTCTAAGGGAGATCAGAAGTATTTTGACAGCAAAATGCATAACATGGGTTTTCAGTGTGTAATGTTAATAGTCTTACATCCACACAGGGATGATTCATAGCCTAGTGTGTCCATACATTGCCAATGGGTATTCGGAGCTTCTAGAAACACTGTGTTTCCATTTAGAAACAAGAATTACTGGGAAAACACGTAAGGTATGTGCTATGATGCTCACTTTGAGCTCTCCAGATTAACCTACCCCATCCTCTACACCACGGTTTCCAGATGTTTTCTGTATCAACTATCTTAACAGACCTCTTTGCCCACGTATTGGCTTTGGCTAACAAAGTGCCCATTAAGGAGTTTGGAGAAAGGAGGGTAAGTTTGGGTACTTAGTCTCACAGCTCCCACCTGCAAAGGACTCACTCCTTTAAGATTGCAAAAATCAATCATCTTTCTCCTCCAGCCTAGAATAGCTGAAATCTCAGTATTTCTGTGATATTAAGTCCCGTGTGACACCTTGTGGTTTAGCTCATTCAAACCTAAGTAAGTGATCTAGTTATTAAACCCTCTTTAAGTATTCAGAGTGTTTCATCTTTTACCTGCAGGGATCCTGACTGATATAATGTATTTTTAAAATGCAGGTAGGGGGATTTTAATAAAAGTGAAAAAAAAGGAAACCCAGAGATTCTCTTCAAGTTACTAGAAAGTAGATAAAAATTCTAATAAAAATGTTTTGTTGATACTGAAGTGATAACCTCAGCAAGTGATAAATCCCAATGGATATAATTAACCGAGAATATGTAATCTCTTGCAAGAAAGGTTTTTAGATTGGAAGCTCCAGGAATACTAAATCAAAGTTAGATGTAATCTGTGTTGACTGATGTTGTTAAACTAGCTAATTGTGTATGTTCATACCACAGGAGCGATCCAATTAATGTTTCAAGTACAAATCCACACCTTCCTCTATCCCAGTCCAAGCAGGCAAATATTTTCACTGCTGTCCTCTTTATAATCTCCATTAACCTCAGGCTTTATATTACTTATCTGTCACCACAATAGTGACAAATAATCAACACCACAAAACATCACTGGCTTAAACAAGAACTGTGTATTGCTCATGTGGACAGAGTCAACTGTAACTACACCAAGTAGTTTTGCTGATCTTGGGTGGGTTTGCACACATGATCATAGGCTGAATGTTGGGCAGCTCAGCTATTCTCCACCCCTCACATGGTCTTTTCTCCAGCAGGCTAGCCACAGCAAGTTCTCACAGCAATGGAAGAAATGGAAGACAAACAGCGAAGGACAAGAGGGTTCTTGAGACCTTGACTTGGAAACATCCTGTGCCCTCAGTCACATGCTACTCAGCAAAACGCTTCACAGGGTCAGTCCAGATTCAAAAGGTATGCAATGACCTCTATTCCTTTTGTGAAAGGAAAAGCAGAGGACAGGTAGCAAAAGAAGTGAATGCAGAGAAGGAAAAGTGTGGGGGCCCTTCGTGCATTCAAGCCACTTGTAGACCTTCTTTCATACTTCATCTTCTATCTCTGCATTTTTCCCCACCATCCAAGGATCCTATCTTCTAAATAAGCATTCCCATTTTAGATGATTACAACTGTAGTCCATCCTGATTGCTAGGAACAGGGAGAGGGACAAGGAACAGTATGAAATTAGAGTTTATATTAAGGAGACATAGAAAATTGAGCCATGAGCCTCAGGGAACGTAAGGATATGTCTGTGGCCAATGGCAGGTAAGACTTTGTGCTTAGGTTGCTAAGTGCCCCATTCTGCCTCTCTCTCTCTTTGCTTCCTGTTTAGAGTCATATCTTTCCATGTCAGGATACAGCACTTCCCAGCATCCCACGCCTCATCCCACTCCGTAGCCTTCACGGACCAGGGCAGCTCTGCGGCTTCCTTGAGCAGGACAGAGAGAGTGGGGGATTATACGTTAAACAGCAGCCAGATGTGGCAAGAGTTCTGGTAACATGGTTATAATACAGATGCTTTGCTCATTATTACAATTATCATCATGAAGACTGCTTTTCCCCTTTTTATGATTCAGAACTGCTGCATGAAATGAGCCATACACAGAGAAAACATAAACTTCTGATGTGACTTCACGCAACGAGGAAAGTCCTCCCTCCACTAAATTGTTACTCCTTATAACAGCAGCAGCCATCGTGATAACAACATTCACATTTCCTCAGCGATTTACAGTTTTTATAACAATGCCACATACTTGCTTTATTTCCCATCACTGTCCCTAGTCCCAGGTCTCCCATTGTCGGAAGATGTAAACCCGGGTGTAGTTCTGTACTGCCCTTAGCCCAGTGCCCAGTGGTTCTAGTTCTTGTCAGAGCCCCTCCAGATCAGAAGGTTTCAGTGAGACTCCAGATTTGTGTCAATACCTCAAACGGGAAAGGCCTGGGAGGATGTGCAGATGATATATGGAATAACATATATATTTTTGAGACAGTTTCACTGTTGCCCTTGGTAGAATGCAGTGGCATCACAGCTCACAGCAACCTCAAACTCTTAGGCTCAAATGGTTCTCTTGCCTCAGCCTCCCAAGTAGCTGGGAATACAGGCACCTGCCACAATGCTTGCCTATTTTTTGTTGCAGTTGTCATTGTTGGTTAGCTGGTTGTTGGTTAGGCCTGGGTGGGGTTCAAACCCACTTTGGTGTATGTGGCCGGCGCTGTAACCACTGTGCTATAGGCGCTGAGCCGGAATAATATTTTTTTTATATTCATTATTAATCTCAAACATTATTGTTCATCAAAATGTATCTGTTTTGTATTATTCAAATATATTATAGGACATATTTGTATTATTTAAATGTATTTGTTAAAAATGAAGATTTCAGCATATCCTCCTCCAAGAGCCAGAGAGAGGAAGCCAGGAAATCTGAAATTGAGAGAGTAACCCAGGGGTTCTGATGAGCGTTTTCTGTCCTATTCGACCCATCACAGTATCTGTGTACAGCTAGTAAGGATGGTCTTTTTCCATAACACTACGTACCTGACAGTGTAATTGGCCACAAGATAGTTCTAAGTATGTAGAAACAACGGAGACAAAAATGGACTCATGTTCCTGGTTTTTTGAACTACGCTAAGTATTTTTTCAAATCTACAAGATAATTTACTAAAATATAAGTTGTTATATTTAACTTCAAATTTGAATACAATTTTTTTCATCTTATTATTCCTATTCAGAGACTTTGGCAGAAGGACATTTACAAATTGTCAGATTGAATGAGAATGATTAACCCATGAAGTTCTCCCGAAATGAAGGGAGCTGAGCAGCTCCCAGGCATCGAGTCTGTGAGCGGAACTTCCACAAATATCATCTTGCTTCATAAAAGCTGAGTGGTCAGGAGATTGGGCTCCGGGTCATTTGCCTGAATGTGAACCTACCCTTGCCAAGATTTTTGTGACTTTGGGCAAGTTGCTTAACTATTTTACTTCAGTATCATATCTGTAAATTAAGGTAATAATGTGACTGACGTCAGTGTAGTTTGAAGGGAGAGATGGAGAGAAGTCAGCCAAACAAAACCCATAGAGAGAACACATAGTAAATCCAAAATAATTATAAACTATTGTAATTATTTTATGGTTACATATTCTGTCCATTATTAGTCAGAGGTCTATTTTGATATTTCTTAAAATTAAACTGATTTTTTTTGGTGATTCACTTTTAAAAATGCAGTACAGATAGTCCCCAATTTCAATGGTTCAACTTACAGTATTTCAATTTCACTGTGGTACAAAAGCTATTTGCGTTCAGTGGAAACCATAAATTGCAAACTCATACAAAAATTTTGGTTTTCACTTCTTGTACATTCATAAATAAATTCATAATTAGTCATAAATTCATAAATTACATGAAACATTTAATATTTTATTATAGCTGGTTATGGTGGTTCATGCCTGTCATCCCAGCTACTAGGGCAGCTGAGATGGGAGGACTGTCTGAGACCAAGAGTTCAAGACTAGCCCAGAAAACACAGCAAGACCCCATCTCTAAAAAAAAAATAAATAAAAGTAATTTTATTATAAAATGGGCTTTGTATCACAAGATTTTGTCAGACTGTAGGCTAATGTAAGTATTCTGAGTATGTTTAAAGTAGATTAGGCTAAGCTATGACATTTTATAGGAAAAGTTTACAAAATGCATCTTTGACTTCCATTTTTCAATTTACAATGGATTTATGAGAATGTAACTCCATCATAAATTAAGGAGCATCTGTGTTAAAATATGATAAATCAATTTAAGACACTATTTTAAAATTCTGGGCATTATTATTTTTATTGTTATTAATCTTTGCTCCATCCTCTACCTGGTAGCAAGTGTGATATTATCAATAAACTGCTAATTATAAACAGCTTACACTACTTACCCTGATAATTACATTAACCCACCTCACACTATTGACTCCTCAGGATCAATCTTAAACCCTGAAAATAAACTGTACAATTTACAATTCTATAACTGAATTCTACTACACTTTATTTAAAAGAGAAAAAAATCACAGATTCTCTCTTGTCTCCTGCTGAAAATAATTTTTAAGATTAACTTCATGCCTTGGTTTCAATCATCTCACCATGGAATTCTTCTGGGGTAAGAGCTATTTTGCATTTCAACCAGGGGTCTTCTTAACCTCTCTGAGGCCTTTGCAGCACTCTGTGGTGACCATAAAGGGCAAACAGGAGGGAAAAGGGACTGTGGTCCTTCCTTTGTCTCTTATTCGTTAAGGTCTTTTAGGAGGTGGGAGGGAAAGGGTTCTCCGATTAATTTTGGACCTTCTAGTTTCAGCAATCACGAGACATCTTGGTAGTCTGCTCTTTGATGATTTCAGCTCTGCTCTTGTGCTTCCGTTACACATGCCTGCAATGGGAAGTTAACCTTTATGCTTTTATAGACTGGCTCAGAGTCAAAGCAAGTTAGCAATCAAAGGCCAGGATGGCATTTGAAAGGAGGACCACACCGGTGGGGCTCACGGTAGGAGTTCTCTGAAGCCCTCCAGTGTATCATTTGAAACCAGCCTTCTCTATCCTTTGTTCCCAAAATTCTAATACTGTTAGTGCACAAATTTTATTCCCATTCTCTTTAGGCTTTCTGTACACTGTCATTCACAGTATTCACAGATCTGAAGTACCTGGCCTTTATTTTGATTTTACAACCGCTCAAACTCCTGTAGGGTTATCTTAACTGATTGATGTGTATTTCACAGACAGGTGATTACCCACAATGCATTTACCTGCTTAAACATATTGGCGGTCAGACTAGATATTATAATACATTCTATTCTCTGCAGAGATGAGACTGCTAACTCTTCACCTCTGGAAATTTGAGATATATAGCAGAGTTCTGGTCTGTTTCGTTTTCAACTCATCTATCTTATCTCCTCTGTGATCGTCTTCCCCTCACCATTAGAGGCTTGTGTTAGCCTGAGACCACAGCACTCAGCTTTTATTACTTCCGTGCACTACAAGCCCAAACTCCTCCTGGATCTTTTACTAGGTGAAGAGGTGAGACGGGTAGAGATAGGAAATAAGACAAAGATCGGAAGGCATTATAGCAGGGCAGGATTTTCTTATAGGAAAAGGGACTTTGTTGAGACAAAAAAAGAAAAGAGTTTTGTCCACTTAACAGCACATCAGCCTTGTGACACTGGAGGGGATGTCATTGTCATTGCCTCTGCTCTACTGTGAACACAATTGTACATGACCCAAAGCACCCATCCTAGTCTCTGCCTCTCTGCAGGAATTGTGGAGTGCACAGAACGTAGGCTTCCTTATCAGGGTTAATACAGAAAGTAAAGGAAAGGCAAAATGGGAGAAAAACATCTCACGTTTCCTACATGAGGATAAAAGACTCCCACAAAAAGGGTGTCAATACCAAAAATAATTCTAATGTAGACTTTTCCACTATCTAATTCAGCCACGTAACAAAAGAATATTTGTACTCCCAAGTTCATTTAAAGAGAAGAAATAAAAAGAAAATAACTCTGATAGAAACAAGTGTAGAAATATTTTGTACCATTGTTTGAATGACTAGTGTATGAGACTGACAAAAAATGATGACCTTTGGTTACACTGGATGGCCTCCACCTGCCCACAGCACACAGTGGACATAATAAGGTGTAATGCTTAGCTCCTGAGCAGAGGCTAGTGGGATAGGCACTGGGCTCTAGGGTAGAAGACTGAGGTGTTCTCCTGAACTTTTATTTACAAACCTTGTGAGTCTGACTACCCTGTGTTATGAGATGATTATTAATAATCTATATTCCTAGCAAGAAAGAAATTCACAATGCTTTGAAAGGCTAACAGACCTCTACAAATGTAAAATAATATCTTTAGTAGGTTAACCACTGCCTTCAACAGAGTGCCCTTTACCACACACTGTCCTCTGCTTAGTTGCCATCAGAGGTTTATCTTAAATTAATCTAGCTCAGCAGTTTCCAAACTAGAAACATGACGCTTCAGTCCTAAAGCTCGCAGTTAGGGAAATAAAGCTCCAGAAAGTTAATTTGCCTCCATCGCTGTTTTTGCTGAGAGCTTCCCTGGGAACACTTCCCTATTTCAGACAAGGGCAATGCCAGAATTTGAGAAAGGACTTAATTCCCTAGAACAGCTCCTTTATCTAC
>NW_003852428.1:12581504-12583475 GCF_000181295.1 Otolemur garnettii | reverse complement strand
CTTGTCTTGAGCAACATTAATTACTATGCATGTACCTGCTGAAAGCAGAAAACCATTGTCAGTCAGATCTCAGCTTCTAGTTCATCCGGATTTGTTTCTCAGGTTTTTGCTGGATATGATTATGGTGACCCAGAGAAATCAGAAGTTAAGACCAGACTAAAGGAAAAGTGTTTGGTATACCGAGTGTATTCTGTAAACACCGACATCTACTTAGAAGCATCTTTGACTTGAACACTTGGGCTTACAATCCAGCTAAATTTAAAGGGGGGGGGGGCCAGCATAGTAGTGGGGAATAAACGTGTTTAGAAATTATTTAATTTTGTCAATACAGAGTATGGGCACTTAGAGTTAGCAATTTAAACAAAAGTTAAAAACAAGCCAGATTTTTATTGTTACCTGGAACCCACAGCCTTCTCCTCTTGGAATTGATTTGCAAAGGCCAACTCTACTCAAATGGATTATGACACGCGAGAGGTGAAAAGTAATGTAACAAAGCAAGGTCAACAGCCTTATCCTAATAATTAAAAGTCTGGTTTTTTTAAAGGTTACATTGATATTCTCCATAAAAAGATCCAGCAGCATATTATGAAAATAAAGGCTCTGAGGACCACTAGGTAGTTTGTAGAATCACTTATAATTATCTTTTATCCTAGTTTCTTTACTGTCTTAAAGATGCAGATTTGAAACTATGACCATAGTCACATTTTTTAAATGAATGTACTTTAAATTTTAAAGAGAAGATTAGTTTATTTTCAGTGATGAATTATTCAGTTGTCTATGCTTCATCCTATAAAATTCTTTATGGATTTTGACAAGGTTTTAAGACCATATTAACAACCAACCACTAACAGTCACAATATATTTGTATTCTAAGTATATTAGATGCATTATCTATTTCTTTAAGTTTTTCAGTGTTGAAAAATTTAAAAATTATCTCTTTGGCCAAATAAAAAAATAATAATTTTCATATAACTTCAAAGTGGGGGGGGGCCTCTGACATTCCCACGGCTCTGCCATTCAGATCAATTCTGTTCAAGTAAAAAAGCATCATTTAGAATTTCTATAAGTTGCATCTTCATCAGCTAAATCTTCTTTGGAAAAGAAGTGAGATTGAAATAAGTAATTTTCCCAATAAACCTTAAAAGATTTAGTAACCCCACTGCTTTGCTAGAGGAAGAGTCAGAATAGGTTAGGCATGCCGCAGTAATAAACAAACCCAACATTTCAGAGGCTTAGCACAATAGCAGATTCCTTTTTCTCATGCTTTTCCCAGGAAAGGGCCTGCCTGGCGTGTTCAGTCACTAACTGGAGGCAGCGTGGGGAGGGTGGCCTCAGACCAGGTGACCCTGTTTTAGAGGGCAGCCACCAGGCCATGGGGCCATGGGCACATGCAGTTCATGCTCAGAGCCAAACGCCCTCCTGGTGTCAACAACACTTGTAGGACTGAGAAGGTTTCTCAGATGTGTTTCCAGTATAAATGTGAGCATTCCAGGCTGGGTTCCTGTCCAAAACGTAAACACTTCCTTGTTTTCTTTGCATGTAAAAGCTTAGTCTTATCTGTTTTATTCTAATCAGCAGTATATCCCAGGAGCCATACCCAGAGACCTTTCCACAATGTAAACTCTCTGAACACAAGTGCTGGTCCCTGGAGCTTATCAGGCTCCCAGGAGAGGCCACAGTCTGGTCTCTTTCCCCCAAGCCATTTTGTCCAACTACACAGATTTACAGGCCTGCACTCAAGCCATTAAAAAAATGAGAAATAGATGGGAAAGTTGTGCCTTTAATTTGATTCTTGCTTGTAAGTAGAGGTTTAATCTGATTTTGTTGCTCCAAGTATTTCTCTATTTGTCTTTTACTGTTTGGGATAGAAAATCAGTTACTTCTTCCAAACCTACAAATACCTGAATATCTGCACTCTCTGTTCTCTTTCTTCCTGATTGCAAACCACACAATTCGGTTTTCTTGCTTTTA
>NW_003852428.1:12569915-12581286 GCF_000181295.1 Otolemur garnettii | reverse complement strand
GGTCATGCACTAGTGATTAAATACTAGTTCTGGAACAATCTATGTCATTGGTCAGGATGTCTCCCCAAATCTGCCAGAACACAGAAAGGTCACTCCTGATATGTACCTGGATGAATTAAAATAATGTCTCAAACAATAGGACCTCCATAGAGGTTTTATTTAAAAATGTAGAATCCTCAGTACCAAGGTACAAGATCTTTCTCACTTTATTTAGTCTAATTTATTTTGCCATTAATATATTTGGGTCTAATGGCCTGAGCATAATTAAACCAGGTTTCCAAGATTCAATAGAATCATTATTTGTAATCTACAGACTCTGCCAAGGGCCACACAGGGATGTGATTGCCAGGCCACCCACAGTCACAGCAGAGCTGCTGGTACCAAATCCTTTCCCTCAGTGCCTCCCCCATCCTATACGCGATAACGTAAACTCATGGACATGTCAGGAAGACTCATCATTCAAACCCCTTAAATATAGGTTGTACCAATCACCTGTTCAGCAAACCATTCTGTTCAAATGCCTTTATGTGTTGGTGGAAATGTTTCACTTCTCCACAATCCCCTCTGAAACCACACAGAAGGAAGTTTCTGGCACTAGCTCCATCCCAACCATGTGCTGTGTGGACGGGAACTCTCTGTTCGTCCTCTGCCCCTTTCCTACGTGCTAACAGAGAGGATGTAAAGAGACTCACTGATGGGTGGGACTAAGGCAAGCTTGATGTTAAGGAGGATGTAACACAGGTAAGCCAATGTAACAGTCTAATTCAGAACATCCAGGTTTCAACCTGTATCCTGACATAATAATTGATAGCACCCCTTTCGATTTTAAAAGTGCCTCAGTGTTGGCAGAAATTTCTGTGATCACTATAGTTAAACTTCCCGATAGTACAGGGAGTATCTCACCTCCCGCACCCTCTTGGGTCCAAGCATGTTATTGGGCAGATGTGGAGCTCACTACCACTCCGTAATTCCTTCTGAGTGATGAACTCTCTTGACTTCCAGAAGGCCCATGTAATGGCCAATTCTTTTTATGTCTACTTGTCTGGGCTGTGGTACCCTGTTGACTGGTAAAACACTAGACTTTAGATGTTGTTGTGAAGGCATTTTGTGGATGAGATTAATGTCTACAATCTTTTGACTTTAACTAAAGGAAATAATCCTGGATGATGTACATTAGGCTCCTGCAATTAAGTCCTTAAGAGCAAAAGCTGAGATGTTTCTGGAGAAAGAATCCTATCTCAAACTTATAATATGGAAGTCCTGCCTGCATGTGTAGCCTACCAGCCAGGATTTACAACCCCTAGAGTCAAAATCACATGAGTCAGTTTCTCATGTATCTCTCTCTCTCTCTTTTTATATACAGAGGAGCCCAAACAACGTATACACATTTCAAGCAATATTATCTATTATTACTTTTCAAAGTTGAACTGAAAGTACATTCCTGGGCAGGTAATCCTATCTAGACATGTTACACATATTCATTTACCTGCAATTTATATTGTTAGGGAATGATCCTTTCACTTCTAACAAGATCTCTTAAAATCTAACAAGCTCTCTTAAAATGTGCATACTTTTGGGGGCACCATGTGTGTGTGTGTATGTGTGTGTGTGTGTGTTTGCGTGTGTAGCAAATATAAAATCTTACCAGCGCCATTACTTAGGACAATAGAGACTGGTACCAACTACTGTTCTATGACTTTCCCATTTGACCATGGATTTATCTATAATGACGAGGTCAGGTTCTTTTGATAAATATTAAATAGCTTGAGCAATTAGAGTTAAATAAAGGCCAAAGCCTTTTCTTGTACCGCCTGGTTATCAGCTTATCAGAAGACTTGCTACAGTGAAAATGTGTTTTAGATGACATAAAAAGTGTTGTTTTAGCAAGAAGACACAAAAGCAATATTATAACCTATTCAACAGTTGCCAAAGACAGCCCTGTTTATCTCAGACTTCAAAACCGTAGGAATGAAAGGTTCACTCCAAGATGGATGAAATAATATTTGAAGTCAGAATCATCCAGGTTTCTTGTGGGGTCAGGTGACAACATCTTCAGGAAGCCAGAGACTAGAGACATAATGTGCCCATAAGCCCCGGCTAGACTCACCCTCTTCACAACTTCTCTCTAGCCACCTTCACACTTGAACTCCGTACATGTTAGGGAGTATTTTCGACAATTGTCATTGTTAGATTTTTGTCTGCTTTCTTCAACTCTTAACGTGAACTGTCTACTCCTGAGATGTGCACTCCAGATGAAGGTGTGTGAAATGACAGCCAGCACGACAGTATAGGTGTTATTTGCCTCAGACACAAATCCCCCAGAGTGTCACAAACCACAGTTAGAACACTTTATCACACAGAAATTTAACAATCACGCATGTCACCAAGTCTGGATTATTATTCATCTCATTACAAAGTCGATAGTAGACAAGAATACAAGGTACCAGCAGGAGAGAGCCATATAAAGCCTTCTTTTCTTAATTAATGGAGTGGAAGATAAATAAGAGAAAGGAAAATTGTAAAACTGCAAATAATACAGGAAGAGCAATTGTAAATTGAAAACTGTTATTTTTTTTTAAATACTTCTAGGATACTTTTAGTTTTGTAGCAACATTGAGAAGGTATAGAAAGTCCCCATCTACCCCCTGCACCCACACATGCTTAATTCCCCCATTATCAACATCTTCCACCAAAGTTCATTGACGCTGTTGATCAACCCGCACTGAAACATCATTGTCACTCAGAGTCCAGAGTTTACGTGGGGGCTCACTCTTGGCGTTGTGCTAATCTATTCTATAGGTTTGGACAAATTTATGGCATGTATCTACTATCATATATCCTATGGAGTAGTTCAACCGCTCTAAAAATCCCGTGCTCTGCCTGTTTGAGTCTCCGTCCTCCCATCCTCCAGCCACCACTGACCCTTTCACTATCTCCATAGCACTGCCTTTTCCAGAATGTCTTACAGTCGGAATCCCACAGTGTGATTTGAAATAGCTTTCTTTCATTTGATAGTAATGCACTGTCGTTTCCTTGTGACCTGATACCTCATTGTTTTTAGTGTAGAATCCTATTTAATTGCCTAGATATATCATGGTTTATTTATCTTTTCCTTAGCTGATGTAAACGGGGCCCTCGTATACAGCAGTTCCATTTTAACAATTCAAAACATGTATCCTGAGTACATATTGATCAAGATCCCGAAAATCCAGCAATAACATTATAGTGGGAAAGGCAGATGAAAAAGCCAAAAAAATAACATGATACATAACCTATTAATAGACATTTTCAATCATCTTAGAGTTAAAGGTGCTATAATGACATATAAATCAATGTGAAAGTAAAGAAGAGGTGAGGATTCTTTTCTAAAAAGACTAATAATTACAAGGATCTGTGAATGACAAATCGTCTCAGTCTTTTGCTTTTGAAATGTCTCTGGTGTGCCCTTTTGTGAAATGCTAGTTTAGGAAGTATTAGTGCTTTATACCCTTTAGGACCTGGAAATGTTAAGCTATCATCTTCCGGCATCTTTTCTTCTTGTTAAAAATTTTGCTCTGAGTGTAATTAGGAAATCATCTCTCTTTATTCCCATGATAGGTCCTTGCCTTGATGTTTTGAACTTTCAATATAAATTTTCCAGGTGAGGATTTTTTTATGTACAGGGTACTTGAGACATACTTCCAAGATAATCTTTAATTTCTTTTTTAAATTTTACACATTTCTCCAGTTTGGAAAAACGCTGATTCCATGCTGTTTATTCTCCAATTTAATGAATATTGAAACTTTTCACTTTTTCTGTTCCTTCTCTTTTTAATATTAGCTTTCCTAATACGAGTGTTTGTCCATAGAAGTGTGTGTATATGTGTGTTTGTGTGTACATATATGAGTACAGAGGCACAGTGCTTTTTCTTAATGGATTCTAGCCTAATTCCTATACATAATCTTACTATTTTTGATTTTTTTCATCTTAGAGTTATCAGTCTATTAAATGTTATTTAAATGAATATATCCCCCTATTTTAATATTTCTTGTTGATCATTTTCATATCCATTTACTATCTTGTTTGTTTGTGCTATGTTTTGCTAATAGATCATACTAATATATTTTATGGTTATTGAGTAAGAAGAGTTCTCTCTCTTTCCCTGTCCCTCTTGTTTCTGTCTCTCCCTCTCCTACACTCTCTATTCCCTATAGCCCAAGTTCAGAACCAAATCTATTTTGGATAGTGGAGGGCTCTGGTCCACTGATGATAGTGAGCACATACGCATCACCCCTCAGTCAGAGAACAACCTCACTTAAACATACGGGATCTTGTTACTTGCTTTTTCCCTCGAGTCACAGACGACATATTAACTATGACCTTAGGGTGCTTCTTTTCATGAAGGTGGGAGCCTTATCTCCTGCTTCCCACTGGGAGCTCTTATTTCCCATTTCCCAAGAAGGTCCCCCTTGCAGCTTCTCACTTGCTGCTATGATTCTAATCACTAACCTCAGAGATCAGCTTTGCACGATGTCTGCCTTTTGTTCTTGTTTTTTTATTTCTGTTACACAAAGCTGTTTGCATTGATTTTATGGTATACAAGTGTGTCCTTCAGTCTTCTCTTCTAAACATTCACCATCGTCATCATGCATTCGGAACAGAAACATCTAAAACACAGAGTTCACTGCCATCTTGGCTGGAATGCAGCAGCACGTGCCTGGGGCAGTGTTGATGCTGCTGCTATTTTTGCTTTCACGGACTTCAGAATATTCTTCACTGAGCCTGTACTTCTTTTGACAAGAGAAAAAGAAGGGATAGATTTAAGATCTTAACAAAAAGGAAAGGTGGTTTGTAAGTGTATCCACTCGGTGAGTTTTCCGAAAAATATTCACTGGGCTATTTCAGTTTAGAAAGAAGAGAAAAATTCTCAAGTAAATTAGGACATCAGACCAGCAGGGGAAAAAATATAAGTATTAAGAGGAGGATGCCAACGATGCTTTCTTACTTCATTAAGCTGAAACATTTCCATAAAATTAGCAATTGTTACTTCTGAGCTTAGTACAAGTTAACAGTCATTTTCTAACCAAACATCAAAGGTAATTTTAGGTACTTCTTGATGATTTGTTTACAAAACCCCAAGCTGAGCACTGAGTTTTAAAAATCTCCATTTCTTTGACACCGCTGTGCAGATTTGGCCTAAATTGTTCATCAAAATCTCAAACAGGCATAATTGCACAAAAAAAAATTATATGGGGAAAAAAAGTCCTAGCAAGAAAAAGCAGGAAAAGACATAGAATTTTTCTCACATGCTTATAAAAAAGATGCTTCAGAGGATTCTTGCCAGACGTCATAAAGTTAGCTCTAACCCCGGCACCACGTGTCAGATTTCACCATGAGGATCTTCATTTTACCTCAGATTTCTGTCCTTGACTACAAAATAAAATTTAATCACTCATGTTTAAATAAGCAACTGAGTCAGAATTCCTTAGTTGCAGCTAGAACTGAGTATCACAGACAGGGAAATTTACAAAGAGCAGAAAGTACCCCTCCCAGTTCTGGAGGCTGGGTGGTCAAGATCAAGGCACCGGCCTGTTTGGTGTCTGGTGAGGGCTGCTCTCTGCTTCCAAGAGAGTGTCTTGAAAGTTGTATCTTGAAGAGGTAGGGATGCTGCGTCCCTACATGGCAGAAGGGCAAAAAGGAGCAAACTTCCTCTTTCAAAGCTTTTTATAAAACAGGCACCTAATCCCTTCATGAGGATGGAGGGTTCTTAACTCAGTCAAATCCATCTCCTACCAAAGGCTGCACATTCCAGTAATATGGCTTGGGAGATTTAATTTCAATATGAATTTTGGAGGGGATAAAAACATTTAAACCATAGAAAACTTTATATTTAAGCTATAGAATTTTTTTATAATGTTATTATCCTTGGTATTTTTAAGTAGCTGAAATATATGAGTACCAAGAGGAGATGGTTGCATGCATCGTGAGTCATTAATCCCAGCAATCCACTAATCTCTTCATGGGAACCATCTGTTAGGATCCTGAAAATATTTTATCCACTACTTTAATAATCCTACAGCCATAGACCATCATGACACTCATGTTGGAAAGCTCTGTACCTTAAGGATCTCTTCAGAGCAAAATGGCACCAGGAAAAGTTAAACGGGCAAGGATGACGTTATCCAAGAATATTGCAATAGAGAAACCAAAGCTAAATTCTGAATCACTTATGTAGAAACCAAAGGTGGGAATATGTTTAACTGTGGGGATGAGCTAGTGGGAAAGTACTGGCGGAAGGTCAGGGTAGGGTGGCCCAGAGGGATGGGTTGAGCCCACTGAGTGATTCCTGAGCTGTCGTACTTTCTCTGTGATCTTGCTGATAGGCACCCCCAGAGTCAGGCTTCTACCTCCCCAGAGACACTGGGGATGAGTGACACCTTCTTTGATGCTCATATTTCAAAGGAACGGCTTCTAGGGTTTTGAGGAAGAAATTCCAGATTATAAAACCAGTGAGAAGCATTTTAAAAGATTTATATCTCAAAGGGGCAGAGAAAGAATTTATAACGACATGCTTAATTAAAGTAAATGCTTTCAAGAAAATGGGGCGTTTAGAGCCCTTGAGTCAGGAAGAAGCCTGTGTGAACTCTGCCAAGTTGTAAGGGCCACTGGGTCCGCCCTCCCGGTGGTGTTGGACACCCGTGACTGTGCTCTCCTTGCAACACTGCATTTGCTTGGCCACGCAGCACTTCTCAACTGTGGGTCACGACTCCCTTGTAACAATGAAAATACATCCTGCATATCAGATATTTATATTATAATTCATAACAGTAGCAAAATTACAGTTATGAAGTAGCAACGAAAATAATTTTATGATTGGGGGTCACCACAACATGAGGAACTGTATTAAAGGGTCGTGGCATTAGGAGGCTTTAGGAAGGTTGAGACCCACTAAGGATAGATCATCCATGGCAAGTTTCCCCTCCACCACACTGCAGGCTGATTTGGGGGTCCTTAGTCTGACACTGTCCTCAGGAATCACACTGCTCATTTGTGTAACACCATCCCACACACTGAGTGGCTTAAACAACAGGAATTTTCTCCTCATCGTCCAGGAGGTGGAAAGTCCCAGATCAAAGTGTCAACAGGTTCACTTTCTCCTGAACCTCTCCAGAGCGCAGGCAGTGCCTCCCGCTGTGTCCTCACATGTACCTGCTATTCGGCTGTCCATCCCTGATGTGTCCTCCTCTTCTTACGAGGACACTAGTCCTACTGGACTAGCGCTTCACCTTATGCTCTTATTTAACCTTCATTACCTCTTTAAAGACCTGATTTCCTAACGAAATCACCTTGGGGATTTGGGCATCAAGGTAGGAAGTTTGGTGGAGGAGGGGAAAAATTTAGACCATAACACATCCTGACCCCCTGACCCCGTCCTCTGGCTGCCCTTTATGAGAATTCATTCCATTCATTTGTCACCACACACAGTCCTCTGGATACCAGTGACATTTTTAAAATTGACGACACCCAAATTTATATCATCAGCCTTGAACTTTCCCACAAATTTAAAAGTCCTCTGGCCAAACTCCTATGGGACATCCCCGTTAGTAGGCATGTATAATACGTGTGTGAATTCTTTGTTCCCTTTAACTTGGTCCTTTCTGATTCTTCCCATCTCAGGAAGTAATAATTATAGTCTTCACCTGCTTAACCCTAGGAATATTCTTGTGATTGTTAGCCTTTCTAATTCTTCCAGATTGCAGATCGAGGCCGTTGGCCCATCCTTTCATCTCCACTTTCACAATAATCTGAAACCTTACCTGGCGGGGAAAGAAACTATTGGTTCTTGGACATTTGGATTCTGACTTGACCAGTCCATCTGGAGAAATTTGACCCTGCTAGTGTATTTAGTAATCATGTGGACTTGGGTAATTGCATTAACCATTATTTCTCCATTTCCTTCGAATTAAAATAAATGTTACAAGTGCCTACTTCATAGGGTTGTCACAATACTGCCATGTAGCAACTATTTAATAAACAGCAAGCACAATTACAGAGTGTCCTTTAAGAATTGCTCCCAATTGGGAAATGATACCAAACTCATCAACAGTACAAAAGCTTCATATTTTTCTTTTGTCTTATTTCCCAGAGGAAATGCAAAACCTTAAGTGCTTGAGCATGAATTGGGTGCCTTGCAGAATATCCCCACTCTCGCCGCTGCGTTCTTGAAGTTGATCCATGACTCATTTTAAGTGGGACAAGGCAACAACCAAATTTAAATATGTTCTCAGCGATGCACTTGAATCCTGACCAAGACTGTCGGTAGAGTTTGTCTTCTGCCAAATTGACCATTAAGGAAATATAATCTGTACTGCAGCTGACCTTGCTCTACTGCCTTCTTCTAGAACCTCCTTTTATACGGATCACAGAGGGATATTGAGGCTTTTAAAGAGGGTGGACATTCTATGCCAGCCTCCCTTAAAGGGTTATCATGCCCAATTACCATGGCTCTCACCTCTTTCTCACCCTTTCCAAGCTTTTCCGGGTTCTAATTAGAAATATCGGTAGTTGATAAGAAGAAGGTGTACCTCTCAAAAAAATAAATAAAAAGAAATCAACATTTCAAAGTGATCCTTGCTTACTGAAGCTCTATTCACAACAAAAAGAGAATGAGTCAAGCTAAGTATCTATCAGTGCGTAAGCCCATAAAGAAAATGTGATATATAGACATTGTAATATGACTCAGCCATAAGAAAGAGTGAAATCCTGTTATTTAGACAAATATCGCATGCTGTCACTTATATGTAGGAGCTAAAACATTAGATCATATGGAAGCAGAGGGTGGAATGACGGGTATCAGAGACAGAAAATGGTGAGTGGAGGGGAAGGACGAATAAAGAGAAGTGGGTTAAAGTTAGAGAGAAGGAATCACTCCAGGGTTTTGTAGCAGAGCAGTGGGACTACAGTTAGCAAAATCTGTATTGTACTCAGGTGAAGGATGCCTCAATGCCCCAAACTGATCACTACACATCACAGATGTGTAACAAAATTTCACAGGAACCCACAAATTTATACAAATAAAATTAACATTTTAAAAGATGGTAAATAGTCCAATAACACTTCAGCATTTTGACAAGTTTTTAGCCAAATCCAACAAAGTTTCAACTTTGCATGTTTTATTAAAAGTTCCAGTGTTTAAATAACAATTTAATTGCACTGCCATTTAGCAAGGACTGCTAATTACACCAAGCACCAGAACATTCTTCAAGGCACCACTATGTGAAGGGTTTCACATTTCAGTACTTGTCCCTTATGACAGGTTGCTGCCAGTATCAGTGTTTGAATAAATCGGTTAAGACTATTTCATTTGCAAGTTCTATATAGGGACCTATAGTATCGTAAACTAAAAGGGAACTTTACTATTCCACAAATTTGTAATGAACAGTTAAAAAAAAAAAAAACTAAGTAAGCATGACTTTAGGAATTAGAAGCAGAGTTCTGTGCAATCGGGGCACTGTTTATTCTGCTTCTTGGCTCCATTTAGATATATTCTGAATCTACACTGTCTCCCAAGAGCATTACAGATGCAGTGTTCCTGATACAGCCCTTCTTTATGCTGTTCCATCTTAGCCATCCTAAGTAAGAAAAAGATTATCTTCTTCTGATTCACCTAACCTAGTCATACAACCACTTTTTGTTTGATAATTGTTTCCAGAAATATGAGACCCTATAACTAACAAGCTGGGAGTTGTATTCCCTACTCTGTGGACTAATGAGTGCCTAGCTATGAGATCAAGCCCTATTAGGTCCATATCAAAGAAAGGATAGAAGCAATCATTTCCAAAAGAAGAGGCATTTAAATAAGTTCTCCACTGCTTACCACTCAGATCTTCATGTATTAAAGGGCATAGTAAGTGAAGACATTCATGGAGTCCTTTCCACCTGCAGTCACTACTCTGACTATGAATTATCTTAATTTTTTCAAACAATGACACTATGAGGCAGATTCTATAATTAGCACCATTTTACATATGAGAACTCTAAGTGAGGTCAGTTATCTAAGGTCTAATGCCAGGAAACAGCAGGGCCTGCACAAAGCCCAGATGTCTCGAGTCCTTTAGCATCATAATGAAACAAACTCAGCAGCATAGCATGGGAGGGAGAGTTCAAGTTTGGATCCCAAATGGATCCCAAATCATATTTCAGTTCTACCTCTGAACTATGTAACTTTTAGATTAGCCCACTGCACAGAGGAACCCACAAAAATGTTTATTCATAAAGAAATGGAATTCTATGTTATGATTGACTATGTTGTACCATGCTGAGAAATTGAACTCCAGATTCCAAAGTACTAAGTAATATTGTTACAGCGTCTGTCTCTAAAGGTCATACATGAAATGAAATCCTAACAATCAAGATAGCTAGAAATTTTCAAATGTTGCCATCTTTTCAGACTGAATACATCACTTATAACCTGCTTATGATTTCTTAATTTCAAAATTGCCTCTTGGTTATATCATTTAGCAAGACAAACATGCTTTCATTTCCCCTCCCGTAAGCTAAAGAGAAGAAAGATGCTTGCTTACTAATTAGGAAGAAGATAATTCTGAGACTGAAGATTTTGCCTGGAAACAGATAGTCTGGGAAAAATATGTTGGAGCTAGTTGTATAATTTTACTTCTTTTTTCATAGGTTAGAAATCAACATAAAATGGAATGACATTTGTTTAGGAATTAACACACCTGAACTCATATTCCTTTATACTTTTGTTTCTTATATAAACGTCCTACGTATGCTATCAAATTGCAGCCTTCCACATTAGCTCTGCCAAAATGTATTCTTGCTGAAATGCAGACATAAAGGAATGACTTTTCTCCAAGTCCAAATCTGAGAGGGGAATGCAAATTTTACTACCCCGGGCCATGTTACTAACAAGAACACCCTTTACTATACTCCCACACATGTGTGTGTTTTTCTCTTCTATTCCACTGCTTTTTTAAAATAACAAGAAAACTAGTAAAAGTAAAAAAAATTCACTGACCTGCTGGGCTATTACTCAATGTTTCCTATTGTCTACTTTGTTTTGTATCAATATACATCAGCATAACTGAAGTTTCTTCTTTTTTGACAACTTTTGATAACTGTTACTGTCTTATCAGTCTTCAGTACATGAATAGGAATTAATTCTTATGCCATGGAAGGCATTGAAGATCAGATATTCACATTTAATATGTTCAAGCTAAAGGATTATCTTTAATCCACATTAAACCAGGAATATTTAGTTATTTTTTATACCATTTCAAACACTGGGAATATGTTTTACCTTCCTCTTTTTATCATTTATTTATTGTTGGGGATTCATCGAGGGTACAAGAAACCAGGTTACACTGATTG
>NW_003852428.1:12550279-12569779 GCF_000181295.1 Otolemur garnettii | reverse complement strand
TCATTAATTGTCCTCATTTCAAAACTGAGTGCATAGGATTCCTGCTTCTCCATTCTTGTGATGCTTTACTAAGAATAGTGTGTTCTACTTCCATGCAGGTTAATACAAAGGTGCTAAGTTCTCCATTCCTTCCTCTGTCTTTTATGGATATCCAAAATGCTTTGAATTTGCTTGAGATAGCATATTCTAGCAACTTTTTTTCTTCTTTTCTTATTCAATGCATTGAATAAGATGTAGTTAAGTGATACAGTCCTAGAAGAAGGCTGACTCATTCCTCTTTTTCCTAGTCCAGCATCATCCAGCACCAGTTATTGCAATGATGGAAACAGTCTCCATTAGTGTTGTCCAACCACCCTGAATGGTGGTCATATAGATACAGATTTTCTTTCTCAGTTTGGGCTCCCATACTAGTTGTGTCCTAATCATTTAACCCCAGTGAGAATAGCCCAGATCACCAAGTCTCAAAGCTTTAGATGCTAGCATGGATGTGGAGAGGAGGGAACACTTTTGCACTGCTGGTGGGACTGCAAACTAATATAACCACTTTGGAAGGAAGTATGGAGAATCCTCAAAGAACTCAAATTAGACCTCCTATTTGATCCTGTAATCCCATTACTAGGCATCTACCCAGAAGAAAAAAAAATCCTTTTATCATAGGGACACTTGCCCTAGACTGTTTATCACAGCTCAATTTATAACTGCCAAAATGTGGAAACAGCCTAAAAGCCCAACAACCCAGGAATGGATTAACAAGCTGTGGTATATGTATACCATGGAATACTATTTGGCCATTAAAAAAAATGGAGACTTTACATCTTTTGTATTAACCTGGATGGAGGTGGAACACATTCTTCTTAGTAAAGCAACACAAGAATGGAGAAGCAAGAATCCAATGTACTCAGTTCTAATATGAAGCCAGTAGATAATCTAATAAAAAGGGTAGGATAGGGGACTAAAGGAGTGGGGAGAGGGAAGGAGGTTGGAGGACAGGGGGTCATGGTGTATGGCACAGCTCTAGGGGGCGAGACACAATTACAAGAGGTATTTAACCTAACAAACACAATCAGTGTAACCTAGTTCTTTGTGCCCTCATTGAATCAGTAAATGAGACAATTATATATTAACCAGTGTGATGTAAACACTCCTAATTCTATATGACATCAGCATATTGTACCCCATAAATGCATTAATATATACATGAAAAAAATAAAAAAAAGATTACCTAAAAAAGAAAGAAATATATAACAGAAAATCAACAACCATGTGGTTGTAATATAGCTTGAAATTATAAAAATACCTGACATAAAAATTAATAAATGATGCTCTTTCTACACAAAGTAATTTTATAAATAGTAAAAACAAATCAGGCATGGATATGCACATCAACAAGTATGATTCTTAGAAACATAGTGTTCAATAAATAAAGTCACAGGACAATTGCAAAAAAAAGAAAAAAGACATAGACCGATAAATGAAAGAAGCATAGTCCTGACAACTCACATAGCTGAAAAATCTACCAGTTTAAGAACATACCAAGTAATGTGAATAGTTTTAATCAAGTTACTCTTCTCTTCAAAATCTTTTCTGACTTCCTATTCCCAATCTCATGAAAATCAACCCCCTAATCAGAGAACACAGTGACGTACTTATCTAAGTCTTGTCTCTGTTTCTATCTCAACCTTTCAGCCAGATTGGATCATAAGTAATTTCTCAAAATTGTCCTGCCTGCATCAGTATTAAGACAGGCTCTTCATTTAACCCCTGAATTTTTTTTATCATACCCTGTCTTTCAAGGTTCCTCTCAAATATCATGTTTTCTGGAAAAGAATATCCTGTAAATTTGAATCAGGCTCTAGACAGCTTATATGTCATTTAGATATAGATTTTCTCTCTCAGTTTGGGCTTCAGTACTAGTTGTGTGCTAATTAGAAATTGGTGCCGAAAATTCAGAATATAATTCTAAGAGTGGACCCACGTTTAAATCAAACTGGCGAGAAGAACAAAAAATGGCAGTCACCTTCTGCAGCCTATGTCCACAAAAGGAAGCTGTGATGATTGTTTAAAAAGACCGGTGTGCTAAGTAGATCTGTGTGTCACATACACCAAAGCAGGAAAATGAACCTAATGGTTAATGAACCTGATTCTTCAGCAGTCGTTTCACTTCCCATTCAGAAAATAGGTCCAGAGGATCTGGGAGGAATGCCAATGGGCCTGGCTGTGCAGAGTCAGCAAACAGGTTATTCTGTTGATGGGGCATAATTTCTGACATCTTATCCTCCTGTTTGACATTTCCTTTACGTGTCAAAGGCAAACACAGCTAAGTGATCCTTGTCCAAGTTCCTAATTTGAACCTCTTCATTAATTCCTGCAGCACTATAGAGTTGTGACAGGCTGATTTTTGCACAGTGCTTCAGTATCAACACTTCCACACACCAGACCTTCCTTCATCTCACAATCACCACTCTACGAAGGAGAGAGCAGGTGCCAAATGGCGAGGTGTGCAAGGTCCACAGCACGCTACTGAGGACCTGAGAACTATTATATCCACTGCATTAATATTCAGTCCTTCTTTGTTCTGTCTTTCTCATCTTTACTTCCTTTTTCTCCCCCTCCCTCTCTTACTCTTTCTGTATGTGCAGATAAATGGATGTAGAAATAGCAGAGTTGAGTATGAACATATGCGCTTGTGTTTTGTGTGAGTGCCCTTTGTTTGGTTATCATGGATAACGGAATTTGTTTTAAGACAAAGATATGCAGTAATTGTTTTCTGCTGGTTAATTATCTAAATTCCATGGAAGGCGCTTCATACAGTGTCTAACCATGAAAAGTCTCAGTGTCATACTCTGCTCCGGAATTTGGGCACATAAGCTCAATATTTGTTACATAAAATATGCAGTGATTATTTATGGAGGGTGAACTATAGAAAATTTTCTAAAACTTCTATAGTATAAATAACTGTAACTAATACTGAAAAAATTTGAAATAAGAAGTTTTAGGCAATGAGGGCGAGCCATCTGGTCTTCCTTTCTTGTGAGAACGCCAACTCACCAGCCACTGCAGGGTATCCATGGCCATGTCTGTATTAGTCTCCACGCCTGTTCATGCTCCACACGGTTTTTTTGGTGTTCTAACTTTATTCAGTGGTTCTCAAGATCCTTCCTTTTCCTGGGCATATCTGTTGTCAACTTTCCATTCACCATGATAAATGGATTTTCCTTTATTTCTCAAATGTTTTCAGAGCGGTAATAAAATTTTAAAGTTAACATTTTCTAAATTTGATTTTATAGAAAAGTGTAATCAAGTAATATTTCTATCACCTAATGGTCTCACCATGATTTCAATGGCCACAGGTCCTTAGAAGGCAGTGACAATGGCTTAGACGCTGTGATTGTCACTAGTCTAGCAAAATTTTCATTGCTCCCCATCCAGGCACATGGAAGCCTTTCTCCACCCGGTACATTTCTTGTTGGGCTGGATTACATAATCAATTATGCCAAGAAGTTGTGAGTTGAGAGGGGAAAAGTACGTGCATAGCTTTGGGGGAGCGCATTTTGATATCATTGCAGAACCCCCAGGCCTCACTTGCTCTGTCCTGCAGAACCTGCCAAAGGACCAGATGGTGATGAGTCTGTCTGTCACTCTGGTCCCCAGGTGAGAACGTTGCTTGTCAGGGGCATGTGGGGTGGATAAGAAGCAAAACCCGGTTCTTTCAGGCCATTGAGATTTGGGGGTCATCTGTTACCACAGCATAATTCAGCCAACCCCAACCAATACGGAGGTTGTAAACGGCAAAAGAAAATACTAGTTTCGTTGACTACGTGGGCATCTCTGTTAGAGCAGAACTACAAATTGCATATATTCTTTCATTGATACAAAAATATACTTACAAAATGGGTTGCAAAGACCTAATACTTGTCCTCACTTTCTCCTTCTCACCGTGTTAATACCCAGAATACATTCTTAGTTACCAAAATTACTCTTCCCCTTATTCTTCAACTTAAAACTCTTTTCCGTTGTCAAATATGTTTCACATGCAAACACGTCACAAATTATAATAAGAATAGATATAAAATCTGTCCAATGTAAATGGGCTTTAACAATGCCTGTCAAATCCTATCAGCTTTGGAATTCAGCTCATAAGACAACAGGGCTTAATCTTGCATCATTGGCAATTTTGGGTCATGATACTAAGTCACTCAGAAAGAATGGAATAAATCCAAACAAATGTACTGGATTAACCTAACACTATACAGTAATTTTTACCTAAGTATTTCAGAATATTTTTCCATATCTCAGTTACAGTAAAGAGCATGATGGTAAGAAAACAATATTTCATCTCAGTTGGTATGAATTACTATGAGAAACATTAAAAATGCCTAAGTTATTTAGACAACATATTTAAGCCATAATTTTACAAATATGTCTACTGCACGAGTGCTGAGCCATTTATTCTGCATTTGGATAAGTTAGACAAATACATGTAATATGTAAAATATACAGACTATACCGATGAATGTACTAGGATTTACCCATTTTTACATATCGCATAGAATATACATTGTTTTGTCACCTTGACCACCAATAAATTAAAAGCCATCATTCTTTCTTGAAATTATTGAGGTTCCTCTCAAAAGCTGGTATAAAACAAGAGCTCATTTTTATGCCCCTTCTTCAAATTGCTCTTCCTTTGTGTCAAGGGAGCCATGAATTACTTGCAGAATTTCTTAAAAGAAAAATGTCCCGCAGGATGTGCGTGTGTTTTCCAAGCAGCAGAAGGAGAATTTATCGCCTCTGTCAGACAGTAGATGTGAGTGGGTCTCTTGTGGGTAGCAGGATCTGCGCACAGGTCTCTCCAGATGCAACCATGCAGAACACAAAACTTGACTTTGACGTTCCCACCGCCAGGTTTCATCTACCCCGTGAAGCATCCTCTCTGCTCTTGCCCCGCCTCTCGAGCAGCAGCCGCCCTGCTATGCGGTGCACATCCCTTACCATGTAGCGTGTCTGCTGTGGTCCCCAGCTGGCTGCTCATTCACCACACTGTACTAGTGGACATCTTTATTTTTCTTAAATACAGGATTACAGAGTTCTGTGTTTTCAAATGCTTCACCAGTGTGTCTGATGAAAGAGCAAACAGCTTTGGAATAAAACTATCCAAACAAAGAACGATAACCATAGTGGTAATAATGATAATAACTCTCTTGTGTGTGAAGTTTACTACTTTGCTGTCCACAGAGGGAAATATTTGGGTATTTTTAAACACATTCAAGTATATTTTAAAGATACTTTATGATCTTTTGAATACCATTTACAATGCTATTCTAAGACAATGCCCCAACACCTAAGGGTATTATATGAGTATTGCTATTTGTCCTAGTGTAGGGATATCGATCTGGAAGGAAAATGAGTCTCCCTCATCCACTCACCCACATTCTTGCATTCCATAGAATAACGGTTCTTAAGCTTCTTCATATATATATCAAGCCTTGTTAAATATGCAGGGACAAGGCTTCAGCTTCCAGAGAATCTGATTCAGGGGTCTGGTGTGTGGCTGAAACATCTGCATGTTTAATTACTCCTCAGAAGATTCTGGCGCCAGTGGTCATAGCCTGCACAAGGGCTGACAAAATCTAGCTGCTGTGATTTGAATGCCCCCTCCAAACTCCTGTTGAAATCTAATTGCAAACAGTATTAGGAGGGGATGCCTTTACAAAGTGTTGGGTCTCCTGGGCAGGGGTGGGGAGGTGGCGATGAGCCATTATCACAGGACTGGGTTACTCATGCCAGTGGTCACCCTGATAGAAAGTTAGGTCTGGCCCCATTTCTCTCTCTCTCTGGTACGTTTGCTCTGCCCTCTGTCATGGCACGATCTACACCACATACCAGTACCACAGTTCGGGGATTTTCAGACTCCAGAACTGTGAGCCAAATAAATATATGTAAGTGTATATTCCTTTTTGTTTGAAACAGAGTCTCACTCCGTTGCTCAGGCTACAGTGCCATGTCATCAGCCTCGCTCACAGCAACCTCAAACTCCTGGGCTCAAGTGTTACTCTTGCCTCAGTCTCCCAAATAGCTGGAACTATAGCCACCTTCCACCATGACTGGCTAATTTTACTAGTGATAGGGTCTTGCTTTTGTTTAGGCTGGTCTCGAACTCCAAACTCAAGCAATCCTCCCATGTCACCCTCCCAGAGCACTAGGGTTACCAGTGTGAGCCTCCATTCTTGGCCTAAATGTATATTCTTTACACATTACCTGTCTGTGGCATTCTGTTATAGACGTAAAAATGTACTAAGGCACCACCTGATGGTACTGGTTCTCTTCAAGGAAGAGACGGATCAAGGTGAAGAGTTGTAAGAAGTCGTATTTCCCTGTTATTATTTTGGCATCCTGGAGAAACTACAATATCTGAAACAGGATAACTAGCCTCAGTGCACTAGAGGCATGGAAAATCTTAGAGTTTAATATCAAAGACATCTGGACTTAAAACACAGCTCAAACACATTTTGATTGTGGGAACAGACATGTTATTTCAGCTTCTAAGACTATAGTTTCTTCATTTATAAAATTATTAAAAATTTCTTTAAGGTAAAAAAAAAACCCTCAAAGCTTTTTTCCAGACTTGTTATAAGAATCAAATACGCAGTGGCTAGCGTGGAGTAGGTCTTTTAAAACTATATTTAAATGCACCCCTGTTTCTTCTGTCACCTGCACTTTTTCCACTTTAAACCTATCCCATCAGCTTAATTCTGATAAAAATTGCTTTCCACTTAATTCTCTTCTGAAGCAGTTCTGAGAAGATTAAAGTTGACACTTTCCCTGGCCGCATGCAATTTTAACTGTCCAGTCAATTAACAGCCAGACTCAATAGTGTATAAATGCTGCTTACAGTTGTGTGCTGGGCTCTCTAACCCCAAAGGGCAAATATAACTCTTCTTTTAAAATGCGACAAGCATTCTTTATGTGATGAGGTACTGATGCTCTGGGGTTTTTTTTTTTTCCAATGAGCAGAACTGTGATTGCCTTTCATGGCTGAAACGTTTTATAGAGTGACATTCTGCTTTCAGAGTATAGTTAGAAAACAAACTATTTAACCTTCCTTGGGAGTCAGGCCCCTAGTGGGTGAAGGAAGGTTGGTAATCAGGGGTATATGGAATGCGGGTGGCTCAGGGGAATAATTGGTGAGGGGAGACCAAGCCTTTTAGCGCCAGGTCACCAAGTCTAATATACACTGGGCCCGTAGTGATCAAAGGTGTGAGGTATTTATATGTTCTTTTTCTGTTTTCTGCTGGATAGAGGGTTTATGTCAGAAAAACTTCTCCACAAATGGCAGCCTCAGCACAGAAGCCACAGTGTAATTGACCTGGAAGAACAGCCATCATTTCATCCTCACGGGCTGCCAGCTACAGTCAGGGTGAAGACAATTCCACACTAATCCCCTGCCCGAAAAAAACACCTGCTCCTGAATAGCCAGCGTGCACTAGGTAAAAGGAATCGAAGGTTCATGGTCCAGCAAGTGGACAGTGAAGTCTGTGCTTAACAAACACCTCATTACCAAACATTTGCACCTTATACCTTTGATTATTAACGTCCAAGCTGAAATGGCCCATCCTGTGCCTGCAATTATTCATGATTTCAAGATCGTTCGGTAAATTTCTTCTTCCTTCTATTCTCTTAAGTTTCAGGCATTATTCTAGTTCTCCCCGTCTCATTTTCTAAGGAATACTAGTTGGTTATTTCTCTTGTAATGTTCTCCAAAAAAAAAAAAAAAAAAAAAAAAACTGGGAGAATTGGTATAGTTTTGGCATTCCTATAATTATTGATCCTAGACAACAACAATAATGCCATTCATGAAAATACATCGGCTAGAGCTCTTCTCCTGTTGGAAGTATTTTGGCGGCAAGTGGTGGTTAGTATTTCACGAAAAGGTCACGGAAGACAGAGGGGCCTACGTTTGAATTTCTACTCAATATTCACTAATATGCGTAGAAACTTATGAAAATTGGCCTAACTTCTCCAAATCTTAGTCTTGTTCCCCGGGCCATGAAAACACCCTGCTTAAAGGATCATTGTAAGAATTTAATAAAATAGCATCTACAACATGTTTCTTAACAGATAAAGTTTCAGCTGCTTTTGTCACACACACACAAACTATGTGAGATAAATATATTAATCTGAATAAGTATATTTTAGTATACATATGTATCCTATAACATAGTGTTGAAAACCTCAGATACATATTTTTTTAAAGGCATATTTTATAGACACACCATACTGCTAGATTCTTTTCTTCCATTGGTAAATGTAAAGATCAGAACATTTGTGTGTGTATGTGTAGCTTGATCATGTATTCATCCATTTTAATGGGTAAGATATATCAGTGAGTCTGAGATTTCCCTCTTCATGGGGAGGACAGGTCTGTCCAGAAAGAGCAAGTTTAATAAAGTGAACAATATTTTCTCATTAGTGATCTCAAAACAGAAGAGCTGAATGAAGCCCAGTTAGAAAATATTAGAAAGTAGTTTGCTGGGTTAGCCAAGACCATTTTCTTGAGAATAATTGAGAAGCTTACCCTAAGCCCTTATAATTAACATTATATGCAAGTACCAAAGTGATCATCTTGACAACAATCAAGTGAATAAAATTAGATAATTCAAGTAATGATCGGCTAATTCTCTAGACACAGGAACAATTATACCAGGATAGTGGGGATCTTACTGATGGTCATGTTGGTGTCACGGTACCACAGGCAGTGGTGACCTATTGCACAGCCTGTATGAGCCATTTAACTTATTTTTCACTAATGTATTTGATCAAATAAATGATATTCAGAATCCTTTCCATCTACAGAGCTACCTGAATGCTTTCTGTTATTAATTAGAATGAGATAATCACAATTTTGTTTCTTTCCCCTTAGGTTTCTCTTGCTGTAGTTGACAATTTATTTCATATTCTAAGCAGCAGTTCAGCCTTGCAGAGGTACAGCAGCTGAATTGTTTTGTATTGCATCATTTACCTCATTAATGAGAGCGCCTAATGATCTTCATTGTATATAGGTACTGCCAAGAGTGACTTGAGTAGGGAAGAACACAGATTTGGTGTTCCAATGCCAGGTTGATTTTATAGCACAGACAATACAATTGGATTACTGCTCACCTGCCAAGTAAACCCAATAAATTTTGACAAGAAAGTCACTAAGAATAAATAC
Source organism: Otolemur garnettii (assembly GCF_000181295.1). Taxonomy (NCBI): domain Eukaryota; kingdom Metazoa; phylum Chordata; class Mammalia; order Primates; family Galagidae; genus Otolemur; species Otolemur garnettii. The sequence goes on along the minus strand of NW_003852428.1, from coordinate 12,560,568 downwards.
GTGTCCCCATATTTATTCTGTTCTGACTATAAATACATTTTTAAAGAATATAGAACATTTTCCTTGACAACATCCTTGACGTTTTAGCTACTACTTTATAAATCATACAGGAATTTGACAGAGTTAAAATATTAAAGTGTCTGTGTAGCATGTAGAAATGGATCATCCAAATCAACCTTGAAACTATGGAGAGATAATATTATATGAAATGGCATTACTGTAATTTAGTGGAACTTTTTTTCCAGCATGGGAAACTTCCACAGTCAGTCAGTAAAGAGAACTTGTTCTCGCTCTATGACTTAGATACGTATTTTTTTTCCTTGCTTTTCTGTTACTTGGTATAGTTATCAAAATTAATTGAATGGTGCTTTTTTTTTTTTCAAAAAAAGAAGGTATTGGCTACCATAAATCCATTCATTAAATCAACTTCTATTAAGCATCTTTATGGTCTTTATAGTCTATACTAAGCTTATAAGTATTTTCAGATATGAATTATATACAGTTTCTTGACTTGAAGAAATTTAGTACCCGTCATTGGCTCACATGTACACTCTCAATGAACTTTCAGGTTCATGGTATGCAGCAGAAATGCTATTCACTGCCCACCCATTGAGCACTCACACCTAATACTTTTTGAAAAATATAATTCCAGGGTGGCGCCTGTGGCTCAGTGAGTAGAGCGCTGGCCCCATATACCGAGGGTAGTGGGTTCAAACCCAGAGCTGGCCAAACTGCAACAACAACAAAAAAATCGCCAGGCATTGTGGTGGGCACCTGTAGTCCCAGCTACTCAGGAGGCTGAGGCAAGAGAATTGCCTAAGCCCAGGAGTTGGAGGTTGCTGTGAGCTATGATGCCACAGCGCGCTACTGAGGGTGATAATGTGAGACTCTGTCTCTAAAAAATAAATAAATAAAAAATAAATTTATATATATGCATATATATATATAATTCCAGAGGGAATAGAGTTACCTGGATCAGAAGAAAGAGTACTTCCTGATTCCAAGGCTAGGAAATAAATTAGTTGGACTAAATTAGTTGTATAATCTCATTTTGGTTATGGTTGATTTGTGCGAGATTAGGCACATCTGTTCTGATTGATAAAACAGAAGAGAAAATTTGCTGAAGAAACTTGCTCCTGGTAAGTCAAAAACTATGAAGAGTTTGAGATTTTGTCTACTTTCAAGCTAACAAGTTATATACACATTTTCTAGCAAAAAAACACAAGACCTCTGGGTCAGGGAACTCTGTCATTTAATGTGATGTCAAACCCAGCAGCCAGAGAAGCGCCTCACAGGGCTCCCCTGCCCCCTTCTCACAGGGTGATGCTCACATCCATATGCAATTGGCTGCACCACAGGAAAGAAACCTCAAAATTCTAGGACTTACTTGTAGGTCACTATGAAAGTTTTGAGACAGACTGTATTATGGTCTATTATTTCACTTCCAAGAAACACAGTGGACAGCGTCCTTTCTGATTCACTCATGCAAGTTTAAACTTGCTAGGCTCATTGATGTGGCTGGGAGAGTTTCATTTGTTTCCATCCATGCAGATTTGACATTTCTTGGTTTTGTGCACTCAAACGTTCATAACGACCCATATACAGAACAACTAGCCATCTACCCATCCTTTAATCGGGAGGGAGGGAGGGATGGAGAGGGATATATATAGAGAGAGAGGAGATTAGGGGAAGAGGGAGAGAAAGATATCAACTTATCTTTACCCTGGAATGTAAATACTTCATTTTTAGGGAAGGTAGAGGAAGATATTTGGGTTTATATCTTGGAGTATAAGCAACTGTTTCCAGATGATAGAGAGAAGGAGGATGACATCTGGCATCTTCTCGCATTCAAGGTCTTGTTTTACAAACATAACCTTTGGCTTAGAAGACCGAATATTGCAAACCTGAAACCATTATAGAAAATGGTCTCTCAACAACTTCTTCTCCTCTGTAATAAGACAAAGGCTTCCTTCCAAAATGAAGGCCATTTTCCCCTTTCCTTTTCCTTTTCTTTCTGTTCAGCAATTGTACATACTCAATGCTTAGAGATGCAAGAACCATTTGAGGGTCATAATGCAACAAGCATGTTTGCAAAAGTCATCATGCTGAAAATGATAGAAGAGAAAGATAAAAAGAATGTTAGCACCTCATTTTGTGGCTAAGCATTGAATTTGTGCTGAATTAATACAAACTGCCTCTGAATTCAATGTCATTTGATTAGAAAAACCCCTTGCTTGGTCAAAGTATGTTAATTTGAGCTTCCTGTTACTTGCAGCTGAAAGCATTCTCAAATTATGGGCAACATCTGAGGAGAGGCTCAGAAGAACGAGCACCTAGTTTACCTGAGGAAATGTGTGGTAAAGTACATTGTGATAGTGAGTAAAATACATTTTTGAAACATGTATAACATGAATAGTATATAATTTCTCTGGTTTCACAATTGAGGGAATCTAGGCTTGGCAAAATTAGGTAACAGGGCTTAGAGGAAAGGAAAACATGTAAACCTTTAAAGTCTATGTTTTAACTCACTCTACTACATACGAGCATCTTCTGATTTCCTCCCAGTTGACAAAAGAAGAAGCTCATGCAGTAACACGTGTTCCAGGCTTTGTCATAACACCCTTCTCTCCTTAAAATATTCCTTTCTCTGTGTTGCTGCTTCTAGACTCATTGTTTCTCTTTTGAGTAGCAGTTAACTATTATCCCCTAGTCCTTTTGGGTATTTACTCCCTCCAGATAATATATGCAGAAAGAACAATCATCTGGAAGTAATGCTACAACCCGGAGGGGTGAGACATGTGATTGGAGTCTTGGACTGGTTGCAGATAGACACTTGGGACAACAGTAAATTTGCTGGACTTGGGCGGTGCCTGTTGCTCAAAGGAGTAGGGCACCGGCCCCATATATCAGATGGGGTAGGTTCAAACCTGGCCCTGGCCAAAAACTGAAAGAAAAAAAAAATTGCTGAACTCAGGCAGCTATTCTTTGCCTTTATACAGAATTATCCATTGGGTCTTATGCACCCAGTGGAGCATTAAATAACCAAAAGGGTTAACCTGTCTCTGAATAATTGAATTTCCTGCAGACAAAATCCCATTACTATAAGCACCTAATCCCTATAGTATATGAAAGCTTTCCAAATTCCACTAGGCCAAAGGCTCACAAATTTCAAGTTTTCAACATAACAAAATGTCAGTGAAACAAGATAATTAATCCCCTCAAGCTGTACACTGATTAAACAGATATAGCAGGAGGTGAGGTGATGGAAGGAGGTGTTCTGGTTTGCTCAGAGGTGTGAAGATTGAAGCCACATAAATAAGTAATCAAATTAGAGACTTCAGAGACATTTGTTGGTGGCCTTCCTGGTCATCCAGCCTATTAATACCAATAAGCTCTGGCTGGAATGTTCACCTAAAATGGCATTTGTATAGGGACATTTTATGTTTATTTGTTTGAATTTCCATTGTTTGATAAAATGATTGAATTTCTAATAGTTTGATAGAATACAAAATATAATAAATGTGAATTGCTACAAAATAAAACATACAAATAACAAGCTCAAATGTTTAAACATTCTTTTCAAAAGACAAATTTCAATAAATGCCAAAAAACATAAAAGTAAATAGGAAATTACTTGAAAACCATCGCCTTGTTTGTGTCCAGTATGCATTTAGGCAACTAATTGCTGTGACATGTAAATTTTTGTCATTCTATAAACATGGTCAATCAGAATTGATAAGTGAATAAATACTAATTTCCCATATTAAATGTCCACACATATTCTTTGAAACAAACACCATCTATCTCAATATTTAAAGTTTCATAATGTAACGAATGAGCTTGGTTCTTCCTTTGTAACCTAAAAATGTAAGTTAGATTCACCAGGCTATTTCTGTAGTAATGTATCTGAACTCTTTTATACTTTTCTTTGAAGAAAAAAAAAAGTTAATTATGGAGAATTCAGTGTCACTGAGATACATTGATGTACAAAGAAAAGATCTAAAATAAATTCCTTGGAATAAGTAAATTTCAAGAATTCTATAAAGTTTTGGTTCAATTTAGTCTTTTGATGAAAAAAAAACTGATTCTAGGCTTTATATATTTTCAACTAAAAACAACACACTCAGTAATCCTCTAACGAGTGACTACCATGAGAGTTGGTGCCACACTTACCTCCCAAGAAAAGATCAACATACCTGAATCCATCTATAACTCTTCAAGGGTTTAAAAAAGTACACTGATCATATATTGAAATGATCATAGTTGTAATATCAAATTGTCCTAAAAGTTTCTAAATACTTACTTTTCAAGCATCTATTTAAATTGTCAGTGAACGACCACAAGCCCCCAGCACGCACTGAGCAGCACTGATTTAGAGAGTAGGCAATGGTCTGGCTGGCACTGTTCTGCATGGAAGTGCAGATAAGCCAGGCTGTAACTTAAAGTACCATCATTTCTGCAACCCCAACCCATTTTTCATAGGCAGCTTCCATCTTTTCTTCTCATTTCAACATTGTCTCACCTCACTGTCTCATTGCATTCCTGACTGAACTGTGTTATTTGCACTAGTATCTTAGAACACAAACATCTAAGGAGGGGTGGGGCCTGTGACTCAAGGAGTAGGGCGCATTTGAACCCAACCCTGGCCAAAAACTGCCACCAAAAAAAAAAAAAAAACCACCTAAGGAAGGGTCATATATTTCCACAGAAGACATGAACTATGGATACGACTCTTACTTACTGACCACTGGGTGGCAGCAAACATGAGAAGCATGGAACCGCTTATTGCAACCGCTATGCTCTCTAATTGGGGAAAGCCACCTTGGTTCTGACAGGGTCTGCTGAAAAGACCTCGTCACAGTCAGTCACCCTGCAGAAGAGTTAATTTTCTCAGTTCAGCATAAGAAGACCACTTCTTCACTGTTGATCCTTTTTATCAGTCTATTATTCTTGCTTCAATTAATTTTTCCCTTCTAAATGCTCTAGGTGGGATTTGGGACTAATTATTGCAGAATGGGAGACATTTACATCCTGTGACCTTTAATACTAACTGGGTAATTGGATTGGTTGGGGTCTCCACAAAACTGGCTGTGCTACATAAGTAGGTTCTCTTTTCATTTCTTGCAAGTAATGAAAGAGCACTTCCCATATTACTCCCTGTACGGTGTCCAACATCCTTAAGGATGCCTTACTCTATTAACTATCAACCCTGGCTCTGAGTACTACTTGAGTAGTTTAATTCAAGGCAGGTAGTTGGATGCCTCTTGGTTTTGGTATACTCTTTAGTTCATTATATATTTAGCTCTTTGAAGTGTGCATTTAACCACTGCAGTGCTAAGGTGTCTCTGCACTTGGGAAAAGCTGCATCGTGAAGGATGCTTAGCAACCAAAGTCAAATACCCTGGCAAAGCTATAATGTGTCCACGACCTCATTCCAACATGGAGAATATCCCTTTTGTCTATTTTATTTGGAGAGGTTTTAGTTGTTCTAGAGATAATACGTTTGATCCTAATTAGCCTTGGCTTCAGAAATTAAGCTGATTAGAAAGGAAGACAAGCCCAGTTTATACTTTCCCATAATTATTTCTTCAGAATTCCTCATATTCCACAGTAGCTCTGCAAGTTTGCCTTTCCTCCCTATTCCTGTAGACCAAAAATTGTTATCATAGTCTTTAAAAGTCATTCTCCTTATTTGACAGAATGTACATTGGTAAAAACAACAGATTTTATGGCTTGTGATGAACCAAAGTGTTTTATTTATTTATTTATTTATTTGTTTTTGATTCAAGATTAAAAATGCACTGCAAAGTAGATATTTGCATTTATTTTCATGAACACATTCCTGGAATAAATTACTGCATATCTATAAAGTGCAGATGGGAGTCTGGCTTCAAAAGATTCATTGAATGCTTTTCTGTAAGCAAATAAATGGTATGTATTTTATGTATTATTTCATACAGGACATTGAATAAAAATACCATATAATATTTACAAAAGTATTGTCATTTCATGTTTCTATGTAATTTGGGGGTGGATAATTTTAGTCTTCACAGGAGCAGTTAACTATTTTATCAAGAATGAATTCCTGTACTTTACTTAAACTATTTAATTTCAGTCATGAAATTAAAGTTCCTTTTATGTGAGGATGTCAATGTTGGATACTTGAAAGGACAAATGTATAGCAATGATATTCTATCTATTCATATAATGATATCATATGGATGTGATATTCTTAAATGAAGCACTGAATGTACAGGACCTTCCCTCTTATGCATCAGCAGACCCACTAACCCAACGTTCATTATTAACTTCTCTGTTTATCTAGATCCTCTCTTTAAAATACTCAGTAATTGTAGACTGTCAAGACATTGCCCTAATATATGGGAATAAGTGATAAAATGAAAGATTGGTTTTTTCCACAATAAGTCAGAGAAGTAAAAGGGAAAATTCACTGATATTCAATATTAAATCTCTCCCAAGCTACAAATGTATAATTTATCACTTCAATTAAAATGATTTCACCATTCCACTCTTCTTCAGCATTAGCCATAGTTTTTTTTTTTTAATAAATTTTAATGGGAGAAAAAAAATAACTATGTAACAGAAACTTTTTATCCACAATGTAAAGAAAGTATTTTGGCCAAGGCATTTCAGGGTATAACCACATGAACAAAATTTGGAGTACAATACCATATGATAAAGAGATACTCCATAGGAGAAAATGCCCGCATTATCATGTTAATACCAGATGCCAGCTCTCCCATGAAATAAAATAAGTAGAATAAATATTGTAAAACAATAATTTCCATCCACAAATTTGTTATTTTATAAACATCAGTTTTTATATTTCAAAGAGCCGGTTTCTGAACCAGGTAATAACTGGGTGGTCCACTGACTAACCATAAGTAAAAAAATGCAGGTCAAGTTAAATGTGCTTCTGTTTTGTGAGCAACTTAATGAGAGAAAAAAGATGTCCAGGTTGGATGATAACTTTGTGAACATGAACCCAAGCCCTATGATTATACAGACTGGGACATTCAGGAAAACAATGACTAAATTTCTAAGTAGTAGAAAAGCCAGAGATCGATCACCAATCCTTGAATCCTTTGTTCCTCTACATTTTGCCTCTCTTTAAATTGCTGTTCTTGAACCAAATTTCAATAACTAGCTCATGAGCTTCTCCCTTAATCATCACTGCTGCCTCCCAACCATGATTTAGATGTAAGAAAGTACAGGAAAGAAAGGAGAGAGTCATTAAGCCTTTGATGAATACAGATATTATACCGGGCACTCTTTCAAACACTTAACTTGCCCTGTGAGTTATATATACACATCAATTTTGTTTATTAGTAGAGAAAATAAGAATCAGTAAAATTACAGTGTATTCCACAGACCATAAAAGTACGAGACATTGCACCTAGTATTGAATTTCCAATTGACTACAAAATGAATTAGTTTTCCAATTGAAAATTAATAAAAAAATAAATAAAACAGGAGCTAATACAAGGACCAGGCTTTGACCAATGATCAGAAATCCGAAAAACAACTTCATGGTATTTCCAAAGAACAATGTCCTTAATCATAAGGTCGAGATAGAGTACACTGTGAACTGAACTCATCTCTTTTCCTCAGTCTAGGAGGAAAAAAAATGGAGAAGTAGGTGTCTCTTGGGTCAGGAAATATGTAGAAATTATTTGGTCAGACTTCCTAACTGAAGATATATCAACACAGGGCACGGGGTGGCTTCTAGCTTCTGCGTTTGTCTAAACTGAGTCTCTAATGACTTTGTATCAATGGAGGACTAGGGGTTTTTTGCCATTTGTATTCCATCATTACCCAGCCAGATTAAGTCATGATGCCTAAAGTGATTTTTATCAGGGTTTAAAACAAAACAATTGGCAGTGCCTGTGGCTCAAAGGAGTAGGGCACTGGCCCCATATGCTAGAGGTGATGGGTTCAAACCCACCAAAAAAAAAAAAAACTGCTAAAACAAAACAAAACAGAGCACAAAAAATAATGGCACTTGAGACAATTGGTAAATCACCCATGGTTGCTTCCCTCTCATTGGCTCTCATGCGGGCTGGGGCAGAATATGCAGAGGAATTACACTGAGATGAAATTTTTACTTTCTTTTGAAAGTAATTTTTGACTCTTGAAAGCCATGGAGTGATTTCAAAAGAGAAGTCGGGAAAAGTAAAAAACAATAAAATGCCTCTCAGGGCCCAGCAATGTCCTTCAGGTGGGTTGAACAGCTGATGTTGTGTGGGGTTTGCCAGCTCTTATATTCTGATTGTATGGCACAGAAAAATAATAAATTGACTAAAAATAAAAGAAGTAATTTGATATAATAATGTTTTAGCTTTTCTGGGAGATTTAAATGTCCACATTGTTTGTGTTCTCTTGTATAATAAAATACGTCATCCGGAAATTTGAAGGCTGAGAAGGAAACAATTAAATCCTAAAAAGTGCACAAAAAAGGAAGAAGTTAAAATTAATCTGGAAAACAAATGTGTGAAATCAAGAGATCAAGGAAAGAAAATGTTATCTTACTTATAAAACCATGGATTTTTTGAGTTTAGTATCTCTTGTAGCAGTAGGGGCTGAAAGTATACACAGGTTCTAGAAGTGTTGCCATGAACATGTGATTTATAGATAAATATTATTTTGAACAGAAAAAAGAAGAGTGTCGCTTTGGGGTTATCATCTTAAATTTGTGACATAAACAAAAACTTTTTGGTCAAACTGTAATCTTGATATGTCTGCCAAAAATAGAATTTTGAGATGAATGGAGAATAAATGCATTCTCAAATAGCATTCTATTAAAATACATTATTAATTAAAATGATGAAAGTAAGGTATATTTAAAAAGAACTCTATAAAGTATTATGTAAATATCTGGCATAATTGTTAAAAGTGTTGTTTCAAATACGCTATGGTAGTTTTTGTTCTTAAAGAAAGATTTTTGTTTTAATGGCATCTGCAGTCACTGAACTTGGCTTGTGAGATGATCTTTTAGCTGGCTAACCTCTATGTTAGTTATCTATTTTTCTATTGTTACCACATTCAATTCACAAAGTTGGTAGAGATATGCAATTTATGTCACAAGTAATTCATGGATATTAGGAAGATTAGTTGTAAGAAAATGCCACTGAAATAGCCAAGAGGAAAGCTCTTTTTAAAGAAAATTATCTGATTTTTATGTTACCACTGCTAGTTATTAGGGTAATATTAATTTTAATAAACATAGTATTGCTATCTTGAAGTCAAAATGTGTTGTCTTTGCAGTTTTAAAGAGAATCTAAAATTAAGCTGGAAAAAAAATGTTCCTTAGGAGAGTGACTTTCTGCAAACATAGGCAAAATCTACCCCTTGACCTTCCATAGAATGGTAATGGTCCCCAAAGCCAAGGCTGACTCAATGATAGGAGTCTGACTCAGCATATATTATTGTGGATCTTATGTTTCCGTCTTCCCAAAAGCCACGTGTACATACATACACATTGGTGTTAAACAATCATATACTGTTTTATGATTTAGTCAGAGTTTTTTGTGTTGTTTTGTTTTGTTTGTGTGTGTTTTTTGAGGCAGAGTCTTACTATGCTGCCCTCCATAGAGTGCTGTGGTGACACAGCTCACAGCAACCTCAAACTCCTGGGCTTAAGCCATTCTCTTGCCTTAGCCTCCCCTGGAGCTGAGACTACAGGTGACCGCCACAATGCCCTGCTATTTTTTAGTTGTAGTTGTCTTGTTGTTTTTGCAGTCCTGGGCTGGGTTCAAACCCTCCAGCTCCTGTGTATGTGGCTGGCACCCTGGCCGCTGAGCTACAAGCACCGAGCCCAGTTATGTTTTTTCAATTGAGGAAGAGAAATATGTAGAAAGAGAATAGAAAAAAGATAAAAGATAGTATTTCAAAATTAATGACAATTAAAACAACTTAATTATAGGACAATCTAACCATTTGTGACTCACTTCAGATCAATTCAATCCATTTTGATTCAACTAAGTTACACTAACTGGCTACTGAGAGACCATAGTAGGTCTCAGTCCGATAGAAGAAACTAACTTTCAGCCATAGTCCTTCCGTAGACAGGACTAATTCTCCAAGGGAAGAAACAAAACAAATAAAAAGCTTCCTTAGAACGCCCACGCTCTGCCAATTGTTATGCTTTTATTATTATGGCAGAAAAGAACATCATAAAATAAACCATCTTAACCAATTTTGGTTGTACAGTAGGGTAACGTTGCCTCTGCACATTGTTGGGGACAGATCTCCGGAATGTTTTCGTCTGC
>NW_003852428.1:12525563-12550107 GCF_000181295.1 Otolemur garnettii | reverse complement strand
ACACAATTTTTTTTAATTGCAAAAATGTGATCATAGTAATTTGGCTATAAGGAAAAGAAGAAACATAAAGGAATAAATGAAATGCAGCATCAAGCTAGTTTTTCTGTTCTTTAAGATAAAATATTCTTATGTGCCAGGGGGAAGGCCCACTAGAGGCAAGCAACCACGGTTTCGAGGTAAAATTCAAGGTTTCAGCTCTTTGTAGACAGAAAGCACAGTACAGAATTAAGCTTCAAATCTAAAAATACCACAGATCATTATTTATTATCTTTTCCAATAAACTATCTTTTGACAAACTAATTCAGATATCTTTGGATCTAAATAATCATTCAACTTTTCGGTGATCTAATTTAGTGATTCTCTTCTTCATTTTTAAATCTACTTCACTGAATCTACATAAAATTTTATTGTACAATCTGGTGAGTTTTGGCAAATACGTATAGTTAGTTATGCAATGATTTAGAACACTCCTAGGACATTCTAATGGCGTCAAACTTCCCTGGTACCCTGTGCAGTCAATCTCTTTGTCTCCTCGCTGCCCAGGGCCATTGCTGCTCTGCTTTTTCTTCCTGTAGTTTTCCTACTGAAGAATTGTATGCAAATTGAATCATGCAGTCTGTAACATACAGTCTCCCGCCTCTGCCTTCTTTGACTTTGCACAGTAGTCGTATGTTCTCCCTTGTTACTGATCAGGATGAAATATGAATAAGTTGTAATAGATTTATCCATTTACCAGTAGAAGGACATCTGGCTTGTTTCTAGTTTCCAACCATTATTAATAAAGTTGCTATTAACATTCAAACACAAGTCTTTGATGCTGGGTGCAGTGTCTCACGACTATTCCTACTACTCTGGGAGGGCCAGGCAGGTGGATTGCTTGAGCCCAGCCAGAGCACCAGTGAGATCCTGTTTCTAAAAACTAGCTGGATGTTGTAGCAGGTGGCTGTAGTCCCAGCTACTCAGGAGGCAAGAGGATCACTTGAGCCCAAGAATTTGAGATTGTTGTGAGCTACAATGCCACAGCACTCTATCAAGGGAAAAAAAGTAAGACTCTGTCTCAAAAAAAAAAAAGCAATACAATACCTTGTATAGACTTGCATTATTAGACATTTGGGATAAATTCTCATAACTAGAATTACTAGGTAGCTTGTTCAGTGTCCAGCTTTATTTTTAAAAATTGAAAAACTGGGCAGTGCCTATGGCTCAGTGGGTAGGGTGCCAGCCAGCCTCATGTGCCAAGGGTAGCAGGTTCAAACCTGGCCTGGTCAAACTGCAACAGAAAAATAGCCGGGCACTGTGGTAGGTGCCTGTAGTCCCAGCTACTCAGGAGGCTGAGGAAAGAGAATTGCCTAAGCCCAAGAGCTGGAGGTTGCTGTGAGCTGTGATGCCACGGCACTCTAGCCAGGGCAACAAAGTGAGACTCTGTCTCTAAAATTAAATAAATAAGTAAATAAATAAAAACTGACAAACTGTTTTTCAAAGTGGGTTGTACCATTTTAAAGCATTTCCATGTGTGTTGATGAGAATTCTAATTGTTTCACCTCCTTGTAGATACGTGGCTTTGTTGGGTTTTGTAACTTTAGCTCTCGTGAAGGTGCACAGGTACGTCACAGTATTTCACTGTGGTTTAAACTCCCATTTCTCTAATGACTTACAATGTTGAACATTATTCCAGGCATTTACTTTTCATCTGCGTATCTGTTTTGGTAAAGTGTCTGTCCAAAGTGTTTGCCACATTTTCTAAATCAGGCTGTAGTGGTACAATACTGGTAACTAGATATTTTATTCTGATTTTATGACCCATTTATACATGTCTCTGTGTTTGGTTTTGTGCAATTTTATCACACACAAGCGCACACACATATATATACACACACACACAGAGATTTAATTACCACCACAATCAAGGCAGAAAAGTGTTCCTTCACCATTAGTTAATGTCTTCACACTGGCCTGCACAGTAGCTCCTCCCAAGATCGGTAATAAACAGTGACTTTCAAAGAGTAAAAGTTTTCTCCATTATTTTATATTCGTTGCTTCCTCTGTTGTATTTAGGGAAGCTTTGACTAACCCAGGATTACTAAAACTTTCTCCGAAGTTTTCTCCTAGAAGTTTCTTTTTTCCTGTGCTGCATATTCTATGATCCATTTTGAGTTAATTTTTTCTCTCAAGATATCTTGCACATTTTAAATTTGTTCTTAAGTGTTGTCTGCTCATTATTAAAAATAGTATTTTAGAAGTTGGTTCAGCTTCACATTGCGGCAGGCAACTTTCCTACAGCGTTATCTGTTACTCCAGGAATTTTGCAATAATTTTGTCTCATCTGTAGGGGGTTGGATGATAACCCCATCAAATTCCTGACTACCCAGAAACTCAACAGGTGACCTTATTTGGACTTAGCCTTTGCAGATGTAATCAAGGCAAGGAGATGAGATCATCTGGGATAATCGAAGGTGGGGAGGCTGAATCCAATGACAGGTGTCCTTATAAGGGAACAAAGTGGAAGCCTGGAGAAGCACGGACGGAAGCCATAGAGAGGTGGAGGCAGAGACTGCACTTGTGCTGCTATCAGCCATGGAACCCGAGAAGCGCCAGAGTCCTAAGGGCCAAGAAAGAAGCAAGAAGCAGATGTCCCCCTGGACCAACCAGCATGAGTCAACCAGGCTGGCCCTTTAGTTTTAGACTTCTTCCCTCCTGAACTCTGAAAGAATATATGTCAATTGTTTTAAGCCGCCCAGTTTGTGATAATGTTATATGGCAGTGTTAGGAAATTACCATCTCACCTACGTGGGGTGGCAATTTCCTAATGAAGACAAAAATTCTGGGCTGCTGAGAGATGATAAAATAGATGAGGCCTATTTGTAAGTTATAAAATAAACATTATGATGGCAAAAATAAAAAATCTGAGTCTTCTAATAAAAAATGCATCCAGATCACCTGTCAAACGTATGAGGAGGACATTTGTCACTTTGGCAGCGAGAGCCCCACTGCAGAGTTGAATCGAAATATCTTCCAGCTCTCACTCCTTTCCACAAAGATGAGAGAACAACTTCACATTTCAGTGAAGTCAGTGTCTCTGTATCCCATCTCACATTCCAGGTGTCCACGTGTTCGACACCAATAAGGCTTAGTTCAAACCGAACTTGACATTTTTATGACGTCAGCATCACGTCTGCCCTGTTACCACGGCTGTTATCAGCACCTGATAACAGAATTAAGTGAATTGAGCACCTGTCCTCTGAATTAAAAATCACTCTTTACAAGGACTGGTTTTGAAACTGTAAAAGTTCTTTTTGATAAAATTCTTACTTTTGAGAGAAAATTCAATATTGTTAATGTATTTTTAAAAGTTAACGTTCTTTTGATCTTAACTCTTCCACCACCCTCTTGCTGCCTTTCCATTTCTGCATTTTCAGACCCAGAGGCCACAGGATGCTGGCACAGGGTAACGCGGTGACCCGTCTGCCACACAAATCCAAATGCAGGGAGAGATTTTAACAGCTATTTTTAGGCCACTGACTTAGGGCTGCAAAGTAACAATACACAGTCTGTGTCTCAGACCCTCCAACCTCTGTTCTCTCTATCAGCAGAAAAGGAAAAGGGAAAGAAAAAGAAAACTTACAAGGACCCAAATCCAGAGCACTGACCAAGTGCAGATGAGTGTGCAGAACAACAGGACCCCCATTTACTATTGGTAAGAGCACAAAGTAGTAAAGGCAGTCTGGCGCTTTCTTATAAAATTAAATAGACTTTTACCATAGGACGCAGCAGTAGCCTCTTACCTATAGAAGTTGAAACCTGACATCTACACAAAAACCTGGATATGAATGTTTAGGGCAACTTTGTTCATCATTTCCAAAACTCGAAGCATCTAAATAATCCTTTAGTAGGTGAATTGATGAATACACCGTGATATATCCCGAAAATGGGAAATTATTCAGCACTTAAAAAAACATGAGCGACCAAACCATGAAAATCCATAGAAAAACTTAAATGCTTATAAATAAGTGAAAAGAACCTATCGGGAAACATCTACTTTCTGTACGATTCCAAGCTATAATCATGAATCACTTAACAACAGGGATTCCTTTTAAGAAATGTGTCACTGCACAATTTTGTCATTTTGTAAACATCAGAGGGTATGTTTACTACAAACCCAGACGGTCCAGCCCACCTCACACCTAGGCTACTGGCTATGGCCGATTGCTCCCAGGCTGCACAGCTGTACAGCTTGTTACTGTCCTGAAGAGTCTGTAACAAGGAAAAGGTACAGTAAAAATACAGTGTTATAATCTTACGGGGCCACAGTCATCCATACAGTTGTTGACTAAATGTAGTTAGGTAGCACATGACTAAATGACATTTTGGAAAAGGCAAAACTGCAGATAATAAAAACATCAGTGGTTGCCAGGGATTAGGGGTGGGAAGAGAGGGATACTTAGGCAGAATACAGAATCTTCAGGGCAATAAAAACACTCCATATGATCCTGTCATTGTGGGTGCTTGTCATTACACATTTCTCCAAACCCATAGCATGCATAACACCGAGAATAAACCCTAATGTTAAGTACAGACTTTGGGTCATAATGACTTGGTGATACAGGTTCCCCCGTGGCAATAAATGCACCACCCTGTCAAGGGTGTTGTTAGTGAGGGAGGCTGCGCATGTCGGGACAGCAGGGGGGCTGAGAATATGTGGAAAATCTCTGTACCTTCTGCTCAACATTGCTGTTTAAAACTGCTTTTTAAAAGTTGATTAAAAAATACATAAATGAAGCTTATTGTGTTGGGTGAGGAGAGGTGGGATTAACATTTGCAGGAGAGGGTCCCTGGGTTTTCCAGCAACTTTGAGTTCTCTCCAATTCCTGATGGGTACCAGATTTCCAGGTTGCTATGGTAATGCTCCTTGGCTGACTGCCCAGAAGCTGTGTAGAATCTTTCTACCGCTCAAAAAAAAATGTATACATTGCTAGCACTTCTGAGATCTCCAAGAGCAACGCTGCACAACACCAAGTTTTACCTGTCTTAGGTGGCTATAGAATTGGAACTCAGATATGTTCTAAACCTCTCCATCCTCGCCTAAACGCAGGCCACAGTCTCCTGCATTGTTTGAGCAAAGATGTTTCCAAACAATGTTAGGAATATCTGTAAGTGCAAAGAATATAACTTACAGAAAGAGTCAAAGGCATTGATTGCAAAAAGCCACATTAGGGTCAGGATAGAGAAGAAGAAGAAAACATTTTAAGAAAAGCAGTTAAATAATATAATGGTATTCTGGGATATATACATTGTGGGACAACTAAGTTTACAAACTCATCCTAGAAAAAGTGATACAACCTCATCACTCAGTATCACTATGGTCATCAGATGGCCACGGGGAGGACTGTGAAGGGGACTGCACTGATATTCAGCAATGAGGGACACAGCACTTTTTCTAGGATGAGTTCACAAACTTAATTATCTAATCTCACAGTATGAACTCAATGTGCAGGGTGATATTATACACACAGAGAGAGGTATTAATCGTGGGGAAAGGGGGCGAGGCAGAGAGGGGAGAACATCTTTGGGCTGAGATCCAAATGAACAGGAATAAGATGAGCAAAAATATAATAGAAAAGCAGCCGCAGTGAGGTTACAAAGAGTGCCAGGTCTTTGGAAAGTGGGGGGAAAGGCTTGGTGAGACAGGCCTTGTATGTCAAGGATTCGGGTTTCTTCCTATGTGCAATTAAAATATATTAAAGGGCTTTAAGGAGAGAGGTGCGTGCTGTGAGTTGAGGCTGTCAATGTTCACTATAATCACTGTTCCTTGGACATGGACTGTAGAGGCAGGAAAGGAACCAAGAAGAATAGAAACAGGCTGAGAAGAGCACAGGGGAGAAAGGTGACTGGCTGAGGCAGTCTGTGGAGAGGAGTGGCTGGGCTGGAGAGAGGCGTGTGCTGAGGGTACAGTCAGGCAGACGTCTTCGTAGATTTGATGGGACAGGTAGCAAGTGGGGGGAAGGTGCGAATCCAGGACATCACCACGATTCACTTAAATCGCTGCATTAGGATGTGTTCACAAGGATCCGAACTTGACAACATATTTTGGGGTACAATTCTCTTTGAGTGGATCACAATTCTGTACATGTTATGAGTATTAAATTCATCCATTCTGACTATCTTTTCAAAGTCCTTTTTGTAACAAACATCCTCGGGAGAGAGACATGATGTGTTCCCTCAGGAACAAAGAAGAAGTTTCTGCACTCTCCCTCCTTACATCATAAAGGTAGTATTTCCCTCTGGGGCCAACTTCATGCAAGCTGACTTCTCATTATAAAAACGTCGGGATTTTTAGGCTCAAGGCTCCTCTCTGGCGATGCAACCTGTGTGGCCCTTCCATGTTGTCTGCAAATTAGGGCTCAAGGAACTTGCACAAATCCTATGCTCTGGGCATCAGTAATGCTTACAGTAATAGATTGTTTTTTCTCCTTCACCCCAGACTTTCGTGTATTGTGCTAGCATCTGTGAAACTGGCAGGCTAACCTGTGAGCTTGCAAGTACGATCAAATCTCAGACACGTCACGGTTTTACATTGATCGCCAGAAAAACCTCAAGGAGGTGGGAGGTCTGCATTCCAATGTCAGACTCTCACCTTTTCTAATAGGTTCTCTTCTTATGCCCACAAGCTTTTCAGAAGCTTCCGTAACCACGAAGCAACAACATCTTCTTTATGAGGCTGAGTGTGGGGGCATTTTTCAATTTACTCTTTCTCAATCTCCAGCCCGCACTGGCCTAAAAATCAGCTTCCCATTCTTTAGGGGAGTAAGGTTCCTATTTGTCCTTGTCTCTCAACTTTGTTTAATTATCTCCATTCATTCCCTTTTCTTCCACTCAGAAATATGTGTGTCATCAAAGGGTGCAGTGTTCGGATTGACAGGGTGTGGCTTTGAATATCAGCTTTCCCCCACTGCTAATCATGTGCCTTTGGGAAACATATTTCACCTCTTTCAACCATAAGAGAAAAATTAGACAAGTTAAACAGCAAGAGGGAAGTTCTTTAAGACTATTACAAGAAGGGTCAAGATTATTGTGCGGAAAAAGATAAACTCTATCCTGCTAAAATAAAAGATGAGAAAGATTTAAGCGCTGGGCTGGGCTAGTGGAAAAGCAATGTGAGGCTTTTGCGGGGAAGCTGGTCCATGGAATTAGACTGTCTATGTTGTATGTTTGCTAATTGGTATCTATAGAAGTTAGGTGCCTGCTCTCTCTATAAAGGAATAGTGAGGAAAATCTTTCCTGGACTGTAAAACTGTCAAGAAGCTATGAGAAGATTCACATCTGAAAAGAACAAAGAAAGAATGTACAGTTGCAAGTTTTCTAAAGTTAATGCTCTAAGGGGGAACCCAGGAGCCTGTAGGTCAAACTATCCTTACAAATTGATGAAGGGGTGCAAGGTAAGAAAAAGAGTAAGGACCCCAAAACTCCATGAAGGAGCAGGCTTAGCTCAACTAATGAGAATAGTCAGCCTCTGTCTTTGTTTGCTTAATAATAGTGACCGTGCCTTTGTTTGCCTCTCTATAATTACTACTCTAGAGGGCACAGTGGTTGTTGTAAAGATTTTTAACTTTTCTCCATAGAAAGCATGACTTGTTCAGTACCTATGGGTAGTTTTTGAGATAAACCTTCCAGGTCTTACATTCCAGTGCATTGATCGACCCATCCAGACCAAGGAACTGAGTCAACTGTTCTTGGACTTCCAGCCAAGAAGCACCATTTTATTGGATTTGACGACCCACCCAGACAGTGGCCCATATCAATGGACTGATGGTTCCACCTGAAACCAGCCAATTAACAGACTCTGATTGCCTAATCTTCTGCACACAAAACAGTCTTTAAAAACCCTATCTCCCTGATTCTCAAGGAGATGAATTTGAGAAATTTCTCCTATCTCTCCACTTGATGCTATGTGGAATAACCTCTTTCTCTGCTACAAACTCTGCTGTCTCTGGACATTGGATTTCTCTTGGGCATGGACAGATGAAGGTCGCTGGGCAGCAACATAGGAATAAACTTGTCTAAAGATTAGTCAGGTTGGGGGACATTACAGCTGTCTTTGAATAATCCTGTAAACACTAGCTTACCCTATTATTGAGAAGATTAAATGAGACATGGAAAGCCCATAATAAACATTATCTTTTCAAAAAAATTCTCATATCTAGATTAGTAAGTATGTGAGATGAGAATAGCTTTCAAAATTAAAATTATGATTAAGGAAAACAACTTAAAATATTTATATTAAGCCCAAAGTATTTATCTATAGCATTGTCTTTATAATGAATTACCTTTCTTTTTTTTTCCTATCTATTATTATAGAGAAAGTAATCTTCCCTACACATTTTTCTATATTGGGAGACCATGTGTATCTCTAAACAAACAAGAAATACTAACGATCTAACAAAACAGAATATAACATAACTTAATAAAAAAAATTACAGTCAGCTGAATGAAGGCACACATTAACGAACTGGAAAATAGTAATTATTGGGGGAGACAGTAAATCTATGAAATGGGCAGTGCCCTGACATTTCTCACTTCCAAAATTGTTGGAACCATCATGGACAGATAGATGAGGAAACGTCCAGATATAAAGGACAAGAGCCACTATACTATCACTCCCAGTTGGCACCCCGTTTTAGTGACGCTTCCTCCATAACCTCTTCTTCTGCATTCTTTCTGGACCCAAAACATCACATGTACCCTATAAAGATATACAACTGTTATGGACCCATAATAATTACACATTTTAAAAAACTGTAATGGCCTCCAAGTTTTGATTGTCCTCTCTTCTGAATTTAAGAAAGAAATTGATAGATAGTGACATTCCACCTTTACCACTTCCCCACTATGGCCTTCCACCAGTATGCTCTGTGCATGGGGATTTAAGGAGACACACATTTCTATTTCAAGTTCATGCTCGTCAGGAATATTAGGAAAGCCACTTTGAGAGGCAAACTAGGGTGAGATGCCAAGTAAAAGTTGGAGAGATATATATTCTGTGAAATTTTAAGAAAGTTCACATTGAGAGATTCTTAACCTTTCTGAATTAAGAATTACTCATTTTCACACCTGACCAAATTGCAAAATGTAGGTTTTATATTCTGATAAGCCTCTTGGGGGGGGGGTGATAAATTTTCACATAATGGTTAAATTAAGTGTAACCTTATTCATGGCCGTACATAGTATTCCATTTAATAAGTTGAACTAAGTATGTTTTTTAACTTGCCCCAATCTACGTAGCTTGAATCTTTCTATCTGCTCATAGATTTTAAGCCCTGTCAGATAGAATTTTAAGATGATTCCTTGACCTTTAGCCCCTGGTGTTGCTGCTACTCTTATGTCACCTTACATGGCAAAGAATATTATCTCAGTGAACCTAAGCTAGTCAAATGAACCCTTTAAAAGAAGAGATTTCTCTGGCTGGGGGAAATAGAGAAATTCAGAGAAAATGGAAGAATAAGAAGGATTCAATTCATGGTTTCTAGTCTTGAAGGTGGAGAACCACTTGTTTGCAGACCACTTAGAGCCCTCCAGAAGCTGAGAGCACCTCCTGCCCCGATCTAACAGCCAGTAAGGAAGCAGAGGCCACCCCTCTGCAAGGGCAAGGTCATAAATTCTGCCGACCATCTGAAGGAGCTTGGAGGCAGATATTATCCCTAAAGCCTCAAAGTAAGAGTTCAGCACAGCTATCAGCTGGATTCTGGCCTGTGAGACCCCAAAGAAGAACCCGTAAGAGTCAGGCTGAACTTCTGACCCCCATAGCTCCAAGTTAATAAATGTGTGTTGTCTTAAGGTGCAAAGTTTGTGGAAATTTGTTGCACAGTAATAGAAAATTAATACAGTGCCACAAGGCTAAATTGTGATAATTTCCTTTCAACAATATGCATAAAATAATCTTCTGGTCTTTACTTAAAGTGGAATATTTGCTTAGCTTCCTTAAAAGGGAAACAACCAGTGAAGGTTTTAGGCACATTTTTAACTCTGTTCTTGCACTGTCTCACATTTTCCTGTGATGAAGTTAACAGGTTTTTTTGCAAAAACACTATGAGTTAGTCAGCATCTTAGGGAAAAAAAATAACCTCAAAGAACACAAGAACATGCTAATTTCCAGCAGCATCGCGTTTCCTACAAAGCAGTCACCCCACCTTTCTCACTGGTGCTCTTTGGCTCCAGGGCTTGAAGGAGAAATTTGTTATAATAAAATCAAAGTTCGCTGATTTCTGTAACAGTGAATCAAGTGAGAGTTGATATGAGGGAGTATTGTGCACTGGTAAAGTTTGTGGGTTTCTGAGTAGATCTGTCTGGATTCCAATTCTAGTTTTAGAAAGGTTTAATATTTTAGGTAGTTCTTGGAAACATAGCAAGTGATCAGAAAATCTCACAATCTTTAATTTCACAGGAGAGTTACCCATGGCTAATGACAACTCACATGCTATCTACCAGGTCTAGTCAACTTCTACCACTGTTAAAACCACCAGCTTTTTCTTGTCTTCCCTATGTTTGTAGATAACTACTGCTATTTCCTTTACCTGGACTCAAAATCTCAGAATGATCTGAGGAGAAGGTTTTGAAGTTGAATGTCCTCTGATTAACCTCTGATGAATACTATTGATTTCAATTAAAGTGAGCCATAAAAGAGATTCTTCTGCTAGATTTGGGGGTAAACATGAAGCAGCAGGCTTTTTAGCTCACACAGGTTGTTGCCGACCTGTTATTTCACATCACTGGTGTGAGAAATGACCTGGACTCCATCTTCCCTTAATCCAACATTGGTTTCTCCAATTCCAAGACCCAGTGAGTATGTTCAGCTTTATTACAGAGAGCCCTGCCTTCTACGGAATACCCCCTGCATCAAGGTCAGAAGCAAGGACTGACTGAGGTCTCAGCCCAGCCTGGGGGGTTCCAGCTTGTGTTAGTGGCGACCTGCTTGCTCTCGCTCTCCTCCACCTTACCCCCATCCTCTCTTCCCTGACTTCCTGCTCCATGGGCCTCCACTTCCAGTAGCAGGTTTGCAAAGACGGCTTAGCTGACTTCCACAGTTATTAGTCATACAGCCGAGTCTGAGGGAATTGAACTTTTCCCACATGAGAGTAAATGAAAACAATCATTAAGATAACAAGCACAAAAAGTAAGGGGCTGGAATAGCATCTGGGATGTAGGAATTTTAGAAAGCGGTGAGGAAAAGAAAGAAAAGGAAAAGGCTGCCACTATGTTCTGTAACGGGTAGGGGAGGCAGCCAGGTAGGTCAGGAGAGGTGGCATCTCCATCACTCATATCTTAGAATGTGGCAAAAATGACTGCTTTAATGAGAGAGGAAAATATGAGCCTATGATCTTGTAGGGGAAAATAGTAACAACAGGATGACCATGGAGAGAGAAGGAAGGGGAGAAGGAGAGAGAGAGAAGGAGAGAGAGAGAGAGAGGAGAGGGAAAGAAAGACTGTTTGTGTAACCTCAGAAGAGGTGAGGAGAAACATAGCTGATGAGGGCACATTTTGTCATACCTAAGGGATAAGATTCACTGCCCTCCCCATCTCCCTATTAACCATAAGAAGGGGTGAGAATGGGGTTCACGATTCAGTTAACCAGTTGGGATCACCAACTCTCTACCCTCAGACACGTCTTGTCCTTTTTATGGAAAGACTGCACACATCCTCTTCCTCTCCTACATGGGCAATTTCAAGCTAAAGGTGAGGTTCAGAAGCTATGGGCATGCATGGCTGATGCTAAGTAATTCAGATATACCCTCTTCTGTAGCAAAAATCAAACAGACCAAGTCAGGGGCTTGTTGTAAGAGAGAAGAGAGGAGCTTCAATGTATAAAGGAAAATTTCTCAATGTCTTGGAAATTACCTGTGGTTGTAGTGGGAATAAAAGAAAAAGATGACAATTATGCTTAGGATGATGAAGTTTCTTCCTGGAGGTGACATACATCACTTTGGTCTAAATATCTTTAGTCAGACCAAGTTCGCATCTCTACTCTAGAGCTTAAGAGTGAAATGTTATAAAATCTTCCCATGAGGACGGGAACTACAGAGCCAAAACTAGAATATTTTATAAGTAGTGTTAAATTCCCCCAAATCAAAACAAACTTAGAATAAAGCAAATATACTCCTATGAAAACTTAAATTAGCCTGAATAACTATTCACTGCAGTTGTGGTAAGTAGTAAGACTGTGGGAGACAAACTCTGGAATGGGCTATTGTCATCACTGTCATTTTAGCTGGTATCATAAATAAACCTGGGAGAGAACTTGGCTTTAAGATTACCAAGGCAGGATCTCACACTAAAACCCTGGTGTTTAACTAGTGTAATTAGTCAGAATAGTCCAGGGAGACACACTCAATAGTGTACACACGTATCTACAGAGAGAGAGAGAGAAGGGGGACATTTATTAGGAGAACTGGCACACACAGAGGTTGAAAGTCCTACAGTAGCCAACTGCAAGTTGGAGAGCTGGGAAAGCCAGTAGCATGGTTCAGTGCTAGTCCAAAGGGAAACAAATGATGTGACTCTCATTCCAGGGCTGAATGCCTGAGAGCTGGGGTTGTTACTGCTAGTGAAAAGATCAAGGTAGGAAGGCTGGAGAATCCGGACTTCTGATGTCCAAAGGAACAAGAAGAAGTGTGTCTCAGCTGCACACAAGAGAGTCAGTGAATTCACTGTCTTTTTCTCCTCTGCCATTTTGTTCTGTCTGGGCCTCAATGAATTGGAAGACCCCCGCCCACATTTGAGGAGGCAGATCTTCCCTCGTTGATTCACTGATTCAGATATCAACCCTGAAACACCCTAGAAATAATGCTTTGCGAGCCATCTGGGTATACCTAAACTCAGTCAATGTGACACATAAAATTAAGCATCACATTGTAAAAAGGGGAGAATTAACGGAAGGCCAGCCATCTTAGGGGCAGATAACAGACAGTGGGTGCTCAGCAGCTTTAGATAAGAACCCACAGGACACTGGGGCGTGTTAATTGTCTTATAAGGCACAAAGGAGAGCAGCAAGCAGACAACGTGAAGCTGGCCTACAGGCTAGCGGTTTGCAAGCCCTAGTCTATCAGTAACTATGTTAAAATATCCTGGGGATTCAACTAGATCTTTCTTTTATTTTGAAAATAATAAATGGGCAACAAGTTACCAAGAAACATGAAAATTCAGGTACAAATATCCATGGATCTTGCAGAATCTAATTGTTATATGACCTTAAGTAAATAATTAAAGCATTCTTTATTCACTTTTCAGCTTAATAGCAAAATGGTGCTATCATGTTCATGGGAACAGGATGATGTGGACATATATCATTTTTTAACAGCTCTTTAAGTTGGGTACTCATTATTCTACCGTGCGATCAAAAGTAGTAAATCACACTACAGCTCTACTATTAGGATGATAAAGGATACCTAGTAGCTATTTATGACACCGAGGTTAAAGAAGAAAGTGAGCAGCCACTGTTTAACGTGTAACATGATGAGAGTCATCAGTCAGCAGCGTCCTAGGAATTCCCATGTGCTCACAGCATTTGAGAATGACTTAGACATACCACGCTATCCAGCACATTTTCTTTGAAAACTATCAGCAGGATAACAGGGTTTGTATAAGTAAGATGTTTCTTTGTCTCTTTTAAAAATATATTAATAGATAACACCTATTTACATATATAATTCATATGGGTGCACCCCTGTAGAATGGCTAGCTAAGTAGTTTTGTGTATTCACAGAGTTGCACATCACCATTCTCATATTCCAGAACAGGTTCATCACCACCAACACATGACAATGATCAAGAAATTAATGTGGACTTTAACAAAGAAAATCAGTACCTAGAACCTAAATAAATCCAGCAATTAACTCAATGCAATGGACAGAGCAATGTATGTTCTACATCAAGAAATGAAGAAAAATCTCCCAGGCACCAATATAATGTAGGAAATTATAGCCGCTTGATATTTAATATTGTTGGCTATCCTATACGCCCAGTAGGTCTAAGTACGTTGGCTATCCTATATGCCCAGTACTCAAGATCAACCATGAAGCTTTTTTTTTTTTTCAGTTTTGGCGGGGGCCAGATTTGAACCTGCCACCCTCACTATATGGGGCTGGCGCCCTACTCCTTGACCCACAGGTGCTGCCTTAACCATGAAGCTTTTAAATAAAGAAAATCATACTTATAGGCCTTTAGTTCAATAGTCAGAGGTTATGTTGACAATTCCTTCAGGGTCTGATTTGTTCTGTGTTGAGCTCAAATTCTTGTCTACAAAATGTCAGCCTACATAGTTGAAAAGTCAAATTCCAGGTCAGAAATTCTATATCTAGAGGGATTTTTTTTAAATGAAATGGGATTTCTTTGTATTATACTATCATGAGTATATATCTAATATTTCTGTGGGAATAATTCAAGTATTACAATTGTCCTTCAAGCCCTTCTTAAATCCACAAAGCATTAATGTAGAGAGATGCTTAGACTAATATTTCACCTGGAAACGGTGTTTACTCAAAGTTGTCAGGTCAGCAGAAACCTCCATTGCAGTTAGGTGGTGACCTTAATTGAACGGGAGGAATCAGCTGTTTTGCATTGTAATCCTGGGTGGCCAGCAATAGATGAGATGGGAATCCCCGGAGTGGGCAAAGCTGTTCAGGCCAGAGGAAACTATTACAAAAAGGTCTGCCCTCTTTGACTGTAGAGGACCTTCCCTCTTTTTTCCATCCTCCTCTGTCTTATCTTGAAAAATCAAACCTCAAATGCTTTCTTTACTTTGTAAATACACAATACTCTTTCTCATTCCTTGGCCACTGGGCTCACTCTTCCCTACATTAAACTCATCTCCATCTCTATCATTTGTAAGTATCACTCTTTTACTTAGTATGGTCTGGACCTTGCTACCCTTCCTTCTTATAAAACATGAGAAAGTCACTTTGTTCTTCTATTTGTATAGGACATGGACCTTGTAATAGTACTCCACTCCTCTCAGGCACACTCCATCCTGCCGGCTCACCTTCAGAGGGGAATCTGACCCCCTCCCATCATATCCCATGCTTCCACCCAGATCTCAACTTAGAACAATGTCCTGCCTTCCAGGTTTTCATTCTCATACATAACCACAACCTCTGTGGATTTTTAAAACAGCAAGAGAGTGATTCTAATAATTATGTTCTATTGAAAGTTAGATTATTTTCATTCTTAAGTAATCTTAGGTTGCTCCAAATTTCTCTAGGACCCTTGCATCTCACTCAAAGATAAAGCCCCAGACCCTCCACAGTGGCCAGGTCTTCCCTGACCTCTCCCCCCACCATCGGTCCTCTACTCACATGCATTCCTGCGCTGGCTCCCTCGGGTCTCTCCACTCCAGCCTCCTCAGCCCACTGGCTGTTTCTGGAATTCCCAGCAGGTGCACAATCTGCTCTTCCTTTAATAGTCTCCTCCAAGATAACCAGGTAGCTCACACCCCCACTTCAGATCTTCTGTAAAATTGTTCCTTTCAAAGGATCTTCTGCACGCCTTCCCCCCCAAACAACATGCCCTACATTATGGTCAAAGTAGAGCAGGGTTTTCTCCCTCAATAATTTAGTCCCAATGTTGAGAATGCTGATGCCACACATGTGCAAAGAAGGTATAAAAGGGGTGAATGCTCCCATGATGAGGCTTTCTGGGGAGAGCTGTGCTGGTTTACCAAGTGGCTCATGGGGTAGAGGAAAGAGGCGGGTTTTATTTTGGTTTATTATTCAAGGTGTGCTCAATTGCTCCTTCCTGCATACAGGCAAGGGCAGGAGCTTCCACAGCTGTACTTTTCTGAAGGTGTCAGTAAGGAGAACACTCGTGTGTTTCGTTGTGTGATCCGCTTGCTCTGATGCTGGGCAGAGCGGGTGAGAGCAAGGAGGAGCTTCACAGCTGTCAGCAATCAACCCCTAACACAGAGGCAGGAGCTTTATTCTACAACTTCCCCTGCTGTCCTTTTCCTCCTTCATCTTCACTTAATATGTTATTCACTTTACACATCTGTGTTATTTCATGTCCATCTCCTCATTCTATATAAGTTTAATTTATATAGGCAAGGGTATTTTCCACTTTAGTCCGCATCATATTATACCCACTTCCTAGAAGAGGACTTACTTAGCACATGGTAAGAACTCAATTAATATTTGTTACATGAAAAAAAACTGTCTTTATGCCTTCTGCATAACAAGTATCCTGCCCTTAATAGCAATTAAATATTTGTGAAAAGGATGAATAAGATGCCGTGAAACTTCTAATAATAAAGTATATCTGAAAGTGCCCTCTAAATTAATAAAATATTATAATAATTGTATTCATCCTAGCTACTTCTAACTTGTCATTTGAAGTCATATGACAACTAATAAAGTCTCTAGAGAAAACGGTACACAAAATATACTATTGTTCAAGATAAATTCGCATGTGAGCTATTTTTCAACAACTTCACAAATTCACTGATTATATATTTTAATTCAAGTTAATGTGATGTGCTATCTCCAAATCAACAGTGCCCGCAGTTTGAAATGTTTTGTTGCCTCTTGAATGCCACCAGCCTGGGAACCTAAAGCAAAGGAAGGATTATTGGACACATCATAAGGAACCACACTCGTTCCCCAATACACACACATTGTAGGCCAATAAATAGAGAAGTAAAGTGCACAATTTTGGTTGATTCTTTTTCTTTGTTTTCATTAAAATTTTATTTTTTTAGAAAATCCCTATAAGTTGTGAATCAGGCCAAAGAAAGGCAGCAATGACATTATTTTAAGATGCACTTATGGGTGACTTAATACCTAAGGAAATATCACTTTGTTTGACTTGCAATCTACTATTGATTGAAGTCCTAGATATATGAAGTTAGTTGTTAAATTGTACATTTTTTTCTTTAAAGAGGCAAATGTTGTCTCCGACACAGAGAAGAAAACCCCTAGGGTGATAGCTTTATTGCCCTATAGGATATTAACTTATAAAATACCCTGTAGAATATAAAATGCCCTGTAGAATAACAAATGTTATTCTAGCACTCTTTTTCCTTTTTAAATATCTGTGCATTCTCAGTTTCTCAAATTCTCTTTGAATCAGTTTTATAATCCTTCTGTCTCCCTCATCTGCAAATGAAACTATTTTGGACTAATGTTCATTCACTATTTCAATGACAGTTGATTATATTTTTAACTTTGAAAATTATTCTTTGAATCACTATTTGGATGCCAGAACAATAAAATGATTTTAGAGGGAGGAAAAAGAAAAGTAATACCTTAGCCACCAGTCAGAGGAAGTTATTTGAAACTAGCTTTTTCAAAGAGAGACTATTTAAGATTCCAAGGCAGTCATAAAATCTAAAATGCAATCCACAAGTTCTAGAATTTAAATGCAATAGCCCATGACTGGGTGGTATCTAATGCAAGGGGCTGAGTAGCTAGTCATTTTTATAACCATAAAAATGTATTTTTCAGTGAATTTTCGGTATTTGACAAATAATATCACCTAGCTGCCTGTGCTAGAGAGGTTTGATTTTCAAATCATAATGCCAGTTTATTATAACAATAGATAGCTCTTATACTTCTTTCCTTTAGCAAATTTTCTGAAAGAATATTAACTTCACAAAGATATCCCATATATCAGCCCTGGCATGGTTATACCTGACAGGTGGTGGAGGTAGGTAATAAAATGAAGAAAGTAATAATCTGGGGAAAGAAATGCCATCACACTGGAGGACGCTGTCTTGCCCATAAGTCACCTCCACTGTGTGTGGAGGTGTCCCATTAGATGGGACAGGACCAGCCCCACACAAATACTCAGGATCAAACAATCTCCATCAATTCAACTTTTGAAAAACAAACAAGACCTCATCTGGGCCCCATATTGATTTAAATCAGCCTGTTGTCAGTCTCCATTTAAAACTTTGTCAGATGTGTTGAAATGAAATTCTTGTTTTTCCCATGAAATGCAAGTGGAAGTTTCCGAGTCCTCATTGGAAAGTCTGTTGGAAGATCAAGCAGCCACCTATCCTGTCCTCACACATTCGATCCTGCACCTTGTCACTCTTCATTCTCACCCTAGCCCACTTTTCCCTCCAAAGCAATCTGGATCATTTGAGGAGTCCTTTGTGCCTAATTCCATATTTATAAAAATTAAATTACCATTCCTTGAGCCTGACCATTAAAAAGTCTTTTTATGTATAATCACCTTCTAATCTATTTTGCTCTAAAATAAATCCTATGTATCATTATATGGTTCTTGGAATATCTTTCTTAAATCTTTTAATACATATACACATTTTTAATTGACACATAGTAACTGTACATATTCATGGGATACAGTGCATACCATACACACATGCAATGTGTAATGATCAGATCAGGATAATGAGTATATGCATTGCCCCAGAACTTTATCAGTTCTTTCTGGTGGTAGCATTCAATGTTCTCCACTGAAACTATGAAATTATTCCATAAATGATTGCCAAGTATAGTCACTCCACAGTGTCATAGAACTCTAAAACTTATTCTTATCTAGCTATAATTTTATATCCATTAACAAATCTCTGTCCAATCTGTCTCACCCCCCCGCCAAATTAACCTCTAATACACACCATTCTATTCTCTACTTCCATTAAATCAACTCGGTTATCTTTAACATACAGATGAGAACAAATAGTGTTCTCTTTCTGTAGCTAACATTTAACTGAGCATAATGTCCTCCAGACTCATTCACATTGCTAAGAATGGCAGGACTTCTTTCTTTTCATGGCTGAATAGTATTTCATTGCCTTTATATACCACATTTTCTTCTGACAGGCACTTAGGTTGATGCCATATCATGGCTATTATGAATAATGGGTGCAATAAGCATGAGAGTGCAGATATTTCCTTGACATACTGATTTCCTTTCCTTTGGAGGAATCCAGCAGTAGGATTATTGAATCATAAAGTGCTTCAATTTTTTTGAGCCCGCCCCCATTGCCATAATAACTGCACTAATTCATATTTTCACCAACTGTGTATAAGTGTTTTCTTTTCTCCACATCCTTGACAGCATTTTTTTCCCTTTGGTATTTTTGATAATAGACATTCATACTGGGCTGGGCATGATGGCTCATGCCTGTAATCTTAGCATTCTGCGAGGCCAAGGCAGGTGGATTGCCTGAGATCACAAGTTCAAAACCAGCCTGAGCAGGAATGAGAACCTGTCTCTAAAAAATAGTTGGGTGTTGTGGCAGGTGCCTATCATCCCAGCTACTTCGGAGTCTGAAGCAAGAGAATCGCTTAAGCCCAAGAGTTTGAAGTTGCTGTGATCTGTGACATCATAGAATTCTACCAAGTGACAAAGTAAGACTCTATCTCAAAAAAAAAAAAACAAAAACATTCTAACTGGAATAATATGATATCTTATTGTGGTTTTGATTTGCATTTCCCTGTGATTGGTGATGCTGAGCATTTTATTTTTCATATACTTGGTAACCATTTGTATGTCTTCTTTTGAGAAATATCTGATGAGATCCTTTGTGCCTTTTACAATCAGATCATTTAGGGCTTTTTATTCTCTTTTTCCTGTTGAGTTTATTTTCTTGTATATTCTGTATATTAAATTCTTATTGGAGGGAGGTGGTGGGGTAAGATGCCTGAATAGAAACCACTAGAGATTGTCTCTCCAAATTCAACTATCTATGCAAGCAAGAACTTTCATACTACCTGGCTTTGACATTATATCAAGCAAAGAGGCACCAAAAAGAGCAGAAAAGACGATCTGACATTGCCTAGTTCAGCCCAGCCAGAGGAAAATCCTCTGTCCTGAAACCCAGGTTCTAGCTATCTCCATCACTGGCTTGACTACTGGCTAACAAAGGCAGTCATATTGCAAAGGCTACAAGAATTTGTAGCCAAGAGTTCTTGGGCAATTCCTGCAGCCAAACTGCTTGAGTAGGAAGACAAAAAGGAAAAACTATCAAAAATAACTACAACAACTTTTTGAGAAATTAGATAGGTAGTACTGTATAAAAAGATAAGGATGAAAGCAACAAAAAGTTAAAAATCAGGAGGGAGGGAGTTAAAGGGTAGAATTTCTGTTAGATTTCTCTTTGTTTGTTTATTGTTTGTTAGTTTGTTTATAAGCAGAGTTGTATGTTTAAAATAATTGTAATCTCACAGTATCTCAAGTCAAAAAACCTATAACAGATACCAAAAATAAAGTAAAAAGTAATAAATTGAAACACACTGTCAGAGAAAATTAATTTTAACAAAGAACAATAGGAAGGGAGGCAGGGAAGACCACAAAACAATTAGAAATCAAATAACAATGTTGCAGTAGTAAGTCCTTCCCTATCACTAGTAACATTACATGTGAATGGACTAAACTCTCCAATTAAAAGACATCAAGTGGCTGAATGGATTAATAAAAAAAAAACAAGAGCCAACTATATGGTGTCTGCAAGAAACCCAGTTCACATAAAAAGACATAGATATTATGAAAACAAAAGGATAGGAAAAGAATATTCCATGCAAATGAAAACCAAAAAGAACAAGTGTAACTATACTTCTATCAGATAAAATGATTTCAAGACAAAAACTATAAAAAGAGACAAAGAAAGTAATTATGTAATGGTGAAGGGGCTATGTTACATCTTTAGCAAGAAGATATAATAAGTCTAAATATATATGAAGCAAACACTGGAGCACCCAGATATGTAAAGCAAATATCATAGCTAAAGAGAGAGAGAGATGCTGCAATGCAATAATCATCAGAGGCCTCAACACCCAACTTTCAGCATTGGACACATTGTACAGACAGAAGATCAGCAAAAAACAGTGGGCTTACTCTGCACTATAAACCAGATAGACCTAATAGATAGTTCCAAAATGTTTCATCTAACAGCTGCTGAATAACTGTTTATCTCCTCAGCTCATGCATCAGTCTCAAGGACAAACAATATGTTAGGCCACAAAACAAGTCTCAAAAATTCCCCCCAAACTGAAATCATACCAGGTATTTTATCCAATTACAATGAAGTATAACTGGGATTCAATAAAAGCAAAATTGGTAAATATATAAACACGTGGAAATTAAATCATATGTTCCTGAATAACCAGTCACTCAATGAAAAGATTAAGAAAAAAACAAAAAATTTCTAAAAACAAATGAAAATGAAAATACAACATATCCAAACCTGTAGGGTAAAGCAAAAGCAGAGGTAAGAGGTAAGTTTGTAGCAATAAACTTACTTTATTTCCTACTTCAAAAATGGAGAAAAGTTTCAAATAAACTACCTATCAGTGATGTCAAAGAACTAGAAAAACAAGAGCAAACCCAACCCAAAATTATTGGAAGAAAAGAAATAGTAAAGATCAGAGCAAATGTAAATAAAATTAAGGCCAGGTGTGGTGGCTCATGCCTGTAATCATAGAATTCTGGGAGGTTGAGGCAAGTGGATTCCCCTGAGCTCAGGCCTTTGAGAACAGACTGAGGAAGAAAAAGACCCCGACTTTACTAAAATTAGAAAAACTAGCTGGGCATTGTGGCAGGCACCTGTAGTCCCAGCTACTTGGGAAGCGGAGGCAAGAGGATTGCTTAAGCCCAACGCCAAGAGTTTGAGGTTGCTCTGAGCTATGATGCCACAGTGTTTTACTCAGACTGACAGAGTGAGACACTATCTCAAGAAGAAAAAAAAAAGGGAAGAAAGAAGGAGAAGCAATAAGTGAAACTGAAACAACAACAAAAGAAAAAAACAAAAAAAGCAAAGGGATAAGGCTCTAGTTTCATCCTTCTGCATATGGATATCTAGTTTCCCCAGAACCTTGGTTCAAGATAACTGGGATCTGAGTTCTCTATTCTGTCTCATTAGTCTATTTTTTTTTTTTTTTTGGTGCCAGTACCTTGCTATTTTGATTGCTATAGCTTTGCAGTATGTTTTGATGTCAGACACTACTTTGTTCTTTTTGTTCAAGGTTATTGCAATATCTTAAGATCACATAATATGGAATGACTTTTGCAATTGGGGTTTCCCATGACTTTCTGCTTCCCAATCCCTTGTACCAGTGTTTAAACTAATCCCTGTGGCCTTATGCGTATATATGATTCAGTAGTCATCATTTCATTTTTGATAATGGGCATGAAATAGATGTTTAATTCCTTTTCTATTTTTTCAGGTATTTTATATGAGGATAAAAAATTCCAATGAAAGTAATAAATTAGATAAGAGGAAGTGTTCTGGAATACAAAATTTAAAGTAATCATGATTTGTAAGCCACAAAAGCCATAATCAGTGATTCTAAGTTCGTCGGGTGAAACTTTGCCATTCTTGCTTGCTTTATTGATCTTACCATTTGGGAATGACTTCCTTCTTTTCCATTTTGAGAATCATAAAGCCAGAAGTGTGGATAAATAAAACTCTTTAGTTAATTTAGAATTTCCAATCACCATTTTAGGTAATTATTATTGAATAAAAAGTATTACAATCACAGTAGCACAGATTGGTATACTGTAATTTATTTAGTTAATTCGGTAAAATAAAAAGTATGCCACATACTGCAGTTTTATTTAATAGTTATAAAACCTCAAACTTTAGCAGTGAATACATGCTTGGTCATGAAAAATTAATGTATAATTATGCAAATTAATAGAGAAATTATAGCAGTGCAGTTGATCTTAAAAATAAATAAAAGTACTTTACTGTAAGTATTAAATCATCACCATTGTGCATTTGAATACTACTTGGTTTGCCACTTGACAAAAGAGAGATTCACACGCCTTCCTGTCATTTTTAGGTTCATCTTCGACATAGATTTCTTTGGCTGCAATCTTTCTGGGGACCCTTTGCCTACCAAAAAAAAAAAAGGTATATAATAATAGTTTCATTTCTTTAATGGAGAACAAATTTTTTCATCTACCTAATTAAAATTATCTTTCCTTTTCATAGAAAATCCTGAAAAAAAAATGGCTTTCTACTTTTCATAGTGTGACATCCCAAATATCCCAGAGAGAAATGCCAGCTGCTTAAGCAATCTTGTCGTGGTTGAAAAATGAGCCTTTGACTTAGTAACTAAAAGAAAGAGAAGGATGTGTCACCTACCCGTGCTCTTTTATCATGGGGCTTCTGTATGTGTTATTCATCGTGGTGCTTGTCAGCTGCCTCTTAAATAGAGTTCTTTTGTTGATAATTACCAAATTGCAATTGTAGTTTTAAATGAGGATGGGGGGTACTGAAAGTCTGTTGCTATATGTAGTAGACAGTCAACTTTTTCTGAAAGAAAATTGGTTGTATTTTGTTCAGGGAAATATGTATGCGTGCGATTTTTACACATTAAACGTGGTTGAAGCCTGTTACCTGAATAAGGGAAAGTGATTTTTAATTTACCTATTCCAAATCAAGTGTGAACTGCGAACTATGCTAACAAAGAGAATACTGACCAACGTGGAGGTAAAACACCAAGTTAACTTCTGTCTAATGAGCAATGTCTGCCTGTGGCTGACTTCTTGGCCCAAGGAGAGCAGACACCTTGGAAGCACAAGGCCGTTGTCCAAAAACTTGCTCTATCAGCTGTGGGCTATAGGATTTGGGACCTGGTATACACTAAAGCAGTAGTTTCCTGTCTCGTGCAGCAACCCCCCGAGAGGGATTTCTTGACCAGTTATCACCATATAAATGTTATGTAAATATAGATAGCAAAGGTCTCTAAAAATTGGATCATGATGTTCTAGCCTGAGAAAATGCAGAACATGATAACTTGAAGGTTGTTCAAGTGAAGTCCTCAATGACTGATTCTTCTCACCTAAAAATTAACTGATTTAGAAACCTGAAAAATATATTGTAATAATTTTTAAAGTTAACATGCTTTCTTTCTCCTTCCAAACTACTCTTCCTCAGGTCACAACTGAAAGTAAAATCTTTCTTGAGTCTCTTTCCTCTATCAGCTCCTCCACCCACACACCCCTACATCCCCCACCTCCACAGCAACCTCTACCATTTATTCATAGTACCTATGACTACCTATGACCTATTCATAGTATTAAAATATTAATGTGTGTGATTATTTGACAAATATCTGTTTCCTTCCTCCTCAAGATTATACACTATTTAAGGACAAGGATTACATCTGTTCTTTGGCTTATTGTCATATCTTAAACCAAGCCCACCAGAGCGCTGGGCACACTACCAGAATTCAGCAAATGCTGTGAGAAAGTAACTGAAGGGGTCCATGAGCAAAAGTCAATGTTCTTTACTCAGACTTAGAGACAGAAAGATGAAGAACAGCCCAATATGCTACTCGCAAGAAGGCCACTTCTGCAGAGAGATCACTTTGAGCTAAAGGCAGCTGAGAAGAAACAGATACAAAAAAGTTCTCTGTCCTCCTGCCATAAGGTATTTGTCTAAAAGTAAGACATAAATTTATAAAAATTTCTCTCCCCTTCTCTCAACCAGGAAGGACAAAATTTGATCATTGAAGATGAATGTAAACCACAACCACAATAAACTCATTATAAAGTTACATCATAAAATATAACTTCTAATTATCATCTATAGGTG
>NW_003852428.1:12519136-12524748 GCF_000181295.1 Otolemur garnettii | reverse complement strand
TATTATTCTGCAGGACATTATCAGTTTTGTATTTTACTTAGCTAACTTATTCCAGTGTTATCTAGCCTAGTGACTATATATAATCTATAAAATTTTCTTCCAAATAAGCCTTCTCATCCTACAGGTTTCTTCACTAATAAATTAAATAAAAATTTGGGGCACACTTCTTATATTCAGTATTTAAATGCAAACTGTAGTGTCAGGTTTTGAAACTTATACCTTAACACAATTATTACAAAAAGTTATTCAGAATTCCAATGAGTCCAACAAGCAGTTCACCACTGAGTCTGGCTGATGAACTAGGCCATACAGACACTCCAGTCCATTACCCTACTCTGTAAAATAATTACCGGAACTCTAGAAAGATTATTCTCAGCTATGCAGGTAACAGCCTGACTTACCTTTGTAACTGAACTGTTTACCTCTCCTAAATTAGGGCTATGCACATAACAATAAGTGAATTTTTTAGGAAATGACTGAATAGAAGCACGAATATTCTATCTAACAGACACACTGTTATCAGGTATAAATTGGAAGGACCATGGCTGAAATGTCAATCAATGTGATGAGCTTATCAATACTTGGAATCCTCTAAGACAGGTGTTTAACCTTGGAGCAGATAAATTTGAGGTTCTGTGCTGTTTTTAAAGTTAATCTGTTATAGTGACAATCTAATTTTATAAAGATATGCAAAGGTTTTATCAACCAGACAAGATAAATTAGACCTATATCAGAGACGCATTAATAAGTAATTACAAACTATGCTTAGTGAATAAAAGAAAGCTGATTGGAAAAATGTATTGATTTGAATGAAGATGTTTTTCTCATCTAAGCCTCTTGAAAGTGCAGAGTTTTATAATTTATTTTAGCCTTAAGTTTACAAATCAGAAATCTTTGTAATTATTAAAACAGATCTTTTGCTATTACAAAGAAATCTCTTTTGTCTTGATTGTTAAATAGTCTTGAGGAAAAAAAATGTATGATGATAAGATTTACAGTAAGTAGATGGGCACATTTAATTTAAATTGTATAATGACAGATATAAAATATTTAATGACTACAGTATATTTCTAACAAAATAAGATGACTGACTCAAGGCTGGATTTCTCAAAGCCCCAGTGTCAACAATTTGCTATTTCTTTAAGATAATTTATTAATGATCATTATGCTAGCTCAAAACAACACACTCTGTTTCCACTAATTTTCTCTCTGAAGAAAATTTAAGAGTACAGGCATTTTTTTAATTCTTTAGTTCATTGTTAATAATTTTGTGTTACAAAAAATAATAGGTACACACACATGTGAGTGTGAAAATGTTACTACTGGTCTCACAGCAAACGAGATACAGTCATAGAAAGCCACACTGATTTAGGAGATAAAATTTCTTGACCCATGGTTCCTTTCTGAATCTCCTAACCTTCTGAAAGAAAAAAAAAATCTAGTTCTTTTAGTTTTCCATAAATGGCTATTTAGCAAACAAAACAGGAAATGATATATTTTCTATAATTTCTTAAACTTTTCATTTTCATGATAATAGCCACACATCAAATATGAACAGAATATAATACCGAGCTTACGTATAGTTGTTCTTTTTCTACACGTCTAAATTGACTATCATTTGAAGACAAGTTGTGTGAAGACATTCACACCCGTCCTCTTCTGCACCAGGAACTCCTGAACTAAAATTCTATGTCCAGATTTTTCTGTCCCTTTCCTAAACCTTACCTATGTCCTTTACATATAAGGCCTCTATGGACTCCAAATGGCGTAGCTGAATCACTCAGGGAGACAGAGAAGAATGAAAATTCAAATCCTAGGGCACTGAGGAGGAATTTGCTGGAATAACAATGGAAGTATAAAAAGGAGAATTAAAATTTATCATTTCTTAGCAAAAGTCTACAGAAATGAGGAAACATGTTAGTAGGCACTGCCAAATCTTATTAATGCACCCTTAATTAATTCATTATTTATAGTCAAGTAAAGAAAGAAAAATTAAAGGAAAGTTTACCTTTGCATTACACGTGGGAAAATGCACTCGCCTAGCAAACAGGTATAATGAACAAGACGGGAAGACAGCCGAGCTAACCTCTTTCAAGCACAATAACGTTTACCTTTTCCTCTGATAAATGTTCCGTACCCTTTGGTGGAGCATGCCAGTGACCAAACTTCTTCACCTGCTGCTTTCATGTGTAAATCATAAATCAATTGCCATTATTCTTTCATTAAAGCAGGACCTTAACAAAATAATGATCAGTTTCTATGTGCTAGGGTTTGAATGTGTCCTTCAAAGTTCATGTGTTGGAAATTTAATTCCCAATTCAATAGTGCTGGTAGGTAGGACCCAATAAAAGGTGATTAGTTCATGGAGGCTCTGCTCTCAGAAATTGATTAGTGCCATTGTCATGGCCTGAGCTAGCTATCAGAGGTGTGCGCTTGTAATGAATGCAAGTGTGGCCCCTCTTGCTCTTGTGCATTCTCACACTGTCTTGACTTTCTGCCCTTCACCTTGGGGTGACGTAGGAGGAGGGAAGGCCCTTGCAAGATGCAACACCCTCAGTCTTGGGCTTCCCAGCCTCTGGAACAACATGAAGTAATTTGTTTCTTTATACATTACCCAGGCTGCGGCATCATGTGATAGCAGCCCAGAACAGTGTAAGACACTCTGTGATATTGGCCCCACATCTGAATAGTCGTCATTTAATTTTTTTTTTTGGTAGAGACAGAGTTTCACTTTATCACCCTCAGTAGAGTGCTATGCTGTCACAGCTCACAGCAACCTCCAACTCCTGGGCTTAGGCAATTTTCTTGCCTCAGCCTCCCAAGTAGCTGGGACTACAGGCACCCACCACAACTCCCGGCTATTTTTGTTTTTGTTGTTGTTGTTGTTGCAGTTTGGCCGGGGCCAGGTCCGAACCCACCACCCTTGGTATATGGGGCTAATGCCCTACTCACTGAGCCTGTGGCACCACCCAGTCAGTTAAATTTTAAATGATGAAATCTAAGTTCAAAAATGTTTTTAATAGAAATCCTAGTGATGATATAGAATTTTTGGTAAGTGAGTTAAAAATAGGATTTTCACAGTCAACCAAATGATGAATCTAATTCTAAAAATACTCTAAAAATATTTAAAAGCATAACAAAAAAGATAATAACTCATCTGAAACTATACATCCCTGTGGTTTTAGTGATTATCCTATTATAAATAAATCTTTTCATACATAGCCAAATATTCAAAAAAGAAAAATCAAAAACTTAAACATTTTAGAAACCATTTGTGGTAAATCTTAAAAAATCCTGACATGAATTTATATAAAGTCATCACTGATTCCATTAACGTGAATTTCCCACCAGAAATATTATCGTATTTGATTGTGGTGAGCTGTTCTAAGAATTTCTAATAGTGTTAAATAATATATGGTATTACCTTTCTAAAATATAAAACCTACAGAATTTTAAAAGATGTTAAATAGAAACTTCTCTGAAGAAGACAGGCGCATGGCCTACAGACATGTGAAAAATGCTCATCATCCTTAATCATCAAGAAATGCAGGTCAAAACCACTCTGAGATATCATCTAACTCCAGCAAGATTAGCCCACATCACAAGTATCCAATGTACTCAGCTCTACTAGGAAACCAGTATATAAGCACCCACACTTCCATATGAAAGCTATAACCCAACTACAGCCCAAGATGAAGGGGGAAGAGGAAAGGGAGGGGAGGAGAGGGGGACAGGAGGGGTGGAGGGAGGGTAATTGGTGGGACCGCAACTATGGTGCATTTTACAAGGGTACTTGTTAAATCTACTAAGTGTAGAGTATAAATGCCTTAACATATAACTAAGAAAATGCCATGAAGGCTATGGTAACCAGTTTGATGAAAGTATTTCAAATTGTATATAAAACCAGCACATTGTACCCCATAATTGCTTTAATACACACAGCTATGATTTAATAATAAAAAAAAAGAGATTTATTTAAAAAAGATGTTGGCCCCACTGATCTCAGATAAGGGATCATGGAGTAATATTTGATGATTCAGTATGCAATTTCACATAATCAAGTTATTATCATACATTGTTTTTTACAAATTTTTGTTCTCCCAGGACATTTATACTTCTCCTACCTATTTGCAGAAAGCCTTTATCTAACAGATAAATTTAAAAAATTGACGTAATGAAAATATTTATCTCTCACCAGAATATCTTTACAACTGGTCATTGATAATATTTGTGTCATTATTTTACAACAAAAAAGAAGAAATAAAATGAGAAGTTTTGAGTATTTTGACCCTATGCCCATAAAGACGGGCATCTGAAACTACATAGACGGGCATACTGAAATCTACTAGCATACCAATCCTTCTTCAGATTAAACTCCAAGTTTCCATAAAATATACTTAATTATCATTTTTTTTAAAAGAAGTGGCTCAGGAGTTTAAAAGGGCAGGATTTGCAATAATGGTGGTGCAAAGAGTTCTGGCAATTCTTCTATCAGATAGTAATTTTAAAAGTTGAACAATTTCATTAAAAAGAGAATTTGAAGCCAATAGAAAATGATCACAGTGAGGAGAAACTTGAGGAGTTTATGCCTGAAACCTGTCTCTTTTGTGAAGCAAGAATTGTGGGTTTATGGCTGGCTAGCCTTGGAGCAGTCTGCACTTCACTCTGCTGTGACAACAAAAAACGACAGTCTTGTGACTTCAAAGTAGAATGATTAAAAGAAACAAGAGAACTTCAGAAGCTGTGAGGTAAAAAATCTGAGTACAGCCCCACCCTACTTTCCCATCCCCATCTCCCCAGCTGAAGTTACACACTGTGCAAGGGCCCCACAGAGCTCCCTAAGAAAGTACAAAGAAAGTAGAGGGGGGTCCTTCCTTTAAAGTCAGACCTGTTTGTACAAAATAAAAACAATATATATGTAGTGTAGACATATGTGTGCATAGATGTGTGTGTATTACTTTTTCTCTCAGTTGAGAAGATAAAGCAAAAATTTCAACAATATATATTGAGGTTTAAAGAGTTTATAAATATATATTACAAAAATATTACAACAGAGGGGGTAACAAAACTAGATACTTTACTTTATTGGTAAGATTTTGCCGTTAAGTTTAAATAGGTTGCAAAGAGTAAATGACACATATTGTAATCTATATAGCAACCCCCCAAATCAATGCAAAAATATAACTAATAAGCCAATGGAAGAAGAAAATGATTTACTAAAATATGTTCATTTGACATTAAAATATGTAAGAATGGGAAAACATAGGGAAACAAATAAGAAAAATAGAAAACAAATATTAAAATGGAAGATTAATCACATTCATCGACAATATTATTAAATGTAAACATATTTAAATAGTTTCAATCAAAAGATAAAGATTATCGAATTGAAAAAATAGAGTACTGAAATATAAAAACTTATAAGAGAAAGTTTAAGCACACACACAGTTGAAAAATGATGGAAGTGACTAAAGTAATCCGAGGGAAGCTGCAGTGGTCGCGTTAGCATTAGACAAAATAAACTATCAAATAATATGTAGTACTAGTGACAAAGAAGTCATTTTCTGAGAAGGAAGATATAACTGTAAGTATACAGAATATATCAATTACAA
>NW_003852428.1:12514062-12518332 GCF_000181295.1 Otolemur garnettii | reverse complement strand
AAGAAATAAATAAGTGAAACAGCCCTATACCTACTAAAAAAATTAATTCCTCGTTAAAAATACTTCTTTAAGGAAAACTCTCAGGCCAGATGAAGTCCCTCATGAATTCTACCAACCATTTATGGGAGAAATAATACCAATCTTGCCAATATCCCTCCAGAAAAATAGAG
This sequence comes from Otolemur garnettii, assembly GCF_000181295.1. Taxonomy (NCBI): domain Eukaryota; kingdom Metazoa; phylum Chordata; class Mammalia; order Primates; family Galagidae; genus Otolemur; species Otolemur garnettii. The sequence continues at coordinate 12,518,162 of NW_003852428.1, read as the reverse complement.
AAGAGACCATTTCCTAGAAGGCTGGAATCACCACCAAACCAAAACAAGTGAAGATGTCAAAGACATACATAAAACTAAAAAATATTAGCAAATGAAATCAGCAATACATGCATACACATATATCAACGTGAACATGTGCACAATTATACTTAGATTTTTTCTTATTTGAAAAATAAAACATTTATTGTCCAGTTTTTTATTTGTATCATTTCAGACTTTATATTTTGACCTCTGATACATTTGGATTTTATTCTTATGTGTAGTGATATATATAAAAATTTAATTGACAAAAATTAGACATACTTATGGTATATAAAATGTTGTAATATATAATCATATTGCTCAGTGACAGGGATCCATTCTGAAAAATGCATTGCTGGGCAGTTTTGTCATTGTATGAATGTCATGGAGTGTCCTTACACAGACCTAGGTGGGGTAGTCTACTAAACATCTAGACTATATGGTAGAGTCTATTGCTCCTAGGCTATAAATCTGTATGGTATGTTATTGATATCAGTACTGTGGGCAACTGTAACATTGGGGTACATATTTGAATATCTAAACATAGAAAAAAGAACAATATTAAAAATATAGCATTAAAAAATTTTAAATGGCATACCTGTATAGGGCACTTATCATGAGTGGAGTTAGTGGAACTGGAATTTGTTCTGGGTAAGTCAGTGAGTGAGGGGTGAGTGATTATGAAGGACAGGATATCACCACACATTACCGTAGACTTGGTACATACTGTACACTTAGGTTACACTAAATATATTAAAGATACGTGAACAGAAGGTTTTCAAAGGAAGATATCACCTTATGTCCATCAAAACAGTCATTATAAAAAAGTAAAAAGAAAAAATTAGATGTTGGCATGGCTGCATATAGAAATGAATGTTTATACACTGTGGTGAGACTGCAAATTTATACAACCTCTATGGAAAATAGAATGGGAATTCCCCAAAGAAATAGATATAAACTTACCATTTGACCCACCAGTACCACTACTGGTTATCTACCCAAAGGAAAAGAAGCCATTTAATCAAAAGATAGCTGCACTTAAACATTTGCTGCAACCGAATTCACAGTTGCAAAAATGTGGAATCCCCATTAATTCATGAGTGGATTATCAAAATGTAGTGTTTACCTGTATATGCCGTGGAATGCTACTCAGCCATAAAAAGAGGTAAAATAAGGTCTTTTGCAGCAACTTGGATGGAACTAGAGACCATTAACCTGAGTGACGTATCTCAGAAGCACAAACACCACATGTCTTTTCTAATAATCGGGAGCTAATTGATAAGCACCCACAGGAAAAATGAGATGTGAAAGGGGGAGATCTGAGTCTCCAGATCGGTCTTTGATGTGCATTGATTGGTCACTGTCCAAGACAGTGACAAACATATTGAGGCTGAAGAACCCACGGCTTAATAGTGTTTGAGATTGGTTGTTCTCAGTGGAATCACACTCCTTCGACTCTAAAAGTTGGCTGCAAAACAGCCTTGACATGTTTGTAAAGGCATTTCTTGTTATCTACAACTCACAACTTTTCCTACGTTTGAAGAGGGCAGGTCTTGTATCTTTCTTGTTTAACCACTATGTCTCCAGTACTGTGCCTGGACAGGAATTCCTTTATAGATAAGGAATGTAGAGGGCATTGCCAATGTATCCAGAGAACTTGAATTCTCCAATAAGAACCTAAGTGACCTTTTTACCAGCAAAGTTGTAAATAATATGACAAAAGAAAATACAAGAGATTATATCTATGTAAGAAACAAATAACATGGACTTGCCAAAGTAACACCTCTAAAACCGAAAGGCCATTTTAGCTACATGTAAACATCCCAGAAAGCATGATAGAGATGTTTGTAGGCCTATTAATTGACAGAGGGAAAGAAGAATGGATGGGTCCTTATTTTATTTCTATCTTCTCTGACAAGGAGCGTGCTCTAAAATGAGAACTATGAAAGTAAAACAAATATTTGCAAAAGGGAATTAAAACCCCAGACGGCTAAGGAAATTGTAACAGAGTTTGTTGTTGCTACCTCAAATGAGTTTACCTCTCTTGTCTTACTTAAATGACTTACATTCTTGTTTACTAAAGAACTCTCTAAATGAGATTGCCAAGGAAATATAAAGCTAGAAGAATAGGAAAACAATAGTGGGAGCAGCGATTACAAACTTGAGAGACTAAAGACGTGATCTTTATATCAGGTAAATGTATAAAGCAGAAAATATGAAGGATGTCTCGTGAATAATTAGAACTAAAAGTGTGCTTCATCTTAGACCAATACAGGTTAATAAATGACATTTAATTAAAGCAGTTTCTTCCTTTTGTTGAAGTACTTGTATTTTTTAAATTTCAGAATACTATAGTGTCACAAATATGTTAGTTATGTGGATTGCTTTTGTAAGTGTGCCCATCACCCAGATAGCGTACGTGGTACCCATTGAGTCTGATTCCACCCATCCCCTCTTCTCACCTCCTATCTTTTTGACTTCCATTGAGTTTTACTTCCATCTGTGCACATGAGTGGTGATTAGTTAGTGCCAACTTAATAGTAAGTATGTGTGGTATTTATTTTCTCCATTCTTGCGATGCTTTACTTAGAATGGTTTCCAGTTCCAGCCAGATTGTTACAAAAGGATCAATTCATGCTTTATGGCTGAGTAGTACTCCGTGTTATACAGACACCACATTTTATTAATTCATTCATGAATTGATGGGCACTTGGGTTGATTTCATATCTTTGTGATTGTGAACTGTGCTGCAGTAAATGTTTGAGTGCACGTGACTTTTTGATAAAAATGAATTTTTTTGGGGGGGAGGGTTAAATACCCCGTAGTGGGATTTCTGGATCCCACTGGTAGGTCTACTTTTAGTTCTTTGAGGAATCTCCATGCAGTTTTCCATAGAGGTTGTACTCATTTGCAGTCCCACCAACAGTGTCTGTGTGTGTTCCTCTTTATCTTCATCCATGCCAACATTTGTGGTTTGGGGACTTTCTGATACAAAGCTATTCTCACTGGGGTCAGGTGATAACTCACTGTTGTTCTGATTTTCATTGCCCTGAAGAATAGTGATGTTTCAGCATTTCTTGGTATGTTCATTGACCACTAGTCTATCTTCTTTTTAAAAGCTTCTATTCATGTCTGTTGCCCACTGTTTAATGAGGTTGTTTGATTTTTCTGTTCCAGATTGGCTTGAGTTCTTCATAGATTCTGTTTATCATCCTTTTATCAGATGTACAGCATGTGAATATTTTCTCCCATTCTGTAGGTTGTCTGTTCACTCTGTTGATTGTTTTCTCAGCTGTGCAGAAGCTTTCTAATTTAATCAAGCCCCACTATTGCCATATGTTGAGGTTTATTTATTTATTTGTTAGTTTTGGTAAACTATTTTCAAACAATCTCTCAATATCATGCCATTCTGTTCCTATTTCTGTATGAGCCGTAAATATAAGGACTTTTTCTTATATAATTGCAGTGCTATTCTTTTCCCCTAACAAAATGAGTAATAGTTACTTGGTATATTGATTATCTGTCATACAAATCACCACAAATTTAGCACCTTCTTATCTCACAGTTTCTGTGAGGAAAACAACTGACATGGCTCATCTGGGGTCTCTGCACAGGGCCTCACACACAGGGCGAGGCTGGTTGTGTTCTTAGCTGAGGCTCCCTGGAACTTCCAGGTTCATTCAGGTGATTGGCAGAATTCAGTTGCTTGTGGTTGTAGGACAAAGGTCCCATTTCCCTCCCCAAATCCCTCCATGGGTCCCTCTCAACAATCTTTCTGACTTCCTTCTCTGTTCCAGACCAGAGAACATGTTCAACTTGTAAGCGTCTTATGAGATTATGTTAGACCCACCCAGATAATCTCCTTTTCCTAATATAATGACTAGAGCAAACGCCAGGGACTCAGGTCATAGGGTCTTTCTAAAATTCTGCATGCCACAATTGATAACATCAAATACACACTCCATAATCAAATGCCTTGATTTTATTTTTGCTGTGTTTGTGTGAATTAGCATCCAAATAAATTACATGTACTGTGCTTAGTTGTTAAATCTCTCTAATCTCTTTTAACAACAAGTACT
>NW_003852428.1:12510443-12512290 GCF_000181295.1 Otolemur garnettii | reverse complement strand
CAGCAATTAGACAGGTGCATTACAAATTTTCCTTAGCTGGTGAACTAAAGCAAATGTGAAAAGTTCTTTCTATATAATACAACAAAAGAGAAAGAATGCTGAGAGGCAAAGTTGAGCAAGGATAATCTAACTTAAGAGTTGGAGGAAAGAAAGATCAAACCTTTAACAAGATAAGGAGCAAAAAGACTTTCAGCAAAATACCTAGATGAGAATGCAACATTCTGGCAAGAAAATTTTTCCCCTGCAGAAATTCCCCTCAGAAGATGAAAGGCTTGCTTGGAGGGTGTACAAATACTCAAGGATTGTCAGCTTTTTGAGAATCAAAATATGATTCTTACGTCTCCTCAGAGGACAGAAAAACATAACTTACCTTTTCAGCTAAATAGTGGCCAAATCAAATTGCTTTTTCATGTTGAATGAAAGAACAAGCCAAATGTGTGGCTAAAATGTGTACCTGCAATGTCTGTATGAAAGGAGTAATTAATTTCAGATGCCATCCTACAGACTCAATTCAAATTGCATTCATAAAGAAGTAGTTTGATAGCTGTATTATTATGTGTCTTGGGGATATGCAACATGAAACATGGCCCAGGAAAACAAAGATAGGCAGAAGAAAAAAGGGAATGCCTTTCCGGTTCACGCGTTTTGGATTAAAAGTCCCAAATCACTTCAGAGTAACTGTGACTTTGGTTGTGTTACTTAATCTCTCCCATTTAGGTTTCTCGTGGTTCCAATGACAATAGTAACCCTTACACGATGGAGTTGCTGCAATTACTAAAAGAGATATTTTGCAAGAACTCTTATTCTACAATTCTAGTTCCGTAGGAATTGTATTAGTTTAGTATAACAATGTATTGATTTTGTATTTCCTAAAGATTCTCAGCTATGCTTTGTCCCTTTCTATCCACTTCCCAAAGCAAGCTCCATTAACGCAATCTCAGGAAACTTTTAAAAGCTTTATCAGTATCTTTTTCTATTAAAGCAGTAGTCATAGTCTCCCTTTATTCTTAATTGTTTTCTCCTTATCATATCTCCATACTCTCCTGAGGTCCATCTATCCTCAGAGCAGGTGAGATTCTAATAGCTCAAAGAAGTGCCCTGTTTCCCTCACATACATCTCGTCACTCAGAGGATGGTACTTGACCCCAACACACAAGAGAACTTGATGTCCAGGAGGAATCCTTTTGGCATATCTGCATTCCAGCCGGATGGTGGGGAGGAACTCACGTGGAAGGTTGCATCAGCTGGAGATAGACTCATCCAAGCCTTGCTCACCGCATGGGAGGCTTGCTTGTATCCTTTATTTCAAGCTGTATTGCTACTACCAACTAAAATCTCCAAACCCATTATGGTTATTTTTCATGGACATTTGGATAAGGTATGGTACCCAGCTGTTTTATTAAGCACCTGTCTAGATGTGGCTCTGAAGATTTATTTTTGATGTGATTAACATTTAAATCAGTAGACTCTGAGTAAAGCAGATGGCCCTTCTTCTAAGGAGGGCCTGGTCTAATGAGTCAAAGTCTTTAAGAGGAAAAGACTCAGGCTTCTGAAAGGAAAAATGAATTTTCCTCAATAGTACAATGTGGAAATGCTGCCTGAGTTACCAGCCTTCTGATGTGAGATATTTGTACTCAAAACTGAAGCTTCAGCTCTTATCTGAGTGCCCAGCCTGCCAGCACTCAGTCAAGAATCTGTGAGCGGATTTCTTAATCAACATCTCTCCTCCTCCTCCTCTTTGGCAGCTTGTAATGGGGCTACATCCAGATAAATCCATCTTGAGAAAAAATCTCATAAGAAATGTATTTAACCTAATTATAGCCTTATAATATGGGAAGGGAGTGGGA
>NW_003852428.1:12509484-12510025 GCF_000181295.1 Otolemur garnettii | reverse complement strand
CCATGGTATTCTTTCTGAAACCACCTGTCTGAGTACATTTTCTGTTATTTATAGCCAAATACCTGAAACTGGATAATTTACAAAGAACAAAAAATTACTTCTGATAGTTGTGGAAGTTGAGAAGTCTCAGGTCAAGGGACTTTGGAGTCAGTTTCTTATTGATGGGGATTCTCTGCAGAGGCCATTTCATGGTGTGAGGTTTGCCCATGATTACGTGTATGGCATCCCATAACAGCAGGGCTGTACATGCTTTTCTTATAAAGCTATGAGGTTCTCTCCCATGGTGACCCATTAGTCCATTCACTATTCATCCATTAACCCATGATTGTATTAATCCCTTCACAAGGGCAGGTCCCTCATGAGTTAGTCATCCCTTGAAAGGCCTCACTTAAGTTTTGGAGGAGACATTTAATCCATAGCATCTCCCAGAACACCTCCTGTTGTAGAAGAGGCTGAGTCAGTCAGTCCCTGAGGCATCAAACAAGAAACAGCATGCTTATTTCCACTTTTCACAGTTGATAAACAGCAAATACTCAAAGTC
>NW_003852428.1:12495893-12509198 GCF_000181295.1 Otolemur garnettii | reverse complement strand
TGTTACACTACTCCCTAACATATAAAACAGATTCCAAAACCAGATATTAAGCATTTGACCATCAAACACTAAAATAACAAGCTTTAATCAAAATAGTATTTAGGCTGAATTCAGAACCTTTGGTTTCTAGTTCTCTGTCTGGCTTTGTATAAATTATCTTGCTGTGTTGCTGTGAGGATCAAGTAGATGCCTTATGCCAAAGGGCTTTGCAAAGTGCTTTGCAAAGTGCTGTCCAACTTCTACTTGAAGCTCTACTCCCCTTCATCTCACCGAAGAAAAGATTAAATTTTGTATTGATCAAAACTTGTATCTGTGGCAAGTTTTATAATTTCAGTATAGATTCTGAGCTATTCATGGTCCTTCAAAGCCTATACAGTAACACTGTTCTTCAGCCAGACTCAGGATGAGTGAGATCAATGTTTTAACAAATAGAACCACCATTCAAAATGCTGTGCATCAGGGTTGCATTATAGCTTGTCTCTACTTCTTCCATGCATGCATTTGAATAACAGATGTGTCACTTGATGAGCTGAATAGGGGATTAATGGCCATTCTGTATACTAGAAGAGCACTGTCTGATGCTACTGTTTAAGCACCATAGTAAAGGTGCACCTTAACAAGCAATTAAACCCTCTAGCTAAATGTTGTCAGAAAGAATAATTTAGCACCAATTACTTAAACTATATTTTAATACCTCAAATTTTTATTGTTTTTTTTTTTTTTTGAGACATATTTTACTCTGTTGCCCAGGCTAGAATCTCCTGGCATCAGCTCAGCTCACAGTAACCTCAAACTCCTGGGTTCAAGTAATTCTCCTGCCTCTGCCTCCAAGCTGGAACTACTGATTCCTGACAATGTTTCCATTTTTTTTTTTTTTTTTAGTAGAGATTGGGTCTCACTTTTGCTCAGGCTAGTCTCGAACTCCTGAGCTCAATCAATCCTCCAGCTTTGGCTCCCAGAGTGCTACGATTACAGACATGAACCACGGCTCCTGGGTTTACTCAAATGTTTAAAGGGCAGTGTTAAATGGTTCTGCAACAATTCACTTTATTGTGATTAATTGCACTAAGTTCCATTCAAAACTAGAAGATTTCTAGGGGCATTCCAAGATGTTTTGTCATGATGACTCTTGATTGCAGACATATCTTTTGAATTTGTAATATCATAATCCATGTTCCAAGTGCAGTATGAGACAGAAACATGTGCCTAGCTCATATTTTAAAACAAATTAAACTGACTTTTGCTATTCAGAGAAATTCAGATCCTATTTTCTGGTAGTCTTTATACAAATCTCCCTGTAAAATTGACATGTTACTTTCAGGCAAGAATATTAATGAAGCTCCTTAATGTTCAAAATCAATTACCGACCCTGTCATTCACATCCCCCGTAACTATAACATATGGTGGTTTCTCTTTTTAATCAAAATCATGCAATCCATGTATTAACAGTTAATGCGCTTATAAAAATCAAATATAAGTTGTCTTCAATCTCAGATTTAACACAACCATTCTTGAAACATATGATATTAAAAAATATAGAAAGGAACATAGGAACGATATGCACTTCTGGGCTCCATAAGTTATATCTCTGTGATAAAGTGTAGGAAATATTTTATATTTTTTCTCTGAGTCTAATATTACTCCTTTATACCCACAGTCACTGTTTATCAAAATCTTCTCCCCAGGAACTCTACCCAAACTTCTTAGTAACCCTACAACAACACTCTTTTCCAGAATCCAAGTCATAGGTGGGTAGATCTTTGGGATAATGCAGAACAAAGAGACAAAGAGGTCAGCCCACCCAAAGCCCACGGGGGAAACATAATGTCAAACTCAAGGAAGTCAAATGAGAGCTTTGAGTCCTTGTGAAGATCAAAGAAATTAAAGTTGAACTGAGCTCGGATCCAAACAGGATTGGATTGGGAATAAAATGAGTGATCTGCAGGTGAGCAAGGAAACAAGGAAGCTGTATTCCGGGCCCCGTCTCAGCTCCTGATTATAACAGGAGCTCAATAAATGTCTGCAAAGCGAATGGGAGAACCAATGCCTGAGCGAACAAATGAAGTCCAACTGGCCCAAAAAGTGGTGGTTAATTTTAAGCAAAGCTTCATTCTGCTGGTGACACTTACTAACCTGGGAGGTGAGGGAGCTACAGCAACCCTGGGGGGTGGGGGCACTCTCCACTTTTGGAGGTGCTCCTGACAAGTCTCCCGCTGAGTGGAAACACCCTGGGTTTCTGTCATACCTGTTTGGCCTTTGACTTTTCGTAGACTCTTCCAGGCTCTGTAAACCAAGTGTCTGCCCTAAACTGCTACATTTTTAAATCCAGCATGTTTAGCCTTAGTGTGTGCCCTCCCCGGTGATCAATCCCCATCACGGCTGCTGAGAACCACGTTCCCATGACCTGCTCCCTGAGATATCCTCATGCTCTGCTCTCAACTCTCATTTGAGCATCTTTCCCACTATTTCTAACACCCATCTTACTTATTACTGATTCATTTTCCAGCAGTTTATCCCCACTTTTATAAGGACGTGCTGGCAGGTTACTTTTAGTATTCAGAGGGCTGCAGTTTTCCAGCCAAAACCCGACATCCCTCACAGTTGGGAAAGGTCAAACCTTCCCCCCATTTCAGCTGTTCTGAAATCCACCAGCTTTGCTACCAGTGAATATGTGTTGGCTATTTTTGTGCTTTTTCTGTTCCCAAGTCCTCACGTGCTACCCGCTCTCATCATCCTCTCACAGCATGCCAGCACTGAGCAGGTCTTGGGGCTGTGAGTAATCTGTCCCCCGTCACTTATATTTGGGGGTTCATGAGATATGCTGTGTAGAAGATGACACTTTTCAAAGATAGTGGCAGCAGTATCTGTCACTCCACCTGGTCACCTTGCAGTGGGGCTTTGACACCATTTCCATGGTGGGTGGGGTCGCTGTGCTCTCTACTTGAAACTTGACTGTCTTTTTTGATTGAATTTGTGAGTAAAGGATGGATCTGAGAGTGTAAACTTCCACCTGACTTGATGGAATACTTTTGAAGCCTTCAGAAATAATATGCACAATCTGACTTCCCACAGGATATCATGCTCTGAGGACCCCCAAACTGCCTAATGTGGAGATTCTGCATGGAGAGCTACTGGCACCACAGGAAAAGAGAGAATTTTCTGGCCAAATTTGAAGTGCTTCCACACACACTGATCCAGTTTCAGAGCTACCAGGTGACTGCAACCTTGGGACAGATCCGGAGCTAGAATCATCCACCTAAGCTGGTTCCAGTTTGTTCATCCACAGATATCACAACATCTTGTTGTTAGAAAGATAACAAAATGTTGTTATAATTTTAGGCCCCTAAGTTTTGGGGTTACTTATTAGGCAGCAATAGATAACCAAATCACCTTGTCACCTAGTTTTTTTGAACCACAGTTTTTTGGATTTGTTCTTGAATTGTTCTAGCTTATTTTACATGGAGATTTGGAAAAATTATGTTACTATCTTCCCAGAATTCAAAAGAGGGATTTTACTATTATTATTATTTATTATTATCATATGCTCAGGTGACAGCAAATGTCCTGCTAGATTTGAGAGCCATTTATTCTCATAAACTGACTCTGAGATACAACTCAGCTCTTCGAGTCAGCCTTCTATCTCGATTTTCCTCTTGGTTTACATGGCCCATTTCATCCAGATGTGCCATGAAGTGTGTGAAATTGAACTGATTAGCAGTAGAGTGTGTTCTGTAAACCTCCTTGCAATGCTTCTGCAAATGGACCTGCTGAGAATTTGATAGGCAGTTGTCCTAATTTCTGTGGGCAGTGATTGCCTTCTTATAGTTAGTTTTCTTGCTGATGAAAATCCCAAGTGAATTAATGGAGGATGCAGGAGCCATAAATGATCAGAAAAACACTTCTCTCCTATGTACATTACTGAGAGTAGAGTTCTTCACGTCTAATTACAATTGTTCCATCGTTTATTCCCCTAAATGAGTTAATTTGTGTAAAATGTTTCTAGTTGCAACAAAAGAAAACATCAACAATAATTAGAGGAAATCATCTTATCTTATAATTTGACCATCTATGATAATTTAGATTTTTTTCCTCCATATATTCACTGGCCTCTCTTCCTCACCACAGAAATAGTATCCTTTATTGATATTCATCTTGGCCATGTGGGTTCTGGCAAATGGACTGTCGCTGGACATGACATGAAACCTAGCAGAGCATTCCTGGGCCTTCCATTTTTCCAAACCACCACATGCACAGTTTTCATCAGGTAAATCATTCCTCCTTTAGCCTGGACCCAGAAACAAACACCTATGTAGCAGCCTTGACTCAACTACCTAGAGCCAAATTCAGGCAACCCACAGAAGGGCGGCCATTCAGTCAGGCCATCACAAGTGGGCCAAACTGTAGACACTCTTCAGAGATTTGAGCATAATAGTAAATGTCCCTTTTGGAATGGACTGAATGTACATGTCCACTTCTGTTTTGACCATCTCTGGACATAACATGCACTGAGTGTTTGTGTGGTCTGTTCTCTAGTGCTATTGCAGCAGCATCAGACCAAAATACCAAGGGGAGTCAGATCATAGTTAACTAGATATTGACCATCTCAGTCTATTTAGTGTTGCTATAATTGTATGCCTGAGACTGGGTTATTTTTAAAGAAAATAGATTAATTAACTCACAGCTCTGAAGGCTGGGAACTCCCAGGGCATGGCCCTGCTTCTTATATTTTTGTGCTATGTCATATCAAGACTGAGAAGGTCAAAACAGAAGTGGACGTGTACAGGGAAACACAACTTCAAGGCATGTCCTGGCTTTATAACAACCCATGCTCTCTGGAGCATTCCCACAAAAACTAGTCTAGTCTCAAGAAAGGGCAGAGCCCTCATAACCCAAAAGCTTCCTTTCAGGTCTCACCTGTCAACACTGTCACCTTGGGGATCAAATTTCAAACAAACCAGATCCAGATCATAGCATAGACCAAAGGTCAGCAAATTACAGTCTATGGGCCCAATCCAGCCTGCAGCTGGGTTTTATAACATTTATTTATGTATTTTCTAAGTCTGCTTTCAGACCTCAATGGGTAGATAGATTAATTGTCACAAAAACAGTAGAGTCCACAAAGCCTAAAATATTGATTATCTGGCTGCTTACAGAAAACATTGGTCAACAAAATATAAAAGAATAATTCACACAAGCAGTGTTTAGAATGAATAAGCTATTCACTCTACACAGCTGCAAGATGACAGCCTCAGTGGAGTGAGGGGAAGTTTGCTGTGGCGAAGGGCAGTTCAGATAGACCTTTGGCCTCAGTTCCTCAATCATCCCTCTGTCTACATTCTCTGCCTTCTGACTTTGCAGCTCTTCCCCCAAAAGGCACAGGGAATATTTCTTTGACTTTGGTCATGTGATTTTTATTTTTATTTTTTTTGCCAATAAAATGAAGAGTAAGTGACCAGGACCAGAAGAACCAGTTCTGAGTTCAGGCCATGAGAACTATTTGCATCTTTCTGTTGGCCCTTTTCTTAGCCATTATCAGGCTCGACTTGGCTACTAGTCCAGGAGAAAGGGTAAGAGACACATGCAACAAAGCTGCCCCATCTGAAGACCCCAAGCTAAGCCTGGACCAGGCCAACTGACCTCCCACTCCCGCCCACCAAACCACAGGTGGATGTGGCAAATAAATGTGGAGGGTTGCATCTGCTGAGCTTTGTGGGGATTTGTTATACAGCATCACTGGGGCCACTGCTCATGGACATCACCAGTTAGAATGTTAGGATGGTGCTCTCACTCCCTGGTGCACGTGACTTGCATATGTCCAGCCTGGAGTATGATGAATATTACTTCCTCAGTTAGGTTATGCTATGTGGCACAGTTCACTTTAAGAAAGGAAGAGTATGTGTCTGGCACTAACCTAATGATAAGAACTCTATGCCCAGATAGAGAGGTTAGAGAATGGGAGAAGTCAATGATTCACAGCAGGAGGAGGATATGATGTGTGATGTGCTATTGCTGGAATGAAGGTAGAGGTAGCCAGGGGGAAAAGAAAGTATGTGACGTCTAAAAATTAAGAGTGGTTCCCCAGAAGACAGCAAACAAGGAAACAGAGAACTGAATTCTACCAATAGCTTGATCAAGCTGGTCGGCAGAATTGTCCCAAGGAGTCCAGGTGAGAACTCAGCTGAGACAATACCTTGATGTCAGCCTGGAAGATTGTAAGTAGAACATCCAACCACACCACGATAGACTTCTGACCCGCTCACCCCTTAGGTGATAAAAGGATGTTCTTTTAAGCTACTAAATTTGTGGCAATTTGTTTTGCAACAGCAGAAAATTAATATTCTGATACAATTTCTTTGTACCCCATTTTCATCACTTGTACATTATGGATTAAAACTGTCTCTGTCTTACAGGTTTGCTGTGAAGATTCATTAAATGACCAAAGCACATAGGAAACAATTGAATGTCTTTATTATTTCTACTGACATGATAAGTAGCTTGTAATCTAACACAACCATAATCAGTGTGGAGGCAGAGAAAGAGCCAATGGCACATGATAAACTCTGGAATGTGTGAACATTCCTATAAATATCTGATGGATAAAAAATAATCCATCTGGAAAGTGGATCTGAGTTTGTGTGGGACAATAAGTTCTGCCTCCAGGGAGGAAAAGAAATAAAGAAACTAACCTGTAATTATGTGAAAAACTGCCCAGAAACTAACCTGCCCAGAAACTGCCCAGAAACTAACCTGTAATTATGTGAAGTGGAAATATTATTTTATGCTAGTTAGACTCCATACTCTGGGCAATTAAAGTTCAATTATATCTATCATATAAGATATTACTTAAAGTTTATTCCATAATAACATAAGGAGATTAGGACCCAGACATGCACAGAAGCAAGACCACATAAGGACACAGTGAACAGGTGGCCAGCTACAATTTAAGAAGAGAGGATGCCTCAAAAGAAACCATCCCTGCCAATATTTGATCATGGGTCTTTACCCTCCAGAAATGTGAGAAAATAAATGTTTGTTATTTAAGCCACCCACTCTGCAGTACTTTGTTGCAGTAATGGCCCCAAAACTAATAGAATTGATTGAGAAGGTATAGGTCTTATTCAAGGATTTTTTTAAACTAAAATAATAGACAGCTCTCTAGCTCTCTATTTTAATACTACTGTCTTAGTGCTCCTTCCTAAGAGATCTGTTTTACAATACTGAAGGATTTTGTATCTCGGCTTGAATATGCCTGAATAGTAAAAATGTCCCCATAGAAGTTTTAGATCTGTTATGTTTAGACTCAGACAATAGTCCTATGCTGAACATGGCTAAGTACAAGAATTCTGAGTGTATTAAATATACTAACTATACTTTATTCATTTAAATATATGTATACATATAGTCAATGGCTATTAAAAATGGATTTTACTAGTTATACATTAAACTAATTGTTTCCATCATTTTAATTTAATGGCCATAAAAAAATCTGTTTTGTGATACATGTGTCATACGATTAGCACATAATGTTTGCAATCAGTTCATTTGCATTCAGCCACTGAACTACATTTGCCATCTGCTGGCTCACTAAAACAGTTATCAATCCTTTCCAGCCATCTTGCATTGTGCTTGAGTCTTGCCATCACTTTGAAATACTGACAATACAAATATACTCTGTTTTAAAGGCCAGGGAATAAGGTGGCAGGTCCTGTGTGTGTAGCCAGGTTTGAGGTGTTCCACTATACTTCCTAGAAACTGGGATTATATAGCTTTGTGTCCAAGTCAATCAGATCAGATATGTTGGTGCCCAAGGTCAGTGTATTTATTGGCATGATCTTGCCATGAAGGCACATATCCTCTACTTAATGCAAACTCCTCCATTTAAGCCTCACAAGAGGAGAGTCTTACATAAGGAAGGTGAGGAAGCTGAAACCCAAAAGAGTATTGGGACTCAGTAAATAGCTGAGATAGACATAGGAGACACAGCCAACAATAGTATACACACTGCTTAAGTTCCCTGTATACAAAGTATGGATGTGGATATATTGAACTGAGGTCACACCTCGTCTAATGTTGAGATATTTTGGCATTTTCAGAATAAAAAGTGCAGGTCCTCTAAAGCCTTTGGCTTTGTGTGACTCCTTCACTCTTTCCAGGAATGCCTGGGTCCCTATCATAGGATGCTCTGGTGGCCCTGTCTCCAAATTCTCACTCTCTTATGTGGCTATTAACTGATTTTGAATATGTTATCCATATCTCTCAGGCCCAGTTTATTTAACATGGGGATGACTATAGTCATATCCCACAATATTCTTGGTGAGAATGAAGTTAGACAATCTACTTATAAAATGTGTACAATGAATGTTGTATAATTTCTTTTTTATTATACAAATAATAGTTTTCTGGAATTTAATATATACATATATTGATATAGTCATCTAAGGCAATTAACTCAAGCATAGAGTGATGTAGTTATCATATCTTGTGTACACACCAACACACATGGTCACAGGAACTAAAGCTAATGGACACATTATAGTGTAGACTGGTTTTCAGTTAATCATCACTTTCTTCTAATTACTTTATTGGAAAGTCTTCATTCATGAAAGGAAAGGGTAGAGTCTTTATCCTTTTGTTGGTGTCTGCACTATCTTGGTTCATTTTTGCAATGAACATTAAAGTATACATGAGAGTCAGTCTGTGAAATGGAGAGCTAGTCACTTTACAAGTTGCACACTAACTGCAGAGAATCTGGGGTGCCCTGAATGTGTGCTGCACATGCTTTGTCAGATTCAATTCTCTGGCTCCAAATAGGTCTCCGCTTTGTCTTTCATATGCCAGGAAAGCCCTGGACTTGGTGTTTCCCTTCTGCCTCTCTACCAGTTGGTATTCAAGCTATGAATTTATTGTCAAGAAAGCCTGCTATCAAAACACCTCAGAAAAAAAGTCTACCACTTCTTTCTTGTTGGCTTTAGACAGAAAAAAGAATCACTTTGAACCCAGGAAGTGTTAGCACATTACTCATATAACTTTTGCTTTATGGTGTTCCATCTCTTTCAAGAATCACCTTCCCTTACCACCTGTAGGAATTCAGTTTAGTGCCATTTTCCATTAGCTGCCAGAGCAGGACTTTTAATCTTTACCTGTTCCGTGGCCATTCACACATCAATTATTCTGTACATTTTTGTGTAGCACTTATGCTTTTCTCCAAATTAAAAATTTATTCTGAAGTCTAAGGATAAGGTTTGAGGTCACACTTTTCTTTCAGTGTTTTCAAAGCATTAAGCCAATGATGGCTGAGTTTTCTTGTCCTGATAACCCGTAACTGTCCTTTCAGACTATCTAACCTAAATACAGCCACCAGAAATATTCTTAAATCTCGCTTGTTACAGTGAACTACGCCTATTGCTTCCCTTCAGTATTCTCACTTGGATTATTGTATGATATATGATACTCACTGATTCTATATTGAGTTAACTGTATTGGCCACTTTCAATGTCTCCAGATGAGGTGGAAACATTAGGAAATCCAGAAACCAGTTAGAATGGTATCTTGTGCTTTTTTTTAAAATTCACTATTCAAAACAGTACATGCAAGTTCATATATTATCACACTTTTTTATCCCTTGTCTTAGTTTCTAATCGCTACTATAAGAAATTACCACAATCTTTATTGTTTAAAACAATACCAATGTGTTATCTCATGGTTCTGGCAATTAAAGTCTGAAATGCATATCATTGGGCTATAATCACAGTGTTGTCAGGGTGTGTTCCTTTCTGTAAGTTCCCAGGAGCATCTCTTTCCTGCCCTTTTCCATATCCCAGAGTTGTCTACATCTTTGGCTCACCTCTTCCCCAAACACCAAAGCCAGCACACAGGCTGTATCTTGCAAAATGTTGTATCTCTAGCTCTCTTTTACCTCTCTCTTACTTTCTTAAGGACTTTATGATTACTTATGGGCCCATCCAAATAATCCTGGATAATCTCCCTATTTTAACAGCCTATTAGCATTCTTGCCTTCCAGCAAATTTAAAGCCTCTTTTCCATGTCACCTAATATATTCATAGGTTCTAGGGATTAGGATGTGAATATCTGGGTGGTTGGAAAGCAATATTTTGTTTACCATATCTCTTATATATGTAATTATTTTGAAAGATTGGATAGTTTTGATATCCCAATTCTAGGGAAAAACAGACACAAAACATTTTATTTACAATGAACAAACTATCTCAAAAAATAGTCCAGGGAATTCAGGGAGGTCTAGCTCCTTTTATTGTCACCTCTACAAGGATATGATTGGCAAAGACAAAGTCAAGTTGTAATTTCCTTTCCTCATTGATGGTGGATTCAGTCGGATAATCACTCTCAATAGAAATATTAAGTAGACAGGCATCACAATTTGTTTAAAAAAAACATTTTTCAAAGGAACTTTGTCAAGTTTTATTAAAAACTTTGAAATTCATTTTTTAAAGACAGCGACAAATTTGAAAGGATAGCCTTGTTAATAAGTTAGCTAACAGAGAAAAATAAACTATCAAACAGAAAGTAAGAGGAATTAACTCACAACACATAATTGTCCCTTTAAAGAGACAAGTCACAGCACAAGTGCCTTTTTGTTTTGTTTGAATAACTAACTACCTGGGGCTTAATTTGTTATCTCTAGGAGTTCATTTTTTATATCCTTGAGAGCCCTAAGCAGATAGCATGGGCACCAGCTTCCCATTTTAATTCTTGAAAACCACATTCCAAGAATAAACCCATCTCCAGGAGAAAGAAAAAGGGAGAAAAATGGTTGCCAGCAACCTCTATTATCCATTTGCAGCAAAGAAAAAAGGAAAACAGTGAACACAGCACTTTCATCCCTGTCTTCTCTAATTGACCTGCAACAACAACCAAACAAATTCCTTCATCCCTTTATGACCTCCCTGCAAAGGACCAGAACTACTGGCCTCAGAGTCAACACATCTTCTTTCTTTCTTTTGCTGTTCCCTTTTTCCTTCTCTTTGGAAGAAAATAAATGAACTTTGTACTTATTTCTATCCTAATCCCTATATTGAAAATTCTTTCTCAAGCCTGAATATGAATTCCTAGCCTATCAAAGTTACTTTGTGTTTTTTTCCTTATGATTTTCTTGAGAATAATAGTTTGGCAAAACTTATCTCTATCTTTTTTCAGGAAAAAGAACTCAAAACGCTTTAATGAGTGCTTTGTTTCGGGAAGACAGACTATCAGGTATTGTTTAAGTGAGGCTCTCTCAACACATTAAAAAAACATTTAAATAACATTAAGATTCTTCCAGTGCTTCTGAACTATCATACATATTATGGCATAAAATCTATTGCCAAAGACTGAGACTTCTATTAGGAAACATAAGATATATAACATTTTAAAATCTGTTGAAGAAACTGTAATTTTGAAAATAAAAAGAAAATTGCAAACTGTATTAATATATTAAAGATAAAGTCTAATTCAAGCCAGAAGTGCATGAAATTCAAATGTGACACTACTAATCACTCTCAGTATATATGCATATAGTGTTTTCAGAGAAGATTCATGGTTTGAAGAGAAATTCAGAAGAATTGAAATCAAAAACCCTTGCATACTTACCAACTTCTACCCTAAAGGAATACAATCTGGCTCATGAATTTGTGCTTGTAGTTTAATACATCAGTATTCCAAAAGTAAAAATAGTATTCTTGCTTTCTTATTCTGAGCTTGTCCCACAATTTGACAAAAACGCAAGAAATATTGTACTGATCTCTACTGGAACATTTTCCATATTAGAGAAAAACCTATAGATGAATAGATGGCATATTTTAAAAAATTGTTTTTTATCATACCCATAATATAAAAGTGATATTAACTCCCTCACTTCATTTTCAAAATGCTTGCTTTATCCATGCCAGAAATGTGCTCATGAGAAATATATGCCTTTGATCTATTATCCTTCAGAGAGTATCCTTTTGTTAAAATGTAGGTATTCCTAAGATTGTATGATGTAATCATAAGACAAATGAAAACAATGATAATGACAATAAAACAATAGTAACAATTAAAATTTGCTAACTAACTGGCACCATGTTAACATAGGTACTATGTCATTGGTTATTCCTCTAAGCCCTATGAGACAGGTTTCACCAAGGCCTTTGGATGCAAGCAACAGAAATTAATCTAACTGATGTAAGTATGGAAGTAAAGTTCATAGAAACCACTCTAAGGAGAACATGACTTCAGCAAACATATTTTAATGTAAAGTTGAGCTTATTGAAAATAACAGTAAAGAAAAAATCTACACATAATTGATCATCAGGAGCCAATGTCAATAGCAGGACTTACGGTCATCCTCAGTGACTTAAAGGTGTTTTGAAAAGGAAGAAAAGGAATAGCCATCAAAGTAAAAAGAGCCAAGCAAGATAAAAAGAGATTGAATAATAACCTGGAATCACGGAATGGTCATGTATCCTCTGAAATGAATCTTCCTGGTAGAAAACAAGCCTCATTTTACGAATGTAGGAAAAATTGTTTTCTCAGTTTTCTGGTACAGGTGGCATGAGGAAAATAAAAATCTCCTATCAGAATCTCTAAACAATAGCCTCCAATCAACCAAACTTAGGAGCTGAATTTAAATTACACATATAGTATGAAAACACAAAGAAAGTGAGGGAGATGAGATGGAGATTGAAGATAACAGGTCTATTACATGTCTAGACCTAAAGCAATGTAATGTAATGAAAGCAATAAGGTCATGGCCCATGAAAAAAAAGGCTCAGTTGCCCAGAAGTTACTCTTTACTCTGTAACACAGTTGGAAATGTCTTAAAGCAAAGCTCGAAATGACTCTAAGGAGAAACTGACAAGCACAGCATTACACTGGGACATTTTAAACATGCACTGCCAATAAATCAAGAAGAAAAATATTCTAAAATGCAGAAGAATAAAATATCTTCTCAAAAAATACAATATTGAAAGCATGTGAGATATATAAAAATATTACATATTGAACTTTCTGGATGCAGATAAAGCAGGGCTCAGAAGAAAATGACTATCTTCAATGCATATTTTAAAAGAAGGAAGGTAGAAAATGTGCAAAGCATGAATTTAAGAAGTTAGAAAATGAACAATGAGAAAAAAATGAAAAAAGCAAAACAAATGCAAAAAGTGATCAACTTAAAAGCACAATCCAAAAGAAAACAAGAAAAAAGTAAAAAGTTCTGTCAAAAGTAACACAGTTGATGAACCTCTCCAGAAGAAAAAAAGTGAGAAAAATCACAAACATTAGAAATGAGAAAACAGAATTTTTTTTTTTTTT
>NW_003852428.1:12428975-12495574 GCF_000181295.1 Otolemur garnettii | reverse complement strand
TTTTTTTTTTTATTTGGGGGGGTGGGGCATTGGTTGCAGTTGTCATTGTTATTTAGCAGGCCCAGGCAAGACTCAAACCCACTACCTTTGGTGTCTGAGGCCTGTTCCCTACTCACTGAGCTATAGGTGCCAAGCCTGTGTGTGTATACACATTATTATGGGAACTGGCTTCTATGATCAAGACGGAGAAGACCACCAGTCTTACAGGCTTGAGACATGTGTGTCCAAAGGCTTGAGAACCAGTACAGCAGATGATGGAAGTCCCAGAGTCTGAAGGCCCAAGGACTAGGAGTTCTGATGTCAAAAGGAAGGGAATATGGGTTTCCCAGCTTCAGAAGAAGGGCAAATTCACCTTCCTTTGCTGTTTTGTTCCATCTCAGCCCTCAGTGGATTAGATAGTGCCGTGGATTAGATATTGGGTGAGGCCAGAACTTCCTTACTCAGTTCACGGATTCAAATGTCAGTATCTTTTGGAAACACTCTCACAGACATACCCAGAAATAACATTTTATCCACTATCTGGGTATCCCTTAACCCAACCAAGTATGCACCTAAAATTAACCACCTAAATGGAGATGCAGCAGAGATTATAAAGAGCATTATAATTTATATCACTAACAAATTAAAAAATTAAGAAAAATTGACAAATTGTTAAAAAAATATGGATTGAAAAAATGTGCCCACAGTAAGAAAATCACTTTAGGGCTATAGAACTAGTAAAGATGTTATATATTAAATCATTTTTTTATCTTTATAGTTTTCCCCTATAAGAAAATATTAGAGACAGAAATTTCAGTATATATCATACTGTAGGTAAGGGAAATATTATAGAAAAGAATGAAAACAGAGAAATTTTCCCAAACTCATTTTATAATGACAGCAAAGCAGACAGAGAAAACATGAGAAAAGAGAATTTTAATTTTAATATGAATGCTAAATTTCAAAATGAACCCCATATTTATGTCTTCCCATCCCCCCACACACATTTTATTATTTTTTTGTTTGTTTGGTTGGTGGATTTTATTACTTTCTGCCACCATAGACACACCGCCTCTGGGATGTATTATTATGTTAAAACATTGAGTCTCATTTATAATTCTTATTTCTATATAAGCATTTGAAACATCAGTAATCAAAGAAGAGAATCATTCGTATTATGTCACATTATGTATTAAAAATGGAATGTGCATATATACATGTGTAAATGTTTGTATATACATATATACATGCATGTGCTATGCTATTGGCACACATTATTGGGCACAAAGTGATTTCTAGTAACTTCTATGGGAGTGCTGCCTTGGTGGTGACACAGATGTTATCTCATAAGTATCGTGAGTCTGAACTAGTTCTGTTTTCCCCGACATGAACACGTACCTGGGAGTGCTGGCCCCAGAGAAGATACAAAGGGAGCCCGTGCTTGAGTTAGGGATGACAGCAAGTCACAGCTTCAGCAAGATTTTCACCGAGTGCCAAGGAAGGAAGCCAAAGTCTCTCCTAAAACCAACTGCCAACATCTCATGAAACTCTACTGTACTCTCAGAAAATTCATAAGCAAAGAGTGACATTCTATAAAAGGGGACTCGAGTCATGGCACCGGCATCTTACTGAGACAGGGACAACATGGGCTGAACACAAAGGCACGTTTCTCATCTGTCATTATCCCTTTGATAGATGGGATAATGGTCATCAATATTGGTCAATATTCCTAGATAGGAACAAATGGTCATCATCAGATCCCCAGAAAGGAAACTCAGAACATTATCAGAACAGTTGCCCGGCTTTTGTGTTCCATGGTGCATACACATGTGGGTGCTAAGCATGGTGCTCAGTAGAGAGTGAGGCAGGCATATGTATCACCCGAGCAAAGCCTCTTGAAGTGGGTTTCATGTGTTTACTTAGACACAGAAATAATAAATAGGCCATTGTGATGAGTGTCAATTTAACAGCATCTCCCCACTTAGACTCTGCAATAACTAACCTCTTCATCACATAAAATGACAACAGCTCCAGCCAAAGCACACTGTTAATTATGATGATTTTTCAAAGAAAAACCACACAATAATGGAGTTGTTGGATTTATAAGCACAAATAAATAAAATCCATTTGCAGCTAAAGTCCCTGGAACTATTTCCAAAATGTTCACTGATCTGGTGAAGAGATGATGGAGAGGATGATCTAACCTGGATCATCTAAGCTATCCAACCCTGGATCTATTTCAGCAGCCCTCCAGGTATGTGGACAAGGAAACCACAGGACAGAGGCAGGAAATGTATCTACACAGACTTGTCGTGGGTGAACTTTCTAGCTCACCTGGGATATTGTCTTAAAACATGCTCAGCTGTGTCCTTTTTGGATTATTACAAAGTGAAGGATTTGCTGTCTTATTTATCTATTCCCTGAAGAGCTGGTTGGGTAAGTACTGGGTGCACGAGTGACTCTAGATGTGAAAGGATGGATGGAGTCTGGGTACCTCATTCCTTCCTAGCAGAGGAGAAAAGAGCTTAAAGGACACCATTGCCTTAAAAGGAGTAGATTCTATATAGTTGGGAAAGATATGCCGGAAGAGGAAGCAATGACTAAAGGGTGAGATCAGAAGATCAAGGAATAACCAAGGCATAGCGTGCACAGGGAACGTGGGAGGAGGCAGTGGACAGGTGGACAAGAAATCGGTTCACAGAACCCAAGGCTGGGAGCCACCTCCTGCCGGTGTGTTCCCATTAGCCTCGAGGCCTGTCATTAGCATGTGTTACCAACACTAGTTAAGGTTTGTGAATGTTTGACATATTTAAATGGAGAGAAGGCTCCAGCAAATCCTTATAATCCCTTTAATGGATAGTACATTTCATTATACAGCCCTGAAGAGGGGAAAAATGGATCCGCAGAGAAATGCCAACAGGTGATTGTCACTTGGAGGTGCATCTGTCAGGGACACTTTGTGGAGAAAAATGAGAACTGCTGTTTTGTAGGACACCTTGCCTGGCTGGGACCCCCTTACAGTTTAATTATTTTATCACACAACCCCATAGATTGAATCCATGTAAAACTCTAACTCCATTAACAGGTCATATCAGCCTTTACACCAGACATGCTGTACACAGGTAATCAAATGCATGCCCAAATAATCCACCAAATTCATTTTTCATATGGCAATTCTGGCTGGAAAAGGACTGTGAAAAGACAGAATCAAGTGTGTCAAGAGGCTGAAGTGTGGGAAGAATAAAATGTAGAGGACATTAAAGTAATCCAAAGTCAGATGCGATGGCCTAAAATGCATGAACAAAGATGGAGCTGAAGCCTATTAGTGCATACCTCCAGTACAGCCTCATGAGAAGAAAATTGGGTTAAAGTAAAACTGAAGATACCTCCCCATAGAACTTACAGAGTTGGAGTTGACACAGCAGATGAGAAAAGAAGTCAAAAGTCTTCCCCATCTAGAAGTTTCACATCTTGAGGAGGCAGAATTTAATTATAACTACATGGAGAATGTGAATCTTTAGAAATACCCGGTGCACCATCGAAAACACGATGAGAGATTACAGGTCTGGCAATCCTGCAGAAACAGGGGAGTGACAGGTCTGGAAATGAAAGCAGGGTGCAGTTAAAGTGGTGGAGGTTGCAGGGGAAGAATGGGAAACCAAGCAATGAGAATCTGAAGACAGTGGGTCACTGCTCTGTGGAGTTGTTAACGACTTGGTGGGGTACCTGCACTTGGCATAGCCATTATGAAAAAGGAAACTGGAGAGGACACTAATTAATCACAATAACATATACTTGAGTGATGCAATTTAAGGCATGGTGGCACCTGGGACAAGTTCAAGTGTACAGCATCCTCCCAGTTAACAATCCCAGGAAGATAATTACCAAGCTTCATTGCTCTTTTTTTCTCCTGTTCTTCCACCTGATTTTTGTTGTTGTTCTTCTTGTTGTTCTCATCGCAGATCCAATTTCTCCACATTCTTTCTGATTCCTCACTTCCTTATCATTTCTCTCCATCAATCTCTCTAAAAATGTTACGATTTAGCAGCTATTTCCTTAGACCAATCTTCTACATCAGTTTTTAGAGGGAGAAAGCAAACGCAAGGAAATCCCCCAAACACCAGATTGACTCGCAGATGAATCCCGAAATGGTTTGTTTGGAGACTGGCCACTTTGTCAACAGGTCAGCAGAAAGAAACACATTCTGATTTATTCCAAGGGGGATCTGTGCTGGCACTGACTCAGACTGCAGACCCCCCCCCTTCTAACATGAGCACTTTGGTAAGAAAGGGTGGTTGAAGGGGAAGGAGATCTGATTGTAAAATCAGAAAGGATCCTTAGTTGTAAATACTAGTATCCACTCTCAGTAGTTTAAACAGAAAGAAACTTATTAATGCAGGTCCCACACTGACTTTATGGGAAGGTCAAAAACCACCCTGGGGTCTATACATCCAAATTATGGGCCCAAGTCCCCCCTACCAGGCTGCCGTGGTAAAGTCACGTTGCTTCCATCAGTGCAGGGACACGTGGCTTGCATCACTCATGCTGATGGAAATTCCTCTGCTATAAAGGAACTGTTTATAAAGGAAAATTGGTCTAAGGAAATAGCTGATAAATTTTAACACTTTTTGAGAGATTGATGGAGAGAAATAGTAACCCTCCAGTTACTGTTTTAAGAAGAGGTGGCTCCACCACACAGCCTCCTCCTTTTCTGGCTCCCCGTCTTCTGAAATGAAATTTGGGTAGGATGCATGTGGAGGACAGAGTCGAGGTCCTGTGCTAAGCCTTGGCTGCAAAGTGGGAAAGTGAGATCCCAACTCATACCTTGAGGGCATGGGACCCATAAGATGGAAAAGTCTCACAGATGAGAGACATGCAAGAGGTGCCAGTTATCTAAAAATAGACGGTCAATGTCACTACAGTACGGGAGCTTTTGATAAATACTGCAAGCTCTTTAGATGCTAAAAAAAGAAGTGGCCAATTTTATATTGAATGTGTGTCCTTATCCTCACCTGGTGATTGTTTCTCTAAGAGGGCATAATGCATCTCCTAGCACCTGGTGATAACAAATTAGTCATCTCAGACAGCTTCATTTAAGCTATAACTAGGTTTAGACAGCTGTGACTCAGCTACTTCATTTATTAAGTGCAGAGACTGCGTGAATTAGCAGAGATCACCCAAATTATCAGCAACAGAGCTCGAACTGGAATGACCAATTATACATGTTCAACATGACCTTCACATTTGTCCCCAAGAGTTACATGCCAGTTGAATCAGTCTGACTATTGCATTCTATTTTCATTTCCATCAGCTTTGTAATTCCAAAATGTCCTGTCATGTGGCTGAATATCCTCTCAAACATACTTTTAGTTATACCATTTGTCCCTCCTATGATCTGTTCTTTCTCTACCCAAGTCTGATCTGTGCTGGGCCCCAAATTGGTCACACACTGCTGTTTTTCAAACTTCACTTGTATTATTTCCTATGCCTAAAATATTCTTCCACATTTTCTGATTGAAAATCATCTACTAGTCCTTGGGCTGCAAATCAAGTATAACCTTATGTTTATTCCAACAGGCCAGACTCAGCTTAATAAAGACAAACGTGTGTAACATTGTGTCACTATTATTCATTTACACATATGCCTCCTTCAAAAATGTGTTAGTAACATTGCTTGTTCATCTTTGAATCCCTAGTAACTAAAATATTGCTTTACCCATATAGCCCCATAAATGTTTGATGAGTGAAGGATGCTATTTGTAAGTTCACCTTGTGTGATACACTCTTACAAAAAGTCTCTGGGTACTACATAAATGCATCAATATTAAATATTTTGGTAATGTGATTTTGTAAACATCTCCTTACTGATTCTTATCAGTACCTCAGGGAGTATTCAAATAAGCATTCAGTATATTTAATTTGAGGAGTATCTTAACTTGAGGCTAACTTTTAAACATTACCAATAGCATTGATTGAAAAATTAGAATACATTATATTATGTAAATTTGGGTTCTCTCAAGGCCATCTTTCAATTTACTTTTTGGAGAAAACTAACACATATACAAAATTTTTATGGTGGAAAACCCGATAGGCATTTTAAAACCAGATTTTTGCATCCATATTATAGGTGAATGAAATGAATGTGCTAATGGTGCAAGGCTTAGATATAATCAGAATCAGAAAATTTACTGAGCCAATTTTTTCTTACCAGTTCATTTCGACAGTCATATCGTGAACTAAGGGAGATTCCATTTCCTGGAGCCAAATTAAGATTATAAAGAAGATGACTTATATATATCTAGTGTAGGGCTTTCAAAATGTGGTTAAAGAATAAATATGATTTCATAAGGTCAAAGTCAATCAACTGTAGACATTAAAATCTAATGTATAAGAGTTTATAGACATCACTAAGCTGGAGCCTGGAGATTCTGTGAAGAATTTCTCATGTCATCTTCTTTATGCTGGTGCAGAACTTAAAGGTTAACAAGAAAATTCTATAGTGCATAGCACATTTCTATTAGATAGGTACTCTATTAAGGCTTTTACCTTGACAACTATCAAAGGTTTCAATAGACCTGGATGTTAAATTAATGACTGCATTCATCACACAAAAGAGATTATTTCTTTCCATTGAGTGTATGTCAAGGCTGTCTGAATTTTTTTTTAAATGAATACTTCTTATTCCATCTTTCAAGGTAGGGCTTGTGTTTGCGCCAACACACTAAGCTTCGCTACCTTTCTAATATGAGCAGGGAACAAGAAATAAAGGATGAAATTCAAATTGAACAAAGATCAGTTGGCTGGAGCAACAGGCTCAGTTGATCTAGGGAGGAGCAGGAGGTGACTCCTGTGCTTCTAATTGTGTTATAGTTATATGGATAATTCTCATCTCCCTACAAAATAACTTGCATTGGGGCGGGAATGAGGTTTTATTCCTTGGAAAATCCTTGGTAGAGAAAACAAATGTTTTGTGCAAAATATGTGTTGAATACCCTTTATCATTGGTGATAGATGATAGCTTCATCACTGGGTAGTAGCATTAAAATTATTTCCATTTCATTTTCATTGTTTGCGCTTTGCTACATTCCTAATATGTATATAAATATTTGTCTTATTATAAAAACACAATGGTTCAAAGGTTATTCTTTTTGTTAGGATCACAGATATATTAAGCTCACACTGACATCACTCTGTTATTTTCATTGATTCTAAAATGTATCTTTTTAAAAATACTTTGACTTCTCTAATATCTGTACAAATTTCATAGTCATTTTCTCCCTATCACTACTGAGTATGCAGAAATTACCTTGTAGTTGGCACTGCCTGTGAATGGTTGAACTTGGTCATAGTGGTTCAGTTGCCAACTGAATTGAGTAACGTTCATTTTTGGTAATACCTGAATGAGTTTTACATCTGTCTAAGATGCATTTTAAAATATTACATTATGATTCAGCATTGAATCCACAAGTTACTGTTTAACCAGAAGGACATGAAAATAGCATAATGGGGCATATACTCAGTGCGAAATTGATCTTTAGAGGAATACTCACATTCCATAGTTTCTTAACAAAAAAATGAGAGAAATTGATTTTCTTATGGAATCTAAGGGAGGATATAATCCACAGGAAGATAAATTTTTTACAACTTCATTGCCGAGATATGTACAAAAGAACTATCCAACATAGACCAAGCAGTACAACCAAAAGCAGGATAAAGGGCTACAACCTGAAAAGCATAAAAAAGTATTTCAAAGTAATGACTCAATCAAATATAATAAAGTTCTTACAAAAATACAGAATAAGAAGTCTTAATGACAAGGCAAGGCATCGTTGTGTCATAGTACAATCCCAAGTGGTTTTGGTTTTTTGTTTGTTTGTTTGTTTTTTAGCTTTTTTAGTAGAAATACGCTTTCTCTTAGATTTGATGGCAACTCAGACTCAATAAAATATAGTCACTTCCATCAGAAAAAGCCAGGGAAGTATGTTAAGATTAGCAGCAATTCTCATATTCTTAAAGTCTGAGGAATGTTCCAGCATGGTCTTCAACAAAGTGAATTTACTAAAATGCCTCAAATCCAGCATATTGAAAACTCTACAAATGCTTCTCTTCTGCTCCCAGCTTCCCCACCTCAGTTCTGTGTCATTTCCTCCTCCCCCTTACTGGGATGTCGACTGTGAGTCCCTGTTATGGGCATTCGGTATCTATCTAGTCACCCTCATGTTGGTACCTAATTCCTGGGTCACCGGCTGGACCTGTTTGTACTAAAGGATACCAGATGTTGATCTGCAAATGTAAAACTGTTGTCTGTCTTCAAGCCTTGTGGTTCTCCAGGTGTCTCAAATAAAAATGGAAGCATTTTCAAAATTTTTTGATGATATGATACTTTTCATCAAAAAAAAAGATTAATTTTCAACTGATGGCTTAAATTTTGAAAATTTACCACATTTTACAGAATTGTATACTTTCTCTTTCATTTCTCCTATTCCTGGAATTCACAAATAATCAAATTATGGTACTTAGAGCATGGGGATCTTCATCTTTCATGTAGTTTCACATCATTTATAAAAAAGTTAGAATCCATGAATACTGATTGCCAAAGGGCAGTGTTGCCCTTTCTAATTTCCCCTTCCCTTATCTTCAGGCTAGTCTTACGATGAGTACATCTGGGTGTTAAAATGACCTGCAGAAGTGAGAGATGAACCATCCTGCCTACTGCGACACACCTCACCTGGCGATCAAGGGAGAGCATCCACTTAGCAATCAATACTTGGCTATAGATCGAGATTGGGAGCTGTCACTTGGGTGTCATGGGAGAGCAAATGTTTACCTTCATAACTAGACGTGCTCCAGCTTGAATATTTGCTGCACCAAGACTTAATCCCCGTTCAATCCACTCAGCTAAATCACCCTGCATGTTTGCTTCTGACTCAAAACACTGAAAAGGAGAAGCCTGAGAACCCCTAAAACACACCTTCAACAGATAGAAAAACCCCACACAATAGAGACACCTAACTAAAGGAAACTAGAAACTTCATTCCTCATAATGATCTAAGCACAAAAACACTGGCAGGATGGATTTCACAAAAATAAAAGTCAAAGATTTCAATCACCCTCAAATGCAGATGCTGGATGCTGATTTTTATCTGCTGGTGGCATCAAGTGTTGACGTTCAGTAAGTATGCTCCTTATCCGTCCCTCCATCTGAACAGCCTCTCATCCCTCACTTCAAAGTAAGTCTCTCGCTGGTTGTGAACTTACAATCTATATTAAAGATTTCTAAACAAGAAAAAAAAAAAGTAAGTCTCTCCAGGGCTTGGCTCTTGAAAAAAAAATACTAAAAATGAATCAAATTTCAAAAATTCTTACAGAGGAAAAACATGATTTTATAGGAAAACAGAGGGAAACGATTATAGAATTCTTTTTCAACTTTTCTGTTCTTTCTCTAAATTTTCTGCCTAAGCAGCAGCCTGTCCTCTGCTCTCTCTCCAGCCATGGTTTTTCTCCGCAGCAGCCACATGACTTCCTTCCCATCTTTGCAGGTTGCTATATTTCTTGCACGCTTAGCGGTGGTACTATACAGACACGGGAAACGAAACGTTCAAAACTGCTTTTGGAGGTACGATACCTGCTCTTGTGCCATTTCTGTAATAGATAAGTCACTTCAATTCAGAAAAGCTGTCCCCTTCTCTTGCATGTGGGTAAGACATGAAATGGTCAAGAGACCATGACTACCCAAATCATGTAGAGCCATATAAAGTCCACCCTAGCGTTACAATGTCCTTTTACATGGTATCAGGTATCAGGTCTGCTGCTATCTATCCCTTGGTAGGTACAGAAATTAGAAGTGAGCATTTAGATATTTTTATATAAATATCTAAAGACCAGTGAACACATCTCACAGACTAGGGTGTAACTAGCTTGATGTTATCAAGGGCAAGTGATGAGTCACTTTTAGTGTGAACTGACACCAACCTTGGTCTGTGACAAGTTGGAGAAAAATGACTGGTCTTCACCACACGTGATATAAGACATTGACTCTGAGTGTGCTCTCACCTGCTTTTCAAGGATTTTTTTTTTACACGTTGTCCCAAGCTGCCCCTCCTCACAGAATCTCTGCAATCTGTTGAGAAACTATGCTAAGGATTTAATATCTCTGAATCTATGTTAAAAATAGATGTTCTGGGGCTACAGACACTTGATAGGAACCCTTGGACTATGCACATTTATGTGCAAGGATCTTCAAATTCCAATACAAGTCTTCAGCAACACTCCACGAATATATAAACATCCATGGATGTATGACAATTAACTTCATGAATTCATCCTGGAAAAGAGCTACATACTACATTGCTGAATATCACTATGGTCACCTCTGAAGTACTTCCCTTAAACAGCTATGGACCAAGATACCGAGTCCACCATTCAAAGCATTTTTGGAGCTCTTTTTCTGGAACGGCCATCAGAGCCATCGTCATATAAAAGTCTGACAATTAAGTTCACAGACTTGCTACCATACACATCCTATTTACATTTGCAGGACTGTACAAACAACTCCATAGGTTTAATAACCTTGGTATATCTGTGTCTCACACCTGCGTTCATGTGGACAAGTCACTGTGCCATGCTGAGTAGCGTTCATTATTGTTGTTTTGTGTTTTCAGGTTTTGGGGTGCTGTATAGTGACAGTTCTGATGGTCATTCCAGAAAAAGAGTTTTAAAATTTTCTCTGATGGGGACACTAGGCACTGGAGTCAGTGCATAGCTTCCCAGGAGAGTATTTTGAAGATGACCATCAGCAAGGAGGGATGTGGCACTTTTTCTAGGATGAGTTCGTGAACTTTATTGTCAGGACTCATAAATCTATCCCTTCCCCAACTTCACTCCAACTATTCACAATTTAGCTATGCTTGCTTCAACAAAGCTCTGATAGTTGTATCATCTCTAGGCAGAAGCTTCCCCATCCGTAGGCAAATCTATCAGCACTCCCAATCTGTGAACATATAGCAGTTGTAATATTACTGCCTTAAGCTAAAGGGATTAATCTCAGAGAATAACTGAGATTAATCTTTGGGGGACAAGTGAGTATCTATGGGGGACACGTGGGTATCTATGTTTCAGATCACACTCTTGACAAGGACCAGGCTGTGCACCAAAGAAGAACCATATACCTTGACTGTGCGTGCTGTGTCCAGTGCACACACACCCACAGAGACACCGCAGCTGCTGTGTTTCTACTGAAGCAACTGCCTTTTGTCTGAAAAGAAACTTACAGTGAAGCAACTTGCAGACTCAGCTTTGGCCTGGGCACTGAATAAAGATAGTAAAATTCCAAAATTTCACTTAGACATTGTCATCTGGATCAGAATAGGTACTAACGTTTTTACCTAAGTTAATACAAACATACTCCTCTTTAATCAAGAGGTTGCATAGCTGGTAAAAGACTTTGGGGTTTATTCCTGCCCCATCACTTCCTGGCATATGGTTTCCAGCAATACGTCAATTTCTTTGAGGCTATTTCTTCATCTTTCAGGTGAGCATAACAATATATGTTTAAAGTGCTTAACAAACTGTCTACCATTTAACACATACTCAATACAAAACATTCTTTATCTGCTTTTATTTTTCATAGGATGTCTCTTCAGCCAAGATGTCTTTTTTTAATTAAGTCATAAACACATAGCTCATGTATACATTAAGGCATTTATGAGGTACAATATGCTCATTTTAAATACAATTTGGAATGCTTACATCAAACTAGCTAGTGTACCCTCCACCTCATTTACTTAATTATTGTGTTAAGACATTTACACTCTGTGCTTAATAGATTTGACATGTACCCTCGTAATATGCACCATAGGTGTGGTCCCACCATTTACCCTCCCTCCATCAAACCTCCCCTCCCTTCCCATCACCCTCCTTTTCCCTCCTTCATCCTGGGCTATAGTTGTGATTTATCTTTCATATGAGAGTGTGAATGATTATAATTGGTTTCATAATAGTACTGAGTACTTCAGCCAAGACTTCTTATAGAGCCCACCCCAACCCACCTCCTTAGATGTACCTTTGGAGTGTGTGTAACTGGTAAGTTCTACATGGATAAACATTCATTACCTCCAATAGGCAGAGTGAAACCACAAGACAGGCAAAGGAAAGGAGAATCTGCCTCAAAATCATGGTGAAGGATGGCTCTCTGACCCTTCCAGGATTCTGGTAAACTTCCCTATGGACCGGGTCTGCCGGTATCTAGGAATTGGAAGGAGTTTATTCACTTTGGGATTAAGAGAGCAGGTCTTGGAAGTGTTCTTCTGACAACACTGACGTGTCATCACCCCTGAGGACCAATAACTGACGTAGAAATATGAGAATCATTGGAGCTGTCAGTAATGATGTAACAATTAAGTGCAACAGGAGTGGAGAGTGGGGGGAGAGAGAGAGGGAGGATTCTGCTCAGGACATCCACCAATGCTAGGAGTCGACACTTGGGCTGAATTCTGAGAGTGACTAAGCCAAAAAGATACACCCAGGGAAGAAGCTCAGTCTAAGTAAATTTTCCAGAAAAAAAAAAAAAATAGTATAGCTAAAAATGAGAGCTGGGGGTTAGAATAATTTTACACATATTGGTTTACTTGTTCTGCACTCATGTACATTTCAAGGATATTAAGAAGACATTAGAAAAGTACTGGCCTCAGGCAAAATGTAAAACACTTTCCCAGACACCTGGCAAAAAGAAGAATCATTTCCACTTATAGCTCTTCATTGGATAAGTTTTTTGAGCTCTAATGATTTTTTTGTTGACTTGAAAAAGATGAATATTCATCAATACAATTGTATGAAATAATTATTATCTTGCCAAAAAAATAGAAATCAACTTCAAATCTTAATTCAGGTATCTCTCATTGGAATGCAAATAGTTGTACACAGGGAACTTCCAACTTATGTAAACCATTTAGCCTCTAGAAGTTCCATTCCGCAAAGAAATGATTGCAATGGAGTCCACACTTCCCAAAATGCATTTCAGCCAGGGTTATACCTTCAGGCTGTTTGTGGTGTTTCTCAGTAGCCAAGACATATTATTAAAAGGACAAAGTAGTAAGTGCTTAATTGGCTTTATTTAAATCCACAATGTGGGCTGTTTTCACAGTTATGCTGTATGATATGTAAACAAGCTCTTAAATTGTTGGGGATTCACTGAGGGTACAAAGAACCAGGTTACACTGAATTGCATTTGTTAGGTAAAGTCCCTCTTATAATTCTTTATCTAGATTGTCTGTGTTTCAGTAACTCTGTATTTTATACAGTATCTGTGCAGTTTGTTTATTGATAGCACAGCACACCTGTTATCCGTCCTCCCTTGCCTATTCTAATTATTAATATTACCCTTCCTGTGATCAAATAGTTAAGCCCTCAGAGAATGCCACCGGAAGGCAAACCCCTTGGTTACATTGTAGTGTTAAGGGCAAGCCCCGTTGATCATCCTGTCATTTCTTGGAATGATTTCCTGGTTTTCTCTTAGCTTTCTTTGACAGCTTTTTCTTTTACCCCAAATATCTATTCCCTTACTTCCTCCAATTGCTTTATTATTTAGTGTCAGAATTTCACATTCACAGGAGGCAAAGTGTTTTTGTCTGGCTTTTGCTTTCTTTTAGTATATTGAGCATTTGTTTTTGCAACTGACATTTACTTTGGGGATGTTATTACAGCACAGAGGGAAAAAAGTTAGAAATATGGCTTTATAAAGGCAAAAGCCATCGTCTCATAGACAGTTATTTTGCATTTCACTTCCAAATGTTATAGTGGATGTGCTTTTTTTTTTTGTTTATTTGTTTTTGTTTTCTTTTGAAACCTGGTCCTCTCTGGATTGGGTTACAAGAAGCCAGAACAGATCTCCTTTTTTTAATTGTATCACTTTATTGAGACACCACAAAGTTTACCCTTTAAGCTATACATGTCATTTCAGTGTCTTTCGAGTATATCACAAAGTTGTGCAACTATTACCGCTACCTAATTCTACAAACTCAATCCAAGAACAAAGACTGGCTGGTTGCCTTCTCCATCTTGGGGGGTTTTGCAAAGATAGTGACTTTGAGTTATCCATGAGAGCCTGGCATAGCCTCTAGTCATCACTACCATGTCCTCAAGGCACTTGGACAAAACAAAGATTTGTGGACTCCCTAAGGGTCCTGAGTGACAGAATTTCTAGTCCCCAGCCTAAGAGGGATAAGTAAATGAAGAACACCAGTCTCTGTGATGCCCCCACCACCTTAAGCCAGTCCTAGCACCCAGCTCCCTCCAGACTTCCCCTGCTAACCTCGCTTCCCTGGGAAAGATGGCCATATTGGGTCTCTTAGCATGGCTCCTTGAAATTTGACACTTTGAATACCTTCCTTCAAGGCTAAGCAGATCAGGCAGGGGCTGCCTTCTGTAGTCATCAATGATGTTCCAGGGTCACTGCTGCCATCTCTGCTCAGCTTCCATCTGATAGAGCTACTCCAAGCAGGCACCTGGCATCACCTTGATAGGCTCGGTCAGCACCACTGTTTTCTCTGTTGGGGTCTTATTCTGGTCCACCAGCTACACTTACACCCCCAGCTCCTGGTCATCTCTGTACCAACCCATACCTTCCCCTATCAAAGACGTTAAGCTCCCCCTGCCTGGCCACATACCTTTTTACCTGGGCCACACGTCATACAAGACAGTAAGTTCCTGCTTCTTCTGAGACTTCTCCTTATTGATAAATGGACCCTCTCCACTTTCTTTCAGGTCTCAAAAGCAAATCTTAACATATCCATGAAGACTGGATTTGAAAGCAGAGAAAAATCTGAAAATGTTTCATAAATGTTATGTTTTCCTATCTTCCTACTGAAATAAATATTTTACTTTCCTTTTGCCAAAGACGAGTGAAAATTAACTATATACATCAGGTATCAAAGCAAGGTAAATATTGTATGCACAACTTTCTAAGAAGTTCACAGAGTATCTTTTCTGCAGCATACGGTTAAATTGCATGCGTCTCCTTTTTGCTGTGTTATTGATTTCTATCAGAAGATGCCAAGGGGTGTTCATATGATAAGTTGCCCTACGAATGGTTTTGTACTCAGACAATGAAATGAGAGATGTTCATCTATAGCCATAGTCCAGATGCTTCCTTGAAAATGTTGCATTTAATGCTGTCAAAAATTTTCTGTTTCAGAAAAAAAAAGAACACAACAACAACCACTAGCTTCCCTCTAATGGACATACCTTGTCTTGTGAAGCCAGTGTCAGCCAAACTGTAAAACCACATCACAGAAAATGTGATTGCCAGAGGGGGAAAGAATCCTAAGAGAAAAAGCCCAGTGTTAAAATATTTAAACTTCTATATCCTTTGTAATCAATGGTTAAGATTAAACTGAGTGTTAGTAAAATGTAATTTACAGCTGCCAATAAAAATTTGATTCCTAATGCCCACATTTAAATTTATTTTTTACTTAATGACCTGGAAGATATATTCTAGAATATTCAGAACTATATGGGTCACTTAAGCTAAACATGCATTGAAAATATAGAGGAAAATTTAATTCCAGAGCATCCTATAATTTTCAAAAAGTCCCTCCTCCTGCAAAAAACAATGATGTCATGATGAAGGGCAGAACAGAGAAACCTGCTTCTCATGAAAAGCCTGCTTTCATCTGTGAAAATAACCGAAAGCAGTGAACCATGTAGTTACTTGGCTGTTATTTTGATTAAAAATACATGGAAATCTATTCTTGTTTCCACCTTTCATGGTCCAGCACACCGAGAGAACTCCACACCAGGCCTTTGGAGGCACGGTGACAAAGCGTATTATCCAAACAAATGTCAGAAATCTACCACATGATTATATCTCTCCTAAAACTGAGGACTTCTACACCACAGAAAGCCAGGTTTGGAACTGGGAAAAAGGTAAAACACTGCAGATAGCCACACAGCAGAACTGGGGGGGGGGGGCTGCGACTTAACAGGGAGTAGATGAGACAGATGTGATGGTGCACACCTGTCATCCCAGCTACTCGAATGACTGAGGCAGGAGCTTCACCTGAGCCCAGCAGTTCCAGCCTGCAGTAATCTGTAACCATGTCATGTCTCTCTCGCCTGCGTGACAGAGCGCCTCAAAAAATAAAGAGATAAATAAAGGAAACATTTTCATAAAAGTAATGCAGTTGTGAAGGGGTTGAATAATAATACAAGCTATCTATTATTCCATACACGTATAGACACATAGTGCTCTATATACATGTCATCATGGATTATTAATTCAATATATAGACCAGTGATTTTTCAACCACTGTGCCACAGCACACTGTTACACCATGAAAGGATCTTAGGTGCGGCCCCCCAAATTTTTAAAGATCACTAATTAAATTATTTTTGAAAAAAGTTCAAAGTACTGTAAGTATGTTCTTTTCTTTTTCACTTTTTTTTTTGATCAACATAACTTAAATGTGCCGTGGAAGTGTATAGGTTCAAATGTGCCAGGAGATAAAAATGGTTGAAAACCACTTAGCCTATGTAGAATAATGTAAATAGATAGATGTACTGAATGAGCCAGGGGTCGATATGTGAGACCATGTTCCATGAATACAGACGCATATCCACACACAGATAAGTTTAATGGAGGTGACAATAAGATTTATTAAAAACTTTATTAGCCCAGATCAAGATCCCTCAGAAGATCTGCACATATACGTTGCGTATGGACATATAAAGACTTTGAAACTGGACAAGACCATGAGTCACTGAGTGGATCTTTTCTCATGTCACACATTAAAAAAATAAAGTTTCCACAGGTTACATGGCTTGCCTCTAATTTCCAAATTATTTCATTTCAGTGGCAGTTCCAGGAGAAATCTGAATGATAGCCTATGCTATATGACAAGAGGATTAAGATTTATTTCTCACATTAACTATAAGTAAGTATAAATTGGTGATGGGTACACTAAAAGCCATGATTTCACCACTATACAATTCATCCATGTAACGAAAACCCACTTGTAACCCCTAAATTCAAGGAGCTTTTTAAAATAATTAAATACATAAGTAAAAATAAACTATAAATTTAAACTCTAAAAATGTTACCTACACGGGTAATACACGGGTTACTATGCACACATGTATTTCCTTGTGCTGTCAGCTGATAGGACCTAAAAGCAGTGACATCCCAGTAGCAGTAGCACAGCTAGAGCCCAGACCTCAGTTTGTAACAGCCTTCTTCAGGGTGTAAGAGGAGCAAGCTCTCAGGGCTAAGGGCTAATGTGAGGAGGAAAAAAAGGAATATAAAAGATGAGCCTAGAGTATTTTGTAATGCCAGAAAGTAAGGAAGAGCTAAGAACAATGCCAGGCTAATGGATCCCTGGGGTGTGTCAAGGGATGTGGGAGGTAACAGAAAGGACTCCCAGTTGCAAAGCAGGCATTGAGCAAAGAAGAAGAAGAGGAGGAAGAGGAGGAGGAAGAGGAGGAGGAGGAGGAAGAGGAGGAGGAAGACAACTCATATTTTTTGAGCAAAGCAATAATAAGTTTCTGTTTTTTTTAAAAGAAAAATAACATTATATTCCATTATAAATCCAAAATATACAATAAATATCCATTAGCCCCTATAGACAAATCAAATAGTAAATAACTGAAAGAGAATAATCTCTTTGCAGAATTCCAAATTCATATAAATACTCCAGGAAAGGAGAGCAAGTAAAGCCTACTCCTTAGAGGCCATCAGTGCCCCGTGACTGCTTTTCCAAGAGTACAGTATGGAAAGGAATAAAATTCACTTTGCAGTGGAAAAACATGACAAACGTCACCTCAGCCAAGTGATCTAGGCTATCGTCATCATTACTGTCATTTGATAATATTCACTGTTGATGAGCTGTGATAAGGAGTAACCCTATGGGACCATTAAGGCCTGATTGTAAAAGTGCTGTGTCGCTCCCCTTGGTTTGTTTGAGATACTTCCTATTGGAATTAAACGACCGTGCTGCGAGGACGTTCCAACAAGGCCACGGGAAAGGCCACATGGAGTGACCCCACGTACAGCATTTTCTCTCTATTAGTGGAAGCCACTGCGGGGTTTTGCCCAGGATTGGGAGGAGGAAATAGTCCCCAGCATTTAATGGGAACAGAGCCAAGCCTACATTGTAAGAAATGAATGTGGAATGGGAACTATTGTTGCAACAACTTTGGGAAATACAACCTGACACAGGTGGCAGCTGGAAAGCGAGACAGAGCCAGAAGGTGTGTTTGATTACATACAAGTGATACAAGCAACTGTGGGGAATAGTGTATTAAAAAATGGAAAATATGAATACCTAATGAAAAATAACTCAGTAGTATAAAGTTCCCACAAAGTTCCCACAGTAATTCAGTAGTATACTACTGAAAAATAATTCAGTAGTATAAAGTGATCCGGCTCTGAAACAGAGGTGAGAGAATTAGCCTAGAGCAACTGCTACACAGTATCGGTGAGAATGTAATTGAAATAGTAGCCCATGGCTTCCAGGAAAGACAGCTGTAGAACACTAATGGATTGGGAGGAAGGCAAAGGTCCGGTGAACTGTGCTGCAGTTGAAGTTCCCATGTGGCCAAGTTGAGCAGACAAGGCAGAAAGAGGGGCAGAGAATGAGAAGCTTTGACAATGTTAAAGGTTCCACAGAGCCAAGGTCTAGGGTGTGGCATTGGGCTCAGTGGGGAAATGGCTGAGCTGCAGCAGAGATAAACTCCCTGCTGATAAAGTCAGGAAACTAAAAGGCTGGGACGTGGGAGGGGGGTCCCTGTCACATCAAAGAGACAGGAGTGGTGGCAGGCTGTGAGATCAACGTCTTTATTGGATAATGGACACTCAGGAAGATATTACAAGTGACTTAATGACAAGGGCTCAGAGAAGAAGTGGTATAATCCAAAGACGTGAGCTGTAGGAGAGGCAGGCACACAGGCCAGGCTGGAATCACACAGCTATTAGTTCTTAAAAACTTGAAACCGTAACACATAGCTTTGTAAAGAAATTGTAGATTTTCCCCAAAACTAAAAAAGTACTTTTTATTGTGAGTCTGATGTTTCCTACCAAAAGATAATTGATGAAGAAGCGTACTCTAACAAAAGAAAATATATAATTTTCAAAAACAGAGCAAGTTTCTAAACGTTAGGCACCTTTATAGTAACACAAACATTCAATATGATTTTAGCAGATTTTTAAAAGCATAGAGGAATTATCCAAATTAAAGTTAAAATTCTATCAAAAGATGCTAAGTAAAAAATGTTTCTAAACATTTAAATATCTGAAGGCATTGTTTTTCTTCAAAGATAATGTTAAACAAGGAGAATTATTCAAAATTAAGGCCTCATCTATGATCTTAAATATTTTTCATTTCAAAACTTGTCTTAGAAATAGGGAATATGAAGTCAGAATAGGAAAATAATTTGAAACCCCGTATTCAGTAATTACTCTATTATTAAATAAATGGCGTTGGCAGAGTTACTTTACCTCTCAACTCTGTTTTCTCATCTTTTAAATCGGGGGAGAAGGCTGATGTCTAAATTATTGTACATTAATTTTCCAGGATACTACTAGTTAGTGAAATAATTAATTAATTAAAACTAATTTTGGGCTCAGCACCCATAACTCAGTGGTTAGGGCACCAGCCACATACACCGGGGATGGCAAGTTCAAACCCGGCCCAGGCCTGCTTAAACAACAATGACAATTGTAACAAAAATATAGCCCGGCGTTGTGGTGGGCGCCTGTTGTCTCAGCTACCTGGGAGGCTGAGGCAAGAGAATCACTTAAGCCTAGGATTTGGAGGTTGCTGTGAGCTGTGAGGTCATGGCACTCTACCCAGGGCAACATAGCAAGACTCTATCTCAAAAAAAAAAAAAAAAAAAAAAACTAATTTTGTTTGTGAACAAAACAGACAAAATCCTCATTTTTTTACACTGTAGTTAGTGGACACATATTGAACAATAAACGTAATATGTGAGCAAATCATGTTTGTTTATATGTAATGAAGGTGGAGATGGGATGTTGGGTTGAGGTGTCAAACTGTCCAGTCGGGACATTTGAAAATAAATAAATAAAAGTGTTTAGTTCCATTGGTTACAGAAAGGCAGAAGTAGAAACAATCAAGAACATCATAAACGTCCTAGCCTTTTAGGTGATAAAGACAGAAAAAAGCATCAGGTGAAAAATAACTGATTGTTGTAACAAAGGCAAAGGCATTCCTAATACAACCTTCTGCCCACGTCCATCTCTAGCCAAGTGCATCATCTGAGAGGAGGTGGAATAATTCTGCTCAGCAATGAAGACATTATCTGAAAACAGGAGCTAGCCAGATATAAGATTATGGACAATCGCTCTTGCCAATTACCTCAGATTCTCCCTAGGTGCACCCTTAGGACACAACTGCTGAGAAAAACTAGTCCAAGGACTCTCAAACTCAAAGTACTGCAGAGACACAAAAACGCAAAAAATAGACATAAAAAGTAGGAACCAAAATACAAGATGGATAAGTTGAAGACACCTCTCTCTGGATTCACTTTCCATTATTGGGTATCCCCTCAAAATATCAGCTTCAAACAACAAATTGTTATTATCTCCTAGTTTCTGTGCATCAGGAATCCAAGGATCTCACGAGGCTGCAATCAAGGAAGCTGTCAGTGAGGACTGCAGTCATCTCCGCTAGAAAGGGAGAGGATTCTCCTCCAAACCCCCTTGCATGGCCACTGGCCGGCCTCAGGTCCTCACTGGCTATTGGCCAAAGACACAAGATTTTCCCCAAAAGGGGCTTCCTATAAACTACTACTACAGCTTGTTTCTTCTGGAATGAGGAGAGAGAAGGAGAAAGGGTACCCAAGGCAGAAGCCACATTTTGGGGGTACACAAGTATCCGAAAAGACTTCCCATCAATTCTGCCCTAGTTACCTCATGAGATACACACACACAAATGTAGATCACCTCCAAAGGGAGGGAATTATATGTACTGTAGATACCAGGGGTCAGGGATCTCTGGGACCATCTGCATCACACTCCTTCTGCCTCTCTAGTCTTTGCTCTCTAAAGAGAGTCTGTAGAAATTTGACTGAGAAGGACCCATTCACTGGGGTTCATTCTCATCCAACCACCTAGGCTTTTGATTCTAACCCCTCAACCATCCTTGGTGATGGGAGAGCATATAGTGGGCTTTTCCTGAGATTTCTTATTAACTATCATTTAACATAAAATTTCCTCTGTGGGTCTCTTCTTAAAAATATAATTCTATAAAAAAGAAAGGAGATAAATCAATAGAGTAAGAAAGGGTTAATGAATTAAGCAACTCCTTTCAGCTGCTCAAAGACCAGCTGAAATAATCACCTGCTTTAAAACAAAGAGAAGGGGCATTTTTGTATTAACTCTCACACTTTAGTACCCAATTTCCCATGCAAGTTATCATTCCACATAGATCTCTGAGAATCGTCCATGTCACTAAAATTTGTATTTAAATTAGTACATGTTCAATGCATTTGACCAGCTGCCTCCTCTCGGGGTCCTCAGGGTGTCATTAGCACGTTCTTGCCCTGAGTGCTTTGAGACTAAAATAGAGACATCAATATGGCCAATAGCAATTTATTTATTTGGCCCCAGAACAGCTAATTTGTCTTCATGTTCTAGCAGCTACGACTCTGGCCACTGTTATCCTGTTTGGTTGTGGTTGGTATTGGCATTTGGTAAGCATACATTTTTAAAACATGATTTACAACAAGGAGATGGCTGGAGACGATAAATTCCAGTAAGTGCCGAATATAAAATTTGATAGTAAGTCTTTGGGAAGCAGAGTAGTGCATGTCACCACATGTTCAAAACTTTTCTTAACTTTAGATACATTATATCTAAACAATAGATCAGTAAATAATTGCTGGTTTTATTACAAAAACTTATTTGGTTTATGCTTCCACTGATAAATAAATTGACAATTCTGATTAATTTAATAACAAACTTGTGAAAGTTTAGGGAAACTCATTAACTGTGGGAGCATTTTAGGTGATGAATAATATGAAATGTTATGTATGTAAATATATTTTGAAGAAGTTAAAACTGTAATCAGAATTACTGTCCCCATTAACCTGGACCTATTATAGTTTGCCATGTATATCTGCTCCTATAATGTGAATCCAAAATTTTTACAACGAAAACTACAAAATGTTTATGAAAGAAATTGAAGCAGAGTGGGTAAATGGAAAGACATCCTATATTCATGAATTAAAACAACTATTAATAATATTGTTTAAATTTCCATACTACCCAAAGCAATAAATAGATTCAATACAATCCCTGTCAAAATTCCTACAGAAGTCATCACAGAAATAGACAAAAATTCTAAATTTTGTATGAAAGCACACACACACACAAAAAAAAGCAAATGGCCAAAGTAATACTGATAAAGAAAAAGGTGGAGATATCACATTTCTCAATTTAAAATTATACTATGAATCTACAGTAATTGAACAGTATGATACTGGTGTTAACAAAAACTTAGACCAATGCAACAGAATAGAAACCCCAGAAGTAAGTCCAAAATTTTTGAACAAGAAGACATGATGGGCTTAGTCTAATTAATAAATAGTGCTGGGAAAATTGGATTTCTCCATGCAAAAGATTGAAAGTGGATACTTATCTGATGCCATGACCCCAAAGTCAACTTGAAATAGATGGAAGACCAAAAAATAAGACGTGAAACCATGAAACTCCAATAGGAGAATGTAGGGGAAAGTTCTTTGATATTGGTCTTGGCAATGATTCTTCAGATACCACACCCAAATCACAGGCTATAGAAGCAAAAACAAATAAACAGGACTGCCTCAGTCTAAAACGTTTCAGCACAGCAAAGGAAACAATTATCAAAATGGAAAGGCAACCCAGGAACTGAGGAAAATAATCTGCAAGCCACATATGTCATGAGGGGTTAATATCGAAAATTTATAAAGAACTCTCACAGTTTAATAGCAATAAAATCAAATAACCCAATTTAAAAAATAGGCAAATAGAAAAGCCTGAACAGGCATTTCTCCAAAGAAGAGATAAAAGTGACCAACAAGTACGTGAAATGTGCTCAACATCACTAATCATTGGGAAATGCAAATTGAAAACACTAAGAGACACCACCTCTCAGCCACTGTGGTGGCGATTATGAAAGAGACAAGAGATAACGAATGTTGGCGGAGTGTGGAAAAGGGGACCATAATGCTCTGAGCGTGAAAATGTCATGGGTGCAGCCTTGACCAGTCTGATGTAAGCATTCCAAATTGTATACAAAATCAGCACTTTGTACCTCACCAAAAGAGAAATTAAACTAGATTACCACATGACCCAGCAAGTTCTCTTTTTCTGGGTACATATACCTAAAGGAGGTAAAATCACCACTTTCCAAAAATATCTGCACTCCCAAGTTCATTCTGGCATTATTCCCAATAGTCAAGATATGGAAACAGCCTAAGTGTTTATCAATTGACAAATAGATAAGGAAAATGTGATACATCTATATATATATAGTGATATATATATACACACACATGCATTACATACATGCACACACTGCACACACACACACACATGCAATGGAATAGTATTCAGCTTTAAAAAAGATCCTGCCACAACATGGATGGACTTGGAGGACATTCTACTAGGTGAAATAAGCTAGACACAGAAAAAAAAATGTTTCATGATCTCACTTACATGTGAAATCTAAGAAAAGCAGAGGTGGTGAAGGGGAAGGAACTTCTGGGGAGATGTAGATTAAAGG
This sequence comes from Otolemur garnettii, assembly GCF_000181295.1. Classification (NCBI taxonomy): domain Eukaryota; kingdom Metazoa; phylum Chordata; class Mammalia; order Primates; family Galagidae; genus Otolemur; species Otolemur garnettii. The sequence continues at coordinate 12,471,821 of NW_003852428.1, read as the reverse complement.
ATATGAAGACCTAGTGTACAACACGCCAACTGGTGTTAATATGTTGTATTGGATTAGATATTTTGTTAAGTAAGTTGATTTTAGCTGTTCCTGCCCCCCCCCACAAAAAAAGTAACTGTGAGATGACAGATAGGTTAATTTTCTCCACTATAGTAACTACCTTATTATTTCTACGTATCCCATAACATGTTGTAAACCACAAATGTTCACAATAAAATCTACTTTAAAGAATAATAAATAAACCAGTAAAGGCAAGTAAAGTATTCCCTGAAACTGAGTGAATCAAACCTGAGGAAGGGGGAGTGGAAACCCTAATTTATAGCTGACCAGTCAGAAATATAGATGCTATTTACTGCGTGTGATCTGTGTCAAAAGTGGAGGCAGTCTCATGAGACTGAATCCTCAACCTGTGAGGGCTGAAGCTATTTCCAGGTAGATGGTGGCAGAACTGAATTGAATTAGGGTCCAAACCGGTGCAGGCTGCAGACTGACGCTTGCTTGGTGCGTAGGGAAACCCCACACACGTTTGGTCGCAGAAGCATTCTGTCTTGTGAGAGTACAGCAAAAGGAGAAGAAAAAAATCAGGCATTATGTTTTTTCTACACAGTACCTTACACACAAGTCTGATGCATGGTTGGCTACTGGCTGGCCGGGGGGACAGGCCAAGGGTGTCCGCACTGCAGTGGCTGAGTACCAAGAGAACGCAGAATCAGGCCAAGTCTTTTGATGCCATCACTTTGACAGCATTCTATTGGCAAAATAAACCACCAGTCCAGCCCAGATTCAAGGTTAGAGGAAATAGATTCTGCTTCTTAATGGAAAGAACTACAAATTCATATGGCCACGGGCTATGGAAGGAAAAAAAAAGAACTGAGAATATATTCATATACACAAAGACATATATGTATGAGATTCACATGTGTGCTACATACACATGTGCACATATAGGTCATGCATCATGTGTATTTACACTGCAATACCAGATATTTTAAAAAACATCTTGTTAATGTTTAATATGTAAGAAAAAATATTAAACATAGGTAAGTATATAACCTCATGTCACCCCTCTTTTATGAATAACTCTTGCAATGCAGGTCTCAGAAACTTCCTCCCTGATGCTCTGATACTAACCTAAAACCCTTTCAGACAAGATCTGGCATGTTTGAGGTTGTACGATCATAGACTAAACTAGAACCCATCTAAGTAGCCTCTGTCGCATTATCATATAATACTATTACACAATATCATCTGGTCCCTTGTTTTCAGATAGGTTTCAGTTCCTTACTAGAATATAAGCTTCATAAGAACAAGGGCCTTCTCTTCTTATTCACTGTGAAATCCTCAGTTCCTGAAACAGGGCCTGTCACAGAGCCAGTGTGGAGGGGAACAAATCCACATACAAATGCATGTCTGTGGGGACGGACTGAGGCCAGGCAGGAAGCCAGTGTTCCAAGACCGAAGCATTTGCGGAAAGAGAGCAGAGCTCTGGGCTCCTACCACACTCTTCCTGACACTCTCAGTGTGCAGGTCCTGACCCTTGCTGTCCACCCCACCCCACCCCTGGCATTGTGCTGGGTCTGGAGGTCCTTTGTTGAATTTTTTATTATTTAGAGAAAGTAGGTATTTCTTGAATTGCACCCCTAACCAAAATTCATATGCTGAAGTCCTAAACCCTAGTACCTTAGAAGACAGAGTCTTTAAAGTGGTAACTGCATCAACATGAGGGCATTAGGGTATTGAATCAAAAAATACATTAAAGGATACAAAAATACAGCTAGATGGGAGGAGCTAACGTAATATGGCTGATGTCTTTATTAAGTGGGAGGTCAGGACACAGACACAGTGGGAAGACTGTATGAGGACACAGGGGAAGATGACTATCTGAAGCTCCAAAGAAAGGCCTCAGAACAGCGGTTCTCAATCTGTGGGTCACGACTTACAGGGACTGCATTAAAGGGTCACGGCATTAGGGAGGTTGAGAACCACTGCCTTAGAAGAAACCAACCCTTCCAACACCGTGATCGTGGGTTTCTAGCTCTGCAGGTTAATGCGGCCCTTCTCTAATACTTTATTATGACGGCCGTAGCAGCTAATACGCCCCTTCGGGACAACACACAAATATGAGGCTCGGATGGGGGTGATGTCTCTCTCTTGAGGTGCTCTTTGCTGCATGTTCAGATCACTGGCACAGACACACCCTGAGTAACAACTATGAGCGATCTTGCACTTTTTTTTTCTCTCCTTGTGAGTTACTATAAATAATAAATCCAGCTGTTAGCGGCATCATGTACAGTGTGGGCTTCGGTAATCTTGCATCTTACATAACAAGATGCTCAACAGATGCTAATTGATGGACAGACACACACACCAAAAGACACTCTGTAAAGCTAGAAAATAGATGAGGCTATCCTGACATGAATTGATGAAGACAATGGATAGAAAATGCCAGCCCTACTGAAAGCAATATTTTAGTTATTTACTGGAGTCTTGATTTGCTCTATCCTGCAAAAAGACGTTTTTGATTTATATATGTAATGAATGAAACCTGAACTGGAGCAGAAGAGTAACTTCTCTGTATGAATTTTAAAAATCTGCTTCATAAGATAAAATTGAAGAAACTCAAACCACACATTTATTAGAAAAATGATATAAAATCCTAATAGCTAATATAATGGTGCTATAACAAATTAGGGTTCTTCAGAAAAGTCAAATCAGATAAAATGTTTCCCATAAGATTAGTCCACGAGCTAAGAGGAAGTATTGAATCAAAAAATACCTTAAAGGATATAATTACAGCTAGATGGGAGGAATGAGTTCTAGAACTCGATACCACTGCAGGGTGACTATAGTTAACAATAATGTGTTATGTAGTTTCACATAGCTAGAAAAAGGATATTGAATATTCCTAACACGAAGAAATGATAAATGTTTGAGAAGATGGCTATGCTAATTACCCTGATCTGATTGCTATATATTATATGTATCAAAATATCACCATGTTGCACAAGAATATGAGCGATCACTAAGTGTGAATTTAAAAAATCATACACACAACCCCCCACACTCCAGACTGAAAGATCTAAATTATAGAAGAATACACGTCTCTAAGCTTCATTTGCAATTGAGATACAGATTTTAAAATAGAATAATAAATTATTAGCTATGAGTTTAAGTAGAAATAATAATAAGGTATTACATATTACAGAAAAACATTAAAAAAGTCAGAACAAAGTGCTATCATTCTATCACTGGGATTTCCCAAGAACAAACTCTGAAAAGGAAAAGTTGCACAGAGACATTTTATTAAGCAGCGCGTTCACGAGCATCTGCGAGGGGATATGGGACGCAGGGACAGGCGGGAAGAGAAGTAAAATCCAGATTAAGTTACAGCAAAGCCCCAGATTCATCCCACGGGAGTTTGGAACTAGGATGGTCCCTCGGAGCTTTCAAGCATTGAGAAAGGGGTTAATGTTGATCCTGTAGGCTAGTCATTGAGCGTAGGCCTCCGCTGTAAGAGGCAGCTTCGTAGCTGAGGGCGAGTCTTCGGGAGGAACCCAGCCCCGAACCTTCAGCAGACGTCCTGCTCGGCATCTGCGATGAGGGCCTTGGTTCTGACGGGGCAATCTGCGCATGCTCTTTACCGTGCCCTGTGGTCTGCTCTGGCACCGTTCATTACCCCTTGCCTGGTGAATTGGCTGCCCTGACCCTGATCAGGGACTACCTCCTCCATGATTCAGATTTGTCTGTTTTCCCGGGGAAAGTTATGAAGGACACTGGGGTACACTATCGAACCCGCTGCTGGTTGCAGGATGGCAACTCACAGTCATCGTCTTTCTCCTCCAGCATCCATCGAGACTCACCTTCATCCTGGGCCACGATGTTCCTGGTCTAGGTGACTTACCTGGGGGACCGCACAGACTCTCATTCCTGAGAGGTCTGGAGTCGCTAGTCGTCCCGACCTAATTCAGTCATGGGGGCTTTTCCATCTGGAAGGAATTCCCAAGGGGATCTTCAATACATCTGGGTGCCCCGTGCGTTCCTTCTGTCTGTTCCCTACCTACCTAATAGCAGCCCCAATTGCTTGTCATGTTCAGAGTCACTGACTCTTAAACCTGATAATTCTTTTCCCTTTTTGCTGATTTCTTGGCACAAGAAGCTCAAAGGGCTGGGCGGCAGTTATTACTTAAAATTTAATGGGACTCTTTTTTGTCAACTGGTAGGAAAGTCACAAGTGTATCAAAATATCACTATGAATCCTGTGAATATGAGCAATCACTCTGTGTCAATTTTATCCTGCAAAACCTAGAGACACGTGGCTGAGACATGCAAACTCCCCAAGTAGGTCACTAGGAGCAGTGATAAGCAGGGCCAATCCTATGTCCACTTTTGGTTCTCAGATATGTATTCTGCTTATTGGGGACATGGTATGCTGCAACTGTCATTGATTTAGGCTGAAAACTGTATTAAGGAGTATGACATCCTCTTATCGTAGGTTATTTGCACCTTCAAAACTCTATTCCAGACCCCAGTTTTAAACAGGACAATATGTGACAGAACGAGCGGATATGTCTTCTGCTGTGAGTCTTTTGTTACAAATTTCATCCCTTAGTCCAAAGTAGTATTAAGCAGGATCTTCTGCCAATGGATTAAATCCTCTGTCGATAGATCAAATCCTCTATAAGCTCTCAGAAGAATGCTGGCTCAGGCTCCCTGGGCAGGGAAGACTAACCAGTACCTGGAATACAGGTCCGGTCCATTTAATGCCAATTGCTGTCCTTTCCAGAGCAGAACAGATACGTTGTAATCAACTTGCCACAAATATCAGCTTGGTCTTCTTAATATTGATCTCCAATCCTGGGCAATTAGACATTGAGAAAAGGATTAACTGGCTCATCAGCATTGCTCTGTCCAGTGAAAGCTCATGGTGTCAGGGCTAGGCACTGCCTCTTTCTTCACCATAGTGACTCATCTATTCCTGTGCCAGCCGGGTCACCACTAGAGTGGATGACAATGGAGTTGCCTCGCATATGTGGCCAAATCCTTCTGTCTATGTTGATTCCTAATGTGTGATTATTCTCTAGTGGACATTAAACCTTTGTTCCTAAGACTTTACTCTTTAGATCCAGTAGCACAGATCAATGAGTGTGACTTTGTAAAGTGTCCTTGCCCTTGACATGCCAATTTCGATCCTTCAAGGTCATGAACAGCCAGACTAGCCATTCCTCGTTGCTCTTGAGTCAATCTAGACTCTAACTTCAGGTGCTTCTTTTTCCATACAAATGTATCATCTGTAAAGAATATTTTCCCTTATTGCTATTTTTCAGAACCATATGAGACAGGGGCTACAAATTCGTTTTGTACCAAATCACAGCACAAACCTGTCCATCAACAATATTAGGCCTTTTCCCTCCCCCAGTTAGATTGTCATAAGAGATACTTCCAGCAGCTACAGGTGTGTGTGAGCTGAGGAGGGGCACATGTGAAATAGTAGCAGATGACATGGGGACTGGTATCCATGCCCATATGCCTTTTTGCATAGATTATGGATGGCCCAGCATGTACTGCTTTGTCCTACCATGAATTACTGCAGGACCTGGGTAATCTTACAATTTGGTGGGTCTGATGGGACTCAACTCATCACGGGCACCTCTGAACTTACTTCACTGTATGCTTCATTTGTATCAAGACCCAGTAGCAAACGAGAAGCTTGGAAGGGTGCGTGATTCTCTATTGACTTCGCTAATCATGGATCTACATGGTAATCTTCCTGTTGGGGCTTGATACAAACTGCAAATGAAACAATAATACCATTTTCAAATTACAAATAGGTCTAAAACCACCAGGTCTGCAGACTATATGCCCCTAGTGGAAAGTCCGCTGGTATTATAACCTGGACCTACTGAGAGTCCTTTTTCTGTATAGACTCCACTCAGAAATGTAGCCTCTCATCTCATTGGCTATATTGGTTAGAGACTAGTATTTCTGTTGTTAAATATGCTACCTCCAGATTCCAAAGGTGCCAAGTAGCAATTGTGCTTCCTTCTTAGGGCTGGAGGAAAGCGATGTATCAATTTGTCTTTAACTTCATGATGAATGTTTCAGCGTACCCTAGACAATTGAACCCCATAAAAACATTAGTCATGTGACAGGTCTCTTAATTGTCGTAAGGTTTACATCCCTCCCTATGGAGTAAACGTGTCTTATTAAGACCTCTAATACACTTGCCATTTATTCAGCCCTTACAATTGTTTTGCTCTAATAACTGTGTCCCCTGCTACAGTCTGGGCAGGACCTCCTAAATTCCACATTAACCTTGCCTTTTTAACTAGGTAGACCTTAATTCTTATAGCTAAGTTCTGCCATCTGTCTTCTCTTATTTTCCTGTCATCTTATCCCCACTGCTGTTTGGGTGCCCCATTCTATCATCAGCCCCAGTGTTCTAAGTCCAGCCACTATTGGGCTTCTCCACATGGCTTCCCTTCTCACCAGCACATTCCCCATTGCTTTAAGGAATTGGAGTGTCTCCTATGCCAATCCATAAGGTAAATACTTAGTGGGTATACCAGTTTATGGTAGTATATCCTCTCTAAAAGGCCCACTTGTCTGAATGTTTTGATCCTTTCAAAATTCCACCCTGACATCTGGCATTCCTACTTACTATGGACCATAACTTTCTGCAAGCTTTCAACAGATGATCCAGAATCTGTCACCATCTCCTCATATCCTTGCCAGGAGGCTACACCCTGTATCATGGGAGTGTCCTCTCTTACCAATGAACTCTCCCGTATTCAACTTTATGCTCTGCTCTTCCACACCGGTCAGCCTCTCGGCATCCAGCCCTATACATACTCTCCTAGCTGCTATGTATCGGCTAAGTCTTGTAGAACCACTCAAGACAGAGTTATACCTTTCTTTAGCACATCTAGCACTCTCTTTACCAGCTTATACTGTGACTTACCCTTTGTTATTTATCGGATGGCTGGAAAGGATGTGGAACTATATACAAATAGGACAGGGGTGGATATGTTTTCTTACAAAGCAAAGGCCCATGCATCATCTTCAAACTATGCTATAGGAGGGAGGAGAGGGCCACTTCTGCAGACCCAGGACATTCAGGGGAAAGGAGGGGTGCAAGATTGTCAAGTAAATCAACCCAGATGTCTCCTATCTCAGGTTCTGGGCTTCTATACTTAGCAATCAGCTATCTGTAGCATAACACATTTTATGATATTGAGAATTTAAACTTCTCTAAAGCTCTAGCACCCTTATAATTTAGTTCTGGGTCTGATACTCAATTTTTTCTGCCCTTCAATGCTTAGAAACTTTCTGTTTCTAAGAAAGTTATGTAAACCTGAAACTCAGGACAAAATGGAAAATTAATCACACTAAGTATTTCATTTCCTTACTCTGAGACACAAATAGCACTCAGCATGAGGTGCTGCACTCTATTCAAAAGCCCAGTAATTGCTAATTATCCTAAACTCCTCGAAGGCCTCATATAGCATTTTCCATCACTACCTTCTCTTCAACTGCCTCCCATCCTAATTCATTGCTGTTTTAAGTTTTACCATCACACTGCTAGTACATGGCGATTACAATAAAGTTCCCAGCTCATCTTGTGGAAAGGTCTGGAATTGAGTTGGCCTTTGAGAGATGTCCTAATATGCAGAAAGAGGATCCGGCCTTTGAACTCCTTATGTCAACAAGCCTTTCTGTGAGAACTTCTCTTTGGGAGTGCACAAAATGTCCACGAGTCTGCTCCTTTAGCTGCAGACAATCCTGAGTACAGGGACACCTAGTGCAATCCAGCAGCATGCAACATTATTAGCAGCTGTGGGAATAAATGCCTTGAAGTCTGGGCATCACTTATACAGGGATATTAGTCAACATGCATGGGGCTGAAACCCACAATGGCTCTAAATTAATTTAACACAGCTACAGAATACGTATACCTGTTTTCAATAGAAAAAAAGTCATGAAAGCAGTTTGGAAAAATGGCAATGTTAATTTCTGCCAGTAAAAAAACGGATAACAGATTTCTATAGTCTTGTAAAATGTTGAAACAGACTATATTAAACTTTAAAGAGCACCCTATTAGGATAAATCTTAGGCAGTGATAAAGAGAAATTTGACAATCTCACAGAAAAAGAATTATGGGGCAAAGAAATTTTTTTATAAATATTTATTTTATAATTAAACTCTATCCATTTATCTTAGTTCTACTTTGTGACAGATTTTTCAGAAAGGGTAAATAAATTCTGTATTTCTCTTTATGTCCAAAGAGTTACTAACATTTTGGGGTGGCAATAAAAAGAAATATTACAGAAGAAAAATCACTTACATAAGGATGAAAAGGTACTGAAAACCTGGGCCCCATGTACAGGTATGTGATGGGCAGTAACGTCCTTAGCTACAATAGATGCATGCTAGACGTCAAGTTCATTGAGAGCAAGGATGACGTCATGTTCACCTTTCTATGGCCTTAAAGGTACAATGTATGATAAATATTTGATGAGTGAGGGAGCCAATAAATTAAGAAATAGATTCATATAAATCCTATTCCTACACTTAAAATTCATTCCAATTGTCTAGTAAATATTTTGTCTGAAGTTGAGTAAGACATACTTCAAATAAAGAATTGAACATTACAAGTACTCTCATAGACTTCTCTTGTGGGAATTATATATTAATAATTTACTGAAGATGATGTACAAATTCTTTTACTAAAAAGTGGCACATAAAGTTATTCAATAAACACTATTAAAACCAGCATGTATTGATTAGAGATGGGTGACATGGCAGAATGCTGGCAGATGCTAGGAAGTAGATTGAACAACATAAAACGCCTTTGTACAAGAAACGCACAGTAGCATTCGTGTGAAAACTACCCATGATCAGGTCAGAGAACATTGAATTAGGTTGAGACTGATGATTTCCTACTCAACTACTATTTATCCCACCTGAAGTAACAGAACTCAATTTTTAGTGGGATACAGAACCCTCGGGATAATTATTTCCCAGCATGCTTTGTAGCCATTGTGACTAATCTCAGATGAACCGAGTGTCACTGAGAGTTCGGTGAGAATTTCAAGAAAGTCTCTTTAAAGGGTCTATTTTCCTCCTGTTGAAACCTTAGAGTGGGAACATGATGGTCAGAGTCTTAGAAGCCAGCCTGGGCCAGGAAGGACCTCTGGGGAAGAGCCACATGCTGAGAATGGGAAATAGAAAAACAGCCTGAGTCCCAGGGGCTAGGGAGCAATCACACTGTCCCTGGAAAGAAAGAAGCTTCTGTCCTTCTTCAAACTCTCTATCCTGTTTAAATTTGTTTTTTTAATACTTTTTCAATAAAGGAAAAGCCAAATCTTGAGGATAGTGTAGGAGTGAAAAAGCAGTCACAACCCAAATAGTGGGGATGTGAGTTCTAGGGAGAAAGTGTCATTTGAGTCAGAACTGAGAGGATAAGGAAATTCTACACCTCAAATTTTCTGGTTAGTCTGAAAAGAAATGGTAAAATACTCACTCACTGTTAATTACAAAGCAAAAGTCAGCACTGACAGCTGTGTGCATCAATGTCCAGTTGCTCCAGTTTTCCTAGTTTTCACTAGAACATTTTCTTTAAACTCCCTAAGTGAATTTCTTAGCCATAATTAATTTGCCTGAGAAAAGACAATAGTATCACATAACAATTGTCATTTTAAAATCACACTTTAAAAAGATACATAAGAACCAATTATTCTTTCAAAACAAATACATTTGAAAGCAGAAATATACATATAAATATGTATGATCTGACAATTAAGTTTATAAACTCATCCTAGAAAAAGTATCACCACAATCAGTCGCTTTCGAAGTGCTCCCCTTAGGAAGCTATGTACTGACTCCAGCGCCTAGTCCATGCTTCAAAGCAATTTTGGAACTCTTTTTCTGGAAAGACCATCAGAGCTGTCAAGGTCCAAGATCTGACAAGTTTGCAACGTTGCCACAGTGTGCTTACCTTGGTAGCACTGTACAAAAAGCTCAGTAAGTTTCCCCAACTTTGTTGTATCAATGTCTCACTGCTGTTCGTGTCTAGGTGTGATGGTGTCTTGCTACATGGCAGTCACTATTTTTGTTGCATCTTTTTACGTGCCATACAATGATAGCTGTGATGGTCATTTCCGAAAAAGACTTCCAAAATTGCTTTGAAGGGTGGACTAGGTGTTGGCCAGGTGCGTGCCTTCCCAAGGGGAGTACTTCAAAGGGGAGCTGACCATAATGAGATTCAGGAGTGAGGCAGGTAATAGTTTTTCTAGGATGAGTTTACAAACTTAACTGTCAGACCGCATATGTGTGTATACTTTCCCATACATAGGAAATAACCTACTTGACACCAACCATCGAGAGTACATGATTTTGGTCTCATCCTAAGTGTATGACAAGACACAGGACTGGGACTTCTGAGGAAGACAACGCAGAACCAATAGAAAAGTCTATGAAAAGCATTTTCACTCTGGTGACATGTCATTGTTTGTCAACTGCAGTAATTTCTGCAAAGCAGGTTTTTCTCTTCCTTGACATATATTTCTAAATACATGAATATATAGGTTAGCGTGCACTCGTGAAAAGAGTGCGTGTGGGGGTTGAAAAGAAGAGGAGGAAGAATTTGGGGGAGACTTTGCAAGTCACATCATATGGTAACCTGCATGTGTTACTGCAGGGAAGATTTTGACAAACCAAATAATGTTTCTGTAATTTTAAAAAAATTGCTTGTCAAAACGCATTTGACAAACTATGAAAAGTCGGAGATTTATCCTACTTGCAAGCTCGTGGGTTAGCTTGCCATGGCTTCGCTGCTGCTGACAGAGACCTGAGACTTCTCGGTCAGAGACGGAGGATTTTATTATTCATGGCACTGCAATCAGCAGGAGCTTCATGCTCATACACATTCCTCCTGTCCCCAAATCCCGTGAAGGCAATAAAGAAGAGCACAGGAAGATACCGGCCCACTCAGTCAGCTGCTGCCACAGAACTCAAATTGTCCTGATTTTTGCAAAAAGAAAGAGAATACATTATCTGATTAAAATTGACAACAAACATGGTTTGTGTCCTCTGCAATTTCACTCCTTAGTGTTTCATAGGTCTCCTTGTAGCGATCTCCGCCTCCTTAGTTAAGTATATTCCTAGGTATTTTATTTTCTTTGCAGCTATTGTGAATGGTATTGAGTCTTTGATTTGACTCTCAGTCTATTATTGGTAGACAGAGATTTGTAACAAAGATTTTGTAACTTGAGACATTGCTGAATCTATTTATCAATTCTAGGAGTCTCCTGGTGGAGTCTTTGTGATTTTTTAAAGGACAAGATAATACTATATATCATCAGAAAAAAATAATAGTTTGACCAACTCGTTCCCAATTTGGACACCCTTTATTTCTCTTAACTGATTGCTCTGGCTAGCACTTCAGCACTATATTAAATAGAAGTGGTGACAGCTACAGTGTCTTATTCTAGTTCTTAATGAGAATGTTTTCAACTTTTCCCCATTCAATATGATGTTGGCTATAGATCTGTCATATACGGCTTTCATAATTTTCTTTTGAGTGGCTTCTATAGTTTTGAGATATGTTCTTTCTATGCCTAGTTTGCTGAGGGTTTTTAGTCATGAGAAGGTGTTTGTATTTTATCAAACACTTTTTCTGCATCTATTGAGATGATCATATGGTCTGTGTTTTTGCTTTTGTTTGTGTGATGAATCACATATAAATTTACATATGTTGAACCGTCCTTGCATCTCTGGGGTGAAGCTCGCTCACTTAGTCATAGTAGATTTTTTATTTTTTCTTTTTTTTGACATCTGTTGGGTTCAGTTTGCTAGTATTTTATTGAGGGGTTTTGCATCTACATTCATAAGAGACATTAGTCTGTCATTTTCTTTTTTTGTTGTTGTGTCTGCTCCTGACTTTGTATCAAGGTGAAACTGGCTTTATAGAAGAAGCTGGAAAGGATTCCCTCCTTCTCAATGTTATGGAATAATTTCTGCAGTAAGGACACCAGTTCTTCTTTGTAGGACTGGTAGAATTTGGCTTTGCATCCATCTGGTTGGGGGCTATTTTTCATTGAAAGATTTGTTTATTGCCATTTTGATTCCATTATTTAAACGAAGAAATCTGCTCCTTGCTATGGAGGAAGACATTATGTCTTCCTTCCTAGACTTTTGTTATACAAAAGGGCCTTTGATCACAGATTATACAGAAACATGAAGAGCCATGGAGAATTGTCCTTCAATGATCAGTGTTCTCTCTCTAGACGAGAGCTAAAAGAATTTTCTGTGATGACAGAAATGCCCCATGTCTACATCATTTGTTCGGTAGCCTCTGGCCACATGTGCCTATTACAGGGAGCAAAACATACTGAGAAACTAAGCTCCTTGATGGCAATTTCTTTACCTATATGCCTCCTATGGTTTCTTAAATAATAGGCATATGGAACTGGTTTAAAATAAATATGTGAGTAAAAAGGTTATAGTAAAAATCACCCCCATTGAAATGTTATCTAAATATAATAACAAATTGTGGAATAGGTATACCAGGGAATATTATGCAGCCATAAAAAGATGGTGACTTTACCTCTTTTATGTTTATGTGAATGGAGCTGGATCATATTCTTCTTAGTAAAGTATCTCAAAAATGGAAAAAAAATACCCAATGTACTCAATACTGTTATGAAATCAATATATAATCACCCACACTTCCATAAAAAAGATATAACACAATTATAGCCCAGAAAGGAGAGAAGAGGAGGGCGAGGAGAGGGGAGAGGGGTGGATGGGTGGTGGGAGGGCAATTGGTGGGACCTCACCTACTGTGCATATTGCAAGAGTACATGTCAAATATATTAATAGTAGAGTATAAATGTCTAAACATAACAATTCAATAAGTGAGGTGAATGCTATGTTAACCAGTTTGATGTAAACATTGCAAATGGTATATAAAATCCGCACATTATACCCCCATAAATACAGTAATGTACAGTTATGATCTAATAAAAAAAAACTATGATATAATAAATAAATAAATAAATTTAAATAGCTATAATAAAATAAGATAAACATAATACTTTTCAGGTGATATCCACAATTCTTGGTTCTGAGATGTAAAAGTTATTAAAGGCATCAATATAAGCTTCTGAATGGCAAGTATTCTTTATTCCTCAAACAGGATCCAACATATTCATTCAGTAAACATTCATTGGATTGGATAGAGATTATATTAAGAATGACACTGTATTAATTTCCTATTACTAATATTTAGCAAGTTTAAGAAATTAGACATTGAATAAATTAACAAACTTAGTCACTTTAAACAACTCAGTAGTCCAAAATCATCTCCCATGAGCTCAAACTAGGGTGTTGGCAGAGCTGCATTTCCTCTGCAGGTTCTAGAGGATTCCTCTCCTGTCCTTTTCCATTTTCCAGAGGCCACCCGCACTCTTCAGCTCATGCCCTGTCATCTCAACCTTTACCTCCTTCAGCACAAATCCTCTCTTATTCCGCTTTTGTTGTCACACCTTCTTCACTCCCTGCCCTTTCTTAGAAGAGTCCTTGTGTTTACATTGGGACCACTGAGATAATTCAGAACAATTCCCATATTTCAAGGCCTGCTACCTTAACACCTCTGCAAAGTCTCTTCTGTCATGTAAAGTAATATAATCACAGATTCTGGGAATAAGAACACAAACATTTTTGTGTTTATCATTCAGCATGCCACAGGTATCTAAGGTTCTGTTGAATAAACTTAAGAACTTGAGTATAGGAATAAATGAAATATACATCATTGCTGTCAGTTTTTTGGTGTTGGTAGTACTCATTACTAAAAAATTATCTCTCGCTACCAAAGGTTACACTTTAGTAGAGAGAAACAGATTATAAGGAAGTTGAAACCTACAGACAAAAGGTAAATTCAAATGTGACAAGAGCTCTAAAGGAAATAAGTAGAGAGATGTGACAATTACTTAGGAAGGCAGAACTTTAGATAAAGTGGTTATAAACACTTTCTGGGAAAATGACGTTCGAACTAAATTATGGAAGGTAAGGGAAAATCTCAATGGAAAGTGCAGAGAAATACATTCCCCAGTGTAGCAACACAACAAAAGCCACGTTTCTAGGAGAGGAAGGAGGCTGATGAGAATAAGGAACTGGAAGGAGGCTCTGGAGGAAGCTGAGGGAGGAGCAAGTAGCAACAAGGTGAGGTTGGAGAGAGAAGGGAGAAGTGGTCATCACAGCCCTGGAAGCTATGGAAAGAAAGTTGGTGAACTCTGAAGGGAAAGGGAAGTGACTGGATGTTTTCAAACAAAGGAGGATTATAGTCTGCAATGTACTTTATGTCTTTTAAATATTGTATCGGCTGTTGTTAGAGATGGTTCAGACAGAGAATCAAGAGGAGGAAGGGTAGCAGTGGGCAGAGCAGTGATGAAGGCAAAAGATCATGGAATCAAGGACCCACACAGCAACCGGGAGGTGGAAAGACGTGTATGAAATGGCCATCTATTCTGAAGACAGAAACGACGGAATTAGTTATGAATGGGGTTTAGGCCACTAACTAAAGGAAATAAATCAAGAATGATGCCTGGTTGTTTGCCTTGATATCTATAATATTTGAATGATTTCAACTTTAGTGAGGGAAAGAACAGGGATCTTGGAGCAGGTGCTTGGAATTAAGAGTTCTGGTTTGGAGATATTAAGTTGGAAATTCCCGTAATGTTTATAAGGGCCAGTTACTATAGGCAATTAGATATACAAGAAAGATCAGATTGTAAATTTGGATGGGAGATACACATTTGGAAGTCACAGGTGGTTTTATATGCAAAATCATAGAAGAGAAAGGACCAATTAGGAAAATAGAAACACAAGGTAGTGTTTGTAAAAAGGCACAAACTTTCCTTTAGACAAAATAAGTAAGTTCTAGAGATCTATGGCACCATATGGTGACCCTGGTGAATAATAATGAATTGTATATTTCAAAAATACTTAAAGAGTAGATGTGAAATGTTCTCAATAATATATGGAAAAAACTCATAATGATATGAGATTGTGGATATGTTAATTAGCTTGATTTAATGACTGACCCTATGTGCGTGTGTATGTATCTCAAAACATTGTATTGTATCTCATAAATATATTCAATTACTAATTGTCAAATAAAAATAAATGAAATGGAATAAAAAAAAGAAAAATTCAAGATAACTTGGTGTCACAGAAACAGAGTAGAGAGTATTTGGTTTTTCTTAAAGTTTATTTCAGTATACTATGGGGGTATATATGTTTTGATGACATAGTTTAATTTTGTAGACTTTAAGACAAGGTAATAGATGTGCCCCTTACCCAGAAATTGTGCAATGTGCCTGTGCAAAGTACCCACTGGGTGGGAATTTACCTTTCCCTTTTTTCCTCTCCCCACACCCAAATTTCATTGAATTTTGCTTCCCTATGAGCGCATAGATGCTGATCAGATAGTTCCAATTTAGTTTTAAATACATGTGGTGTTTTTTTCTTTCATTTTTGCTATACTTCTCTTGGGAGAAGGTCTCCAATTCCATTCAGGTTGTTACAAAACATACTTAAGTCATCATCCTTTCTTTTGGCTGAGTGATATTCCATGGTATACATATATCGCATTTTATTAATTCATTTTTTTGTTGATGGCCACTTGGGTTGTTTCCATGTCCTTATGAATGTGAATTGAGCTGCTATCAACATTTGAGTGAGAGTGTCTTTTTTATAAAATGTCTTTTTTGTTGTTGGGTAAATCTCTAGTTAAGGGTTTGCAGGATAAAATGATAGGTCTACTTTAAGTTCTTTGAGGAACTTAACTTAACTTAACTTAACTCCACACTACTTTCCATAGAGGTTGAACTAGTTTGCAGTTCCACCAAAAGTGGATGACTGTTCCTTTCTCTCTGTATCCATGTCATAATCTGTTCTTTTATGACGTGAGCCATTCTCACTGGGGTTAGTTTGCATTTCCCTGATGATTAGAATAAATGAGCATTTTTTCATGGGTGTGTTGGTTATCAGTCTATCTACTTTAGAAAATTTTCTTTTCATGTCTCATGCTCAACTTTTAATGGAGTCATTTGACCTTTTCTGGTTGATTTGTTTGAGTTCTTTGTAGATTCTGGTTATCCATTCTCTATCAGAAGTATAACACGCAATTATCTTTCAAAATATTTTGAAAATTAACTGACAATGGATAAAATACTTAAACCTAAGTCATGATACTATAAAAAGTCTAGGAGAAAGTGTCTGAAGAACTCTTATATATATCAGCCTAGGGGAAGAGT
Source organism: Otolemur garnettii (assembly GCF_000181295.1). Classification (NCBI taxonomy): domain Eukaryota; kingdom Metazoa; phylum Chordata; class Mammalia; order Primates; family Galagidae; genus Otolemur; species Otolemur garnettii. Next base: position 12,455,505 of record NW_003852428.1, on the reverse strand, counting down.
TTATGAAGAAGACTCAAAGGCATTCTTTTTTTTTTTTTTTTTTGGCTGGGGCTGGGTTTGAACCTGCCACCTCTGGCATATGGAGCCAGCACCCTACTCCTTTGAGCCACAGGCACCGCCCTCCAAAGACATTCTTAGCAACATCAAAAATGAATAATGAGACCTGATCAAGTTAAAAGTTTTCTGCAGCACTGAGAAGAGCCTATTTCAAAGAACTGTGTCAAAGGCTTCTGAGAGGCCAGATACACAAAGACAGAGAAGGGCCCCCTGGATTAGCAGCATGGAGTTTTTCTGACAACCCAGGCAAGGGTAGTTTTACTTAACTACAAATCCTCATTAAGAGGGGATTGAGGAGAGAATGATAGGTGAATCGATGGGGAGTGAAGAGTGGTGAGATGGGTAACTCCTTTCTGAAGGTCTGCTCACAGAGCAAAGAAATAGAGCTAGAGGTGTAAATGAAGATAAAGAATTTGTCTTTGTAACAGGAGAAGGTAGAGCATATTTTTATATTATTGGGAAATATCTGAAAAGGTTGTGATGCTGGGGCACTGTATGGAGGGATATCTTTAGAAAAGCAAAGAGGATAAGTAAAAAAATATATATTCAAAAGACTTAGAGGTATCTGTCCTTCCCAGTGAAAAGTGGAAGTCCAGAGTTGAATGTTGGGGAGAAGGAGCCATCCAGCCAGGTGGGGGGATTGAGAAGAAAAAGAAAACTCAGCAGAGTAGCAGGAATTCTTTTAGAAAGTTATGATTTTGTTTGTTCTTAAAAAATGAAATTGCACAATCTAAGAAGGTTGTTCCTAGGGAATGTGTAGAAAGTATAGTTCAAAGTAGGAGGTAACACAGAGAGGAGCTTGGTAGTAAGGGTCACAGGTACTAAGCCTTGCTACACTCTTTGGGGTGCCTAAGGTATGTTCTCTTATTTCTCACAAATCCTGAGAAAGGTATAATCTTCCCATTTTACAGTTGAGAAGACCCGGGCTCAGAGATGTGAGGCAGCTTTATTTACAGCTAACCACAGCCAGTAAACATCAGAATCTGGATTCAAGATTATCTGACTCCAAAGCTCATGCTCATCCCTTAGCAGTGGGAAGAAATCCAGCATCAAGGAAAAAATATGTGAAGAAGGTTTGCTTCAGGACGATAATTTTGATAAAAGTAGAAATAAACTGGAAGAATAGGAACAAAGGGCAGCAGCCAGTGTTGAGAGAGTTGTCCTTGCCAGAGACTCAACACAGCCCTACGGCAAGGACCAGAGTGGAGTGGAACAGACTAAACACCTGCAGGTCCACTAGGTGGATACTAGGATGACAGACCCCACGTCTAACTGACCCTCACCCTCTGCCATATCCATGGACTTCTATTCTTCTATGAATGACTCTAAGAAGGGGCAGTTCGTGCCACTTGTCCTTCCTTTCCCACCATCTCCCCCAACTTCAGGGCAAGGGGCAAGGTAGTGGAGGCTGGGATAGCAATGAGAGCACCTACAAAGCTCTCGGACAAGCTCAGTCGCATTTTCTTAGGAAGACTGGGGGATAAGTGAGCATGAGCAACCTGAAGAAATTCCCAGGGTTAGTGGGCAGCTTGCTGGTGCCCCAGGACACTGGCACGACGACTTCACTTCAAACTCTGCCTCCTCCCAGGAGTGCACAGCTTGAAAAACACACCCTCCATTCAGTCATTTTATTCTGTGTGTACATGACGACTGTGGACAACCGCAGAGAACAATATTTGAAGGCAAATGATTCCGTATTAATTTCAAAACAATTACCTTCCACGGACATGGCCTCTATGTTCACCAAATGTTTGTAATACGCAGAAACATTCTCCTACCAGGTGCAGTGCCTCAGTGAATGTCACAGCAGGTGCACACACAGCGTTTTATCTACAGTTGGGTCATTAAATGAAGTGCAGGATAATGGAAATATATGACTGCTCACATGTATCTGCAGAAAGTCATTTGCCCACTGGTAACTGATGCTCGTGGAGGACAGGGGAACACAGGCCGAGTGCTGGAAAGCATCCTATATTTCTGTTGCCACCTGTATAACCACTCAAAGGCAGAGCAGAATAAAATGGGAATTTGTCTTTAGGGCAGTATAGAATTTCATATATCCTTTCTGTCTTGGGTATCGTTTTATTCCTTTTTCATACAACAGCTTTGATTTTTTAAAAATGTGCTATGTAGTATACATTTATTTTTCTTTTTTCCCTCTTCATGGTGTGGGGTTAAAAAATCCCTGAACAGATGTTGTGTAAGATTGCCAAACTCATTTTGTTTCTGATGTTCCACGCTCAGAGCTACTTACTGGAGAACGCGTTGGTGGAATGTACTCCTTGTTGCGCACTGTACATTTAATAGCAGGAAGACAGTTGGAAAAGGATTATAACACAGTTCCCGAAAATGCCAGTGTCATTGAGCATTCAGAGATAAACAGAAGGAAAAGTCTGGGGAAAGGTCCACACGACCAGACACAAAGGCTGCAGCCTCAAGTCCGCTAGCTATGAAAAGCAATATTGTATTTTTAAAATAGGTATAGAAAACAATGAAATGCTCGAGGCAGGGAGGAATTTATCAAAAGCCCAAAGATGCAACTTTATAGCCATCAGAAGTTAAAATATAATGAGCAAAAAAGTACCAGAATTAACAAGAAACAATTAGCAGGCAAATTGCCTCTAAATTCTATTGGCAGTGAAACCGCGGGGGTTAGGTCCTCACCCTCTTAAACACGAGCACGTCCACACAACACGCATTCTCTCTCCAGATTATATTCTCAGTAGTGAAAAGTGGGAGATTAAAATGGAGCTTTCCTGAAACACGACGTCTCCTAGAATTGAGACACTGCCAACTCGGCCATTTTTGATGAGGAAGATGTTAAAGTGCTGGAGAGGTGAGTGATACCCAGGGCCAGGTAACAGGTGCTTACAGGTTTTACAAGGACATATATTAAACTGGGGAAAAATACATTGGAATAAAAGGAAATGATCACGGCATACGGCATGCAGATGCCTTCACTGCTATGGAGAAAGAAATGGTGTGACTGCGCACTGCGTCAGCTTACCAGGGCAACCATCACAGAGTGCTACCACTGGTGGGTTAAACAATTATCTACTTTCTCACAGTTTTGGGGGACGGAGGTCTGAGATCAACGTATTGGCAGGATTGCTTTCATTCAGGTGCCTCTCTCCTGGGCTCGTGGGTGTCCACTGTCTCCCTGGGTTTTTACGTGTCTTTCTTTCTACACTGGGACTATCTCCTAATCTCTCCTTCTTATAAGAACATCAGTCAGATTGGGTTGGGACTCACCAATGACCTCATTTAGTCTTAATTATTTCTTAAAGGACTGTCACCAAATGCAGTCACATTCTGAGGGAATGGAAGTTAGGAATTTGAGGGGAGTAAAGGGGGAGGTTAGGTGGAGGGAGGGTAATCAGTGGGACCTCACCTATGGTGCATATTACAAGGGTACATGTCAATCTATTAAGAGTGGAGTATAAATGTCTTAACACAATAATTAAGTAAGCAAGGTGAAAGCTCTGTCAACCAGTTTGATGTAAGCATTCCAAATTGTACATAAAATCAGCACATTGTACCCCATAAATGCATTAATGTACACAGTTATGATTTAGTAAAAAATTAAGAGGAAAAAAAAGAATTTGGAAGCGTGGGCACACCTCAGCCTCTTATAACCTGTGTAGAATAAACTGACCCAACATAGAATCTGTTCAACATCCAAAACTGAGCTACATGTTGGGGAGACATAGAAGGGACCTCTGGTTCTTACCCCCCACCTGGCTGCAATAAGTGTGCCAGAGATGCATACAGATCCCTATAATAAAGCATTTACAACATTCCTCACAGAGAACGAGAACATACGCATTAAAGGAATATATACGATTGGATAACCAAGTGGACGAAATCAAGGAAAATGCACACAGTGTGTGATATTTGAGTTGTGACTTTAAAAAAAAAAAAAAGGAGCAGAAACTCACTAGAAAGAAAAGATTCTAAAGACCCTCTTAGGGAGGGACTCTGACAGCAAAGGCACAGACATTTCAGGGTTTCAGGGAGTCTTCATCAAAGTTTATGAGGCCCCTAAGGAACCATCAAAGCATAAACAGATGAACTGGCACAACATTCATTCAAATGTTCCCTCTAAGAGATGAGGATAATAAAGGGAAAACTTAATTTAGGTATAAAATTCAACTTTAAGATCAGGTCTATGTGGATTTAGTATTAAACTGTCAAAAATAGTATTAAAAGTATCATATCAGGAATTGCTGATCCTCTCAGAATTTGGAACAAAGGTTCATTTAAGTTAGAATTAGGAGATACATGGATGTGGTTTTATGCACACAAAATATTTAGCTATCAAGGATTCCTTAACACATACAGATGTTTCAGAAAGGTTTGTGCCACTCATGTTCTCATTTGTCTTAGAAGAGAAAAACTCGACAGATAGATAGAAATCAGAAAGATGATTCTTTCACTAAAGATGGTGAATATGACCATCTTGCATGTTTGAATAAACTTTTAAATCACCAGCTGAGGACATACTCATCATTTTTAGGTTGACATCTTCCAACCCAGTTTATTTTTCTGGTCAAGGTCAATCATACAGTCCTTGGAATGGTATTTGCGTAGCTCAAATGAAATTCGGAGAAGAACAGGGTTTCATGTTGTTAAGTGATTCACGCCGCTAACCTGTGCACACTAATTCCCACTTTGCAGCTCAATCTCTCAAACACCGCTGTCTTTACTCGGAGCACATTCCTTGTCAAAAACATTCCAAAGGGAGGAAAATGCCTTGTTACGAATCCCATGCTGAGAGCTGCCTAATTATTTGTCTATCCTGAGGCAAGCAGTTCTTTAATTACGTGTCTATTTTTGTGTGTGTTCCAGCTACAGTTTGTAATAACTGGGAAGGTCCTCCAACCACGTCTCTGGGAGGTGATAAGTCATAAAACGGAAAATAACTAAAACCACTCCTAGCCATGAAGACTCAGACACGATGAACCATAGAGGATTTAGAGCAGATTCTGATATCATTCTCTAAGCTCTCCTCTGAAAACAGTCATTGTGGAGAAGGCAGAAGCTCCGGTGCTGGGTGTCTTCTGTATTCCTGGTCCCATGCTATCCGCACAGAATGCAGGCTGCCTCCTTCAGGGCCCTTTACTACAATCTTAGATTTGAAAATACATGTATGTAAAGCTTAGACTTTCGGTTATTCGATGCTTATTAGCTGATTTCTTCAGGGTAACTTGCCTTCCTTTAATAAACTTTACCAACCACTGCATGTAGTGCTATGACACTATGATGCTTTTTCTCTTGCCCAGACCACTGGATCTGGGTCTCCTGAACCTGATAAGGAGAGTTATGAGAAGGATGAGAGAGATCTGTAGCAATGCCGTCAAAGGAAGACAGTCGTTGTAAACCATCTTTAAGATCTTTGTCATTTCCTATGTGCCTCGTAAAACATGTCACCAGAAGGACAATATCAGGACTTCAATGTTTAATTGTCTTGTTCAAAGTCAGGGATCTAACAAAGCACCAAGATGTAATATGTTATATTAGTAAACTCTATCAGACTGACTTTTTAATTTTAGATATGACTTGATACCATCCATAAACAGAAGGCATTCCAAATATTCTTTGTGCTAGCATAGCATCCTGCCACAACCTAGGCTTGTTTCTAATTATTTTGTTCAAACACAGACCATTTTAAAATGCTAACAAAAGTTACTGAATATTTCATATGCAATATAAATAGTGTACACATTTCTATAGGCACAGAGATAATTTTTATGTATTCTTAGATAGTGACCATTGTTTTATTGATCAGAAAATTCTGTCTTGCTAATTAACCAAAAATGGGGTTTCTTATAAATTCACTAAGTAACTACAATCAGGCATGAAGGCTATCTAAGTGTTAAGTATTCAAACCAACTATTAGAGAATATGGAATAGAAAATGTAATAACATCTCAATTACCTGTGTAAATGGCCTTCTGATTTGTGCTGTTATCTATATTTGGCAACCATTATTCTAAAACTGCATTCCCACTTAAAAAATAAAAGAAGAAAAATGTGCAGACTTGTAAGCCAAATTGAAGAAAGACAGTGATGTTAAGAGTTTCTAGTTGCCATGGAAACCAGATCCTTTGTATGCCATATTTAAATGTCTTTCTCTGTGGCAATCTGAACCTGGCCTTGGGAATAATCAGTGAAAAACAAAAGTTAAATTATATAAATATAGGCTGGGTGCCTGTAGCTCAGTGGTTAGAGTGCCGGCCCTGTGCACCAGGGGTGGCGGGTTTGAACCTTGCCTGAGCCAGCTTAACAAAAAAAAAAAAAAAATTATATAAATATATTAAACAAATAGGAAAAATTTACATCTTTAATTTATGACAATTTATATTCAATTAGCACATTGATTGAATTATCTCATTGTTCATAAATAAAAATGACACCAGTAGACATAATAGATAATACTAATAGACAAAGATAGTATTAGTGGGAAAAACTGAAAATATCACAGCATCATTAACCATTATTTTTATAGTGCAATATAGTACAAATGGGTAATTTTTTTAATCAACAAACATTTTTGAGTACCTACTCCGTGTAGGCATAAAATTAACTGTGATATTCATGGTCAATACTGCATTTTGCAGTGGTTTTCCTATACCAGCTATTTACTGCCAAATAAAATTCATCATAAAAGAATCCAGGGCCATATAAACTCATTATGAATACACACACCAAAGAACAGGTAGGGATCATTGTGATTATTTTACTGGCAAGGAAATAGAAGCTCAGAAAGATTAAATATTTAACCAAGTATTCCCTGTAATCACTTTCTATAATTTATAATGCATTTCCAACTAGACTGCATGACCTTTAAGGCTATGAAGGATGGATTACATTGAAAAGGAAAAACAGCATAAAAGACATCACAATAACATTCAGTGTATTTGTTGACTGGATTATTTCTTGACCATTATGCTTTCTGACCCAGCGTTTGCTCTAGTGCTTGGCTCACAAATACGGTCGGTCTTCTCTATAGACCACTGAGTCTTCCCTTGTCCGTTGCTCCTTCCTCTTCTATGAATTCCCTTTCACGTATCCTATCAATTTCTCACAGGCCATACTTTTATTTTAATACGTAATTTATATTTAAAATTGTTCGCTACACTTCTGTGTTTTAGAATTCTACTTATTAAAGGAGATCACAAATGGAGTTTCACATGATTTAGGTTCTTCCTTGAGAAGTTTCAAGGACTCAGTAATCTCCTACTCCTGGTCTTTCCTCATTTGCCTTCAGATTCTTCATTCTCTGGAGAATGATCTTCTGCCTGATCCAAAACCTGCTGTTGTCCGAGTCAAAGATGAGCTTCCTGTGACTCTTTCCCTTGAGATCAATGTTGTTTATGCCAGTAATGTAAAGAAAAAATATTCATATGATTTAGAGATTAATTCTGTTTGTTATACTCTATTCAAGTGAAGTTTTGATGGTTTGGAAGAAAGAGGTAATTGTCCTCTTAGAACAGAATTAGTTGAGCCTGAGGGATGGTGTCTGTGAATTTGTACTTCAGATGTTTGGTTCAAATAGGCTCAAAGCTCTTTATTTCTGAGGAAAAATAAAGTAATAATAAGCTCTTTCTGAGAAGAAATGAAGAAAGAAGAAACAAATGAAAAGATAAAGATAAAACAGAGGCACGTGACGAAGAAGATAATCAACCACAAGTCATTCAGAGAGGGGGAAATTGCTCCTATCTGGTAGGATCATTTTCTTCTCTTTTTGCTCCATGACTTGGCAAGAACAGAAAAAGAGCTGTGAACAAGGAATTTGAAGAAAAAAAGAGAAACCTTCCTATGAATAACTTGAAACTAGGAAATTTCCATGTTTTTTCCATACATGAAGGATCTGCTGCACTAAAATCTCACTCAGGTACGCAGGACGATTTGACCAAAATAGGAAATTTCAAGGTGCGTTGAAGCTTTCAAAAATGGGAAGAAAATGGAGAGAATTATATGAAGCAGCAATTTATTAAAGTATGATTTGTAACAGTACATTCAAGTGTGTTTTCCATTCTGTACAATTCTCTGTAACTATTTCAGTGTTTTGATACTGTTCCTATTTCTTAAATAGGAATTATGATGTTTTCACAAACTATAATTAAGTAGTTAATTATTGCATTTCAGTTGGAGTTACTATGAGAGTGCATTTGCTTTACCAGGATGAAAATGTAATGTCCAACGCTTGACAGAAAGCCCTAATTATGAAATAATCAGAAAGGCAATAAACTGCCTCAACAGTACCAATTATTGAAATGCTAGAGTGCTGAGGAAGGACATCACACACAGCTCCACTTCTGTCCTAAAGCTGACAGTGTACATAGAGAAGAAAAATCTCTGTACACTACCCCAGGGCAGCAGCAGGTGCAGGATTTCCTGGCCTCAGAAGACAACTATGTTGTTGCACCTGGGACAATTCACAGTTCACCTGTCAAAGTGCAAAAGAGCTCAAGGTCGGGTTATGAGTGATATACTTCTATAGCTATTAACAAGTCTTGAGTGTCCAATAAACTGAATTATTTGTAGGAAATGATTTCTCAAAATAAGAACTACTTTATTCATGAAGTATTTTATGTGAAATATTTTATACGCAAAGTACAGTTAATATTAACAGGTTATGGGAAATTTCCCTGGATTTTCACGTAACTAGGAAAGTGACATCATCAGACAACAACACTGATGGGGAATTGCTTGACATGGGACCTGAGGGACTGACTATTGATGTCAGAGATTCACAAGCCTATGGACCTGACCAATCTTCCCATCATTCTGAAAATTCAGTACCTTGGGCAGAAGCGTGTTGCCATTTTACAGGCAACATCCTCAGAAGTTCATTACAGCTTGCCCCCAAAGTTGCCCACGAAGCTGCCGTACTCAGAGAAGGTGGAAATTACACTTTTATATACAAAATGTTCATTACAAAATTTTGCAAAGAGGTGGCCATATTGCCTCAGGTTAGAAAGGTTTTCTAAGGTTAGTCTGAGTAGCTTTAAGATGATTCCTTCTTCACACTACTGGTGAGTGTTAATTGATGGAAGGTACCTAGGTATATGAAAGAGTCGAGAATAAACTAATAGCTTATACTTATGTGGATAAAGAAAAATGGAACCTAGGAAGGGTAGTCATCCGCATCTACTCTCAACTGCTCCATGACCTTGAAAAAGGAAAGCAATGCCAGTGTGCCCTGGACTCTTCATTTCTTTTAAAATATGAAGCAATTTGGAGGTGGTGGGTTCAAACTCAGCCCCAGCCAAAAACTGCAAAAATATATATAAATATAATATATAATAATATATTCTTATTATATGTAATCATAATAATTATAATAATATATTATATATTATTGATTGATGCGTTAATTAATATATATTAATATATTATAATATGTAATTATAATATATTACATGTAATAGTAATTGCACCATATATATAATATGTAACATTAATTGTACCATATATACATATAATTCCATATATATTATATATATATGGAACATGGGAAACTATCATACCCTCTTCACAGATAAACAGTTAAAAATTAATATTTTATTATACGTTTTTGGCTAACCTTATTGTTCTGAATAGATGAAAAGTTTATGGAAAACAACTCTTGTCTGAACACTGCTCATTATCCCAGGAGACACCTAGGATACTGCTGGGTCTGTCACAGTGCTGATGACCTCAGAGAAAAGACAGAGCAACTCTGAGTCTGCCCCAGCAACTCTTCATGCCACAGTCCCTCTGTTCTGTCCTCCCATTTTCATGCTAGCAAATGAATGAAGTTACAGTACCATTTATGCATCTTCAGGGAAACCTGGAGAAGGAGAGGTGGAAAAAATTAGAGAAGTTGTGGTGTTTAGAAGGCCAGGCTATCCCTGTGGCCCTGAGAGAGTAATGAAGGGAATCAGGTGTGTAAAGGTCTTTGCAAGCTGGAGAAGGTGGTGAAAGAGGTCCGCTAGGTGGGACTGCAAGCATCACATGTGTGTGCCTCATGGAACCTCAGTGCAGACACAGGCGGCTTCTGGGAGCACAGAACAATAAGCTCTTTCCTCAGAAACCCCTTTACTTCTCATGTGTAGCCTTCCCCAATTATTCTTATAAAAGCAGCTATTAATAACCACATTCCACAAGATATTAATGGCACCATGTTTTAAAAGAAATGAAGAGTCCCAGGCACACTGGCATTGTTTTCCTTTTTCAAGATCGTGGAGCAGCGGAGAGTAGACTCAGAGGACTCAACCTTCCTAGGTGCCATTTTTCTTCATCCATTTAAGTACAAGCTATTGGTTATGTGACATTAGTACTAAAGAAACAATGGTAAGATTTTAAAAAGCTCTTAAAGATTTGATTATGCATAGGCACCCACAAACACACACATATTTGTGTATATATTCACACATATTTATATTTATATACACATACAGATACATAGACATATGTTAGCATATATATGCAAACATTTATATATACATATATATTCACATGCACATGTATGTATTTAATTTGGAGGGACTCAACTTCAGAGTAAGTTATCATAGTAAATATTACAATCAAATATAGAAAAATAATAGCCTCTTTAAATCACATGGCATCAGTATTCATTAGTGTTTAAGTAGCTACCTTAATTCCAATGAATTATTTCAAAACAAATTATACTTCACCCACTTAATTGTTTGCATATTTGTTAAAACAAGTTTTAAAAAGAAAAAAGTTATAAAATTAATTACAAAATATATTTTCCCATTAAAAACACAAAACTAAAAATGTCTTTTAACTCTGTTAGGTGCTTTGGGGGCAAGTTTTCTGTATTTTGTTTCAGAAACAATTCAATTACATACACGGGTAATATAACATACTTAAAATAACATTTCATATTTCTTGGTTCTTTAAATAGAAAAAAGTCACAAACTATGTGAATCATAAATCGACATACAAATAATAATTTCCCTTGGTGTATCACCTTCCTATCTTTTCTTCTTTTTTGTGCCTTAGGAGGGGCTGACACAAATATGAGGAGAAACAGCTCTCCTGTTTAAAGAGGTTTAAAAGGTAGAAAGAATCAGAGATCTAAAAAGTGAAGAAGGAGAAGGCCAGAATTAATCGCACCTTCTGCTTTGTGAAAGCTCTGACTTTAAACTTGCCCCTGTATTGCCCTCATGGAGCACAACTGTACACACCATCACGGCACCTTCCTGGGCCTCCAGCTCATGGAGGTACAGAATCACTAAGCCTGGGAGCTTAGTGCAGTCCCCAAACAGGTGTCACCTACAGCTGACCAACTGGCCATGGCAAGTTAATTGACCACTTTGACAAAAGTTCCTGATGAGTTAGTTAGGAGAAAGAGGGATGAAATGAAAACTGGGTTGCTTCATCCCTGAACATTTCTCAAAATCTTTAAAACCCAAATGCTCTTCACTGAAGACAGAGCCAGTGTCTGTGTATAACCCTTTTGTCTCTGACTCAAGGAACATCAAGAGAAACTTTCCCTTCACAGATGCTCTGCTGTTAGAAATTCGTAGCAAAGTTAGCGAAAATCCTGAAAGAAAAAATTGCAGAAAAGCTGCTAGCTTCTGAGAAGACCTGTGAAGGCAAAGGGAGCTCTTTGTTTGTTTGGAAAAGTACAATCACCAAGAGATGTTCCGTTCATTTTAATGAATTGTCATGAGGTGTAAAGACTTAGAGACTCATTCATTGCCAAAATTTCCCCTTTCACATCCATGAGTCTCCCTCCCCATAGAGCTGTTGCTTACGGAGGTAGGAGTCCCTTCTGCTAGCACCGTTGCTCTTCACCTTGTATTGGTGAGTAAAAACAACCCCTTCCCCCCAAAATAGCAAAGACATACACTTCCCCAGAAAAATAGAACAATGTGCAACTCACAAAACATACTTTGGTTACAAAAACCTCAAACTTCTGCTCTATATTTCTTTTGGGTAAAATTTACTTCTGCCTTCTCCTTTCATGCTTTAGAAATGACTTATATGAGTGCCTTTTCTCTGTGTCTTTGTTAAAAGTCAGACTACTGGTTCAGATCCTCATAGAACTGAACTATAGCCTTTGTGACTTACTCCTAGAATTGGCTTGAATTTTACCCATATCATCCTCACCCTTGGTTCTTTGAACTCACACAGTATTCATTAAAGCCTTACAACGTGTGAAGCATTGGGAAGGAGTCTGGGGAGCGCCCTGGAGAATGACCAGCCTTGCAGACAACCAGTGTGAAATCTAAGAGCACAAAGGACATGTTATCAGGGGGCTCCAGTGGGAGGCCAGAACTCTTGCTACCTCCTTCAAGCTGTCTGCACACACCTCCCTCTCCTCGGCCCTCACAGAGCCTCCACCCCTCTGCCTTGGACCAACTGGATGGAGCTAACTGTGTGTTTTATCTCTGTTCATCCCTGGCTTCACAACAGACCAGGGGTCTAACGTCATTCTTCTGTGCCCCCTTGTTTCAGTCATCTCCCAAGCCTTGCTTCCTACAAGCATTTAGATCTGGCAGTTGTTATTCTTCCCCATAGTTTCCTATAATAACTTAAAGTCCACATTGGTCATCCTCCCAGCATCCTAGGATCTCAATTACCTGACTTTCTTTCTTTAAGAGATCTTCTGTTTAGCCCAGTCTTGGCTTATTACTACCACGATCATACTTGATCATTACCTGAATTTCAATAATCTCACACATAAATCTTAACTTTTCAACTCATACTTTCTATAAACACAAATCTAACGTCATAGACCAAATGGTGTATGCCCCCCAAAAAACTTATATGTTGAAGCTTTAACCCCAATGTGATGGTGTTTGGAGGTGGGGCCTCTAGGAGGTGATTAGATTTAGATAAGCTCATAAGAGTAGAGTCCCCATGATGGGATTAGTGTCTTTATTAAAAAGGGAAAAGATGGCAAATATGGCACATTCTCTAATTCTTTCTCTCTCTCTCCAGCCCCACCAACCCCAATTGTTTGAAGACACAGTAAGTAGGTAGCTGAAGGACTCAATTACAACTCAGTTATTGGACTTTTTTTAGAAATGGAAATACTATAACCTAATAGTATGTACCCTCATATTAACACATAATAAAAACAAAACAAAATTGTTATCTCTAATTGATTACTAAGGAAGGCTCTCTGGCAACACTCAGAGAGGCCAGGGGGTTGTATAGTCTGTAAAACCCAGAAAACCACAAATGGCTAGGGTTAGGTGGATTGAATTCTAACTCTGTCATTTAACACCTGTGAGGTTTGGGGAACATTTTTTGTGTGTGTTCTAATTCTTATTTTTATGTCACTACTACCTCCCAGCACATGTAGTATATGCATACTACATAAAAATAATAGTGTCTACCATGTATAATTGCATTGGGGATTGTGTGCTTTCAAACATCCCTGGGCCCAAAATCTCATGTTCTGATTTTTCATTCTATACCCCAAAGGTTCTGGGCCTCTATCTTTATTCCTGAGGCAGCAGCAGCCTTAGGTTTCAAAGTGACAAGGGCTGTAACACTTGGAAGCGCCTTCCTCTGCTGAATGTGGAAATACCCAACTGTCACCCATAGCCACTGTCTCTTCTCCACACTCACAACAGCCTCACACCAAAGGACTCAGCAGCCATGGCAATGGGTAACTGGGACATGAAAAGTCCTTCATTAGAGTAATGACCCCTCATCATTGAGTCCTACACAGAATCATTATGTCCTGGGAGACTTGGAGCCAGAAAAAGAAGATACATAGAAGGGAATGTGGAAACTGAAACCTCAAAGGAACTTCACAGTGTTTTCCATATTTATTTCTCTCACAATGGCTAAATAATCTTACAAAATTGTGCAGAATTTCTATGAGACAAAAAAATAAACAGAATAATCCTAGCTCAGAGCATGAAGTAGAATGAAAAGGGGATGGAGCTATTTCTTTGTCGATAAGAGAATCACATTAGAACTGCTTTTGCTTCCAATAATAATGTTAACATGCCGATATAAATGCATCTTGTCTTCAAGCTTGAGATTTCACATCATAGTAATAGAGGCTCAGGCAGTGTTTATAATTACATAAAATTGCATGGCTGGGAGCGAAAAAGACCTAAGGCGACTTCATCAACAACATAGAAGAGGAGGAAACTAAAACAACATATTAACAATCAATAAAATCCCTTGTGAAATATATCATTTCGCACACAGGGAATCACGAACCCAGCCCACTGATGACATTAGCTACTAATGCCATGGTAAAGGTAAAAGAATCTTGTAATTTTGTTTTGAATAGAAAATCACTTCTGTGACTAAACTTCAAGGATGTCATTTTTAGTGGAGAGAACACCATATTAAAGTAACTCAGCTCAAGCTCAAATTTCCTTCTCAAAACAGAGAAAAATCTCTGGATTACTGGAAACAATTAACAGTACAATTCCCAAATTATTTTGCTTTATTAGAAAACTGGCTGACATGTGACATCATGCTTTATAGTCAAAAACATCTGAAGTTATTGCCCAAGAATAATGTCTGAATAGAGAAGGAACCTAAACAATATTTTTATTACATATATACACACACATACATATATATAAGCATATATAAATATATTTTTATACCTGTATGTATGTGCAGGTATATTTATACTTAAGACTTGCTCAGTCATTGACTAATACAATGCTCACTTTGTGTAGTACTTACCTTGTAAACCCAGCATTGGGTACAGGGCCTTGAATATAGTAGGGGATTCATAAATTTGTTCTGTTGACCTGCAATTTTTATAGTTGCTTTGGGTGATTGCACAGAAAAAAAGATGTCAAATTTCTTAATGAAATGACATCAGAATTTTAGAAATCTTATCATACCACATAGAAAATTCTGTTACTTTCAAAAGAACAAAATATTTTTGGGGGCACGGGTTACAACAAATTCTTCTTACAGACAAAATCTCCTCATGTTACCCAAGCTGGCCTAGAACTTCTGGCCTTAAAGGATCCTCGCCAGTAGTCAAGACTACAAGCATACACCACCACTCCTGGTTTAACTATGGACCCCACGGCCCCATGCCAATTTAACCTCATCCCTGAGTTCCCCAGCAATTTTCACATTATTTTGTTTTGCCATCATTATTTACCATTAGTCTAAGAATATCTTTTTTCAATAATACTCAATGTCAGCATCTAAAAAGTGAATTAACCCATTTACTGGTTACTGGACTCTCAGGATTAAGCCACTGTTAATGAATATAGGAAATCGCAGTCAAATGGATTTTCTAGGTTCTTGGGTCCATAACATCAACAGATTCTTGAATGTGCCATAGGCATCCTTGTAATCTCACAATTTCTTGTTCAATGAAGACTAACATTTAGAAAGCATGATTTTTTTACTCTCTGAAGGTAGTTGATTAATTTCTAAAAAGCAGAGCAGACCCACATACTGAGCCCCTTGGCCAATGTGCTAAGCCTCAGACCAGGCAGTTCAGGACAGCAGCACCAGTTATCCCTCTCTCACAGGTAGAAGGGAATGCCCAGGGGGACTCCAGACGTCGTCCACACTAATATGAGTAGCTATCAAAGTGAAGAATTCATTCACTGTTCAGTTTTTACATATCTATGTTCCAGGTGAGATGCATCGGTAAACAAAATAGGCCAAAAAAAAAAAAAAAAGCCTCTATCATTAGACTCTGTTGGGAAAAGACAAACAATGAAATATAAACACAGTAAATAGTTTAATTATAGAGCAAGTCGAATTTCTTTGGAAAATGGAGCTGGGCAAGTGGAAGCAGAAAGGTGGAGAGTGGCTGTGAATGCTGATGGTGTGTCCAAGTCAATGTCCTGGAGAAGGTAACCTATGGGAACTAGGGAATAGCTAAGCTTTAAGGGGAAATGGTTAACTAAAAAAGAGACAAGCATCTGGATCTGAACTTACACAAATATAGCTGAGGGAACTGAAAAATGAACAAGAGAACATGTTCATACAGAGAGCTGGGCACTGTAGATGAAGAGCCTCCCTAGCTTGGAGGTCACTGAGGGGGTAGTTTGATGGTTCGTTATTTCCCCCAGTCATGCTCCCACAACAGAAGATGAGGCACTGTAGGAGGCCACTTAGAACTTGTTTTTATTGGATTATATTAGTAACATTAATTGCACACTTTGGAAAT
Source organism: Otolemur garnettii (assembly GCF_000181295.1). Taxonomy (NCBI): domain Eukaryota; kingdom Metazoa; phylum Chordata; class Mammalia; order Primates; family Galagidae; genus Otolemur; species Otolemur garnettii. The sequence goes on along the minus strand of NW_003852428.1, from coordinate 12,439,305 downwards.
TATTGCTGGTCTGAGTTGTGGATATTCCAGGAAACCAGATACACAGCCAGACAATTAAGCTCATGAAATTGCCACCATGCATTTATGGTGGCAGCACTGTACAGACAATTCAGGAAGGGTCCATAACTTTGGAATATCAGTGTCTCACAGCTGTGTTCATGCTGACGTGAGGCGGTGTCTTGTTGAGAGATGTTCATGACTGTTACTGTGTGCTTTTGTGTGTTGTCCCAAGAACATCAGAGCTTGAATTAGAGTAACGAACAAACATTAAATTTCCTATCAAACTTGACAAAAGTGGAAGTGAAATTAGGGACATGTCAGCCCAAATGGGGATAACGCCATGAAGAAAACAGCAGTGTATAAATGGGTTAAACCTTTTGCTGAGAGAAGAGAAAGCATCACTGATGAGGAGGAGTCACGGCAACCAGTAATGACAGAACTGATGAAATCATTGCAAAAATTTGTCTAATTCTGCACCAAAATCATCAGCTTGTATAAGAAGCATAGAAAACCAAGTAAACATAGAAAGATAGAGAAGTCTTAACTATAAATCTTGGCATGTGAAATGTGTAGCTCTTGCATCAAAACAATGGACCAGCTCTCACAGCACATTCTGTGAAGGAGTTTTTAGCCAGTAAACAAATAACTGTATGGGACCACCCTCACTACTCACCTGATCTTGTCCCCAGTGACTTTTTTTTTCTTTATTAAATATAAAAGAAATATCCAAACAAAAACATTTTGATGACACTCAAGACATCAAGAGTAATATGATGACAGCACCATTCCATTCCAAAAAAAGAATTCCAAAATTCCTTTGAAGGGTGGGCTAGGTGCAGGCATCAATGTGTAGCTTCCCTAAGGGGAGTACTTTGAAGGTGCCTATAGGGATATTTAGCAATGAGGTATGTAGCACTTTTTCTAGAATGAGTTCATGAACTTAACTGTCAGACTTTCAGCTATCTGTGCTGCATGGTAATTAAAAGGAAGAATGAAACACTATATTCTGGGGAAAATTAATTTTGCTAAAGCCTGGCCCTTCCTAGGAAGCACCTGCCAACCTTAAGGCATAAAGTCAGTGGGTCTCAGGGCCCTAGACTTCAGTGGACTTTTTATATATCTCCATCTCTATCTTCACAGCAAGCAGGAATACATCATTTCACCCATTCCCTGCCTGGGTCAGTGTTCTCCAGGAATGTTGTATCTGTATTCAAACTGTCAATTTGTGTCTAACATTGTCAGGCCCACGGACATTGCATCGTGATCCCCAGCTTTCAATTGTTTTCCTGGAGAAGGGTAGAAGATGATGTCGAAGGGAATCTAGAATCTACATCTTGTTCATCGGGCTTGCTTGAGACTAACTGTAAATCCACAACAGCTAAAATATGAAATGAAGGAAGGCTGTATGATGAAGTTGTGCTAAATTTGGGGGTAGCCATTTTCAGAGGCTAAGGGACAGGCATGCAAATAGCAACAGACTTGTCTGATGGCTGACTTACACTCAGTGCATTTGGGGAGGTACTGAATGTGGAAAGGTATAGACTCACCCTTCATCCACCACAGTCCAATAAGAGAATTAAGAGTGAACATGTATGTATGAGTATAAAAATGATTACAAAGCTCTGGAAAAACACTCCATGAGCTTTGGAAAGAACACATATGATTTGGTGGTGGAGGGTGAGGTAGAAAAAATGATGCAGAAGGTCATTATAGGGCTTGAAGAATCACTAGTTCACCAGAAAGCTAGGAAAGAACATTCCAGACTTTTGTGTGTGTGTGTGTGTACAGGTGTGTATGTATGTATGTGTTGTGAATGGGTGAGGATGGGGAGTTTATAAGCACTTACAAAGGCCAGAAGGAAAATGCATAACAGAGAAAATGTTAAATGCTTTAGTAAAGCCTAATTCATGCTTAATTTCATTTCAAATATATACACAGGTGTTTGATTTTATTTTAAAATCATTAAAATATTTTGATACATGTTCAAAAACACATCATGCAAGTGTTAATAACATGCTTCTCCAACAAGGGAACAAACCTGTCGAATTAGAACAACGTTTAGCACTGAAGGCTTATATCTTTCTCAGCTTCCACTAGTTAGAGAATGAACTCTGCTCCAATCCATCTTGTCTATCACTAAGTCTGGGTGATAAAGGCAAGACATCAGTCAAGAAAGAGAATAACTATCTAGTGCTTTAGGGAGAAATATAGACACCTTAGTAAGAACATGAAACCATTATGGAATAATTTGAGTTTGGATGAACATAGGTCAAAAACATAACTTCTTGAAAAATGTCATTGCCATAGAAATCAGATTGTACTGGAGGGATATTTCTCCCTAAAAATTTTCAAACTTTATTCTTTTCAATAAAGCCCAGATTTTTATTATAAATATATTCTTAAAAACTATGCTCTGTAGATCCACAAAATGGAAGTGTTCTATGAAAACCATTTCAGTTGTGTAAACACACACTCAGCACACCCAACTGTTCTGTCTTTTCTCTGTATATGGTGTCCATATTAGGGCAGTTAATCAAGGTGACCTTCAACTCTGCTGAATAATACTTCTTCCTCAGATAACCCGCTTCCACTAATAGGAGTCCCTCCTCCAAAATGGAATAAATAGACCAAAATATTATCAAGTAGCATTTCTTGATTTGGGATAATGAGTGATTTTAATCCTTTTCTGTACACTTATATGAATTTTTCTTCTTTCTTTTTTTGTATAGATGTAAGCTGTACATTATGTTATGATATACATAAATGACTATGGTAGGTAAGCAATTTTACCTATCTATCATCTTCCATATTAATCTCTATTTTGTGTATGTGTAGTAAGAGCATCTCAAATCTATTCTTAGCAGATTTTTAATATATAATAAATATTATTAGCTATAGTCTTCCTGCTGTACATTAGGTGCCCAGACTGATCTTACCCAACTGCAAGATCTTTTGACCTACGTATTTCTAGTTCCTCCCTGTCCATGCTACTGTCTGTTTCTATGTATTTGACTTATTTTAGAAATGATTCCACATATAAATGAGATCATACACTAAGCAAAAAAAAGAAAAAAAATTATTTTCAGAGCCTGACCTCTAGATGAGCAAAGTGCACAGATGCCATGAAAGGCAGGGCAATAGGTGATTAAAAGCTGGTGTTCCAGCCGGGGCCACCAAACAACAATGATGGCTACAATCAAAATATAGCCGGGCATTGTGGTGGGCACCTGTGGTCCAAGCTACTTGAGAGGCTGAGGCAGGAGACTTGCTTGAGCCCAGGAGTTGCAGGTTGCTGTGAGCTGTGATGCCACAGCACTCTACCAGGGTGATAGCTTGAGGCTCGGTCTCAAAAAGAAAAAAAGCTGGTGTTCTCGATAGTATAGATGTGGGTTTGAATCTTGGACTTCATCCTTCTGAGTCTCAATGTCTTCACCAGAACTGAAATTGAAAATAAAACTCACTTCATAGTGTTGTTACAATTAACTAGCATAACATACAGAAGGTATTTATTATACATTAAGTATTTAAGAAAATTTAAATATTAGTATTGCCCAGCAAGGTGGCTCATGCCTGTAAGCCCAGCATTCTGGGAGGCCCAGGCATGTGGATTACTCTAGCTTAAGAGTTAGAGACCAGCCTGAGCAAGAGTGAGACACCATCTCTAAAAATAGCTAACTGTTATGGCGGGCACCTATAGTCCCAGCTACTTATTTGGAAGGCTAAGACAAGAGGATGGCTTGAGCCTAAGAGTTTGAGGTTGCTGTGAGCTATGACACCACAGCACACAACAAAGGCAGGGCAACATGTGAGACTCTGACATATGACACCCATGGCAACAAAGTGAGACTCTGTCTCAAAAATAAATATATATATATATATATGTATATATGTAATTATAAAATAGTATATATTACATATAATTATATGTAATTATAAAATAGTAAATAATGATATATAATCCCATTATATATATAATTACATATAATCATATTATATATACTATGTAATAGAATATGTATAATATAATTAGTAATATATATTTATATATGTATTAGTATTGAACTTATTACTCCTACATAAGGGGCCAGAAAGGAGTCATAAACAGTACATGTGAATGCATTAAATATGCTACCCCATAATTGCAGTATAATATTTAAAAGCTATGGCTAAAATGGACATTTTTATTTTCCTGCCTTTCATAACAATAAAACCTTACTTGGCAATTTGGGGTTTGCCTGTGAGCCGCTGAACCTGAGCCACCCGATGCACGCCATTTTGCTTTATGTTTCACTGAACATCCATCAACATTCATTTTCACAGGGACTAGAGAGGGAAGAAGAAGGGCTAGACCAGGTCGCATTTGGGGAGGGCGGCACAACCCCATCATGTGATGTTTGCATTATACAGCAGCATTTGTCCCTCATTTCTTTCCTGATGAAAAACCACAAAAATATAAATACCTATGCATTCTTTTCTCTCAAGAGGCTCTCTGCACCTCTGTGGGAGTTAGCTCTTTAAAGAGCAGAAAGACGTTTAAACCCTAATTGCAGATCCCTTCCCTGATTCTGTATAGTTTAAACACTAGCACAGGATCTAAGCCATTCACAAGCCAATGCTATGCCAGGCTAATCTCCTATTCTTTCCAATCACAAATCTAAGGCTAGCACTGTTCCTCATTAATCCCAGCTCCCAACTGAATATGTCACGCATATTTTTATCTTGGTGTATGTTTTTCACTCTATTGAAAGTACCTGAAAAAGATTAATCCTTGACCTAGTAAAATCTGCATTGTAGTTTTGCTTCTCTGCACAGTCTCAGGTTGTATCTGATCTCGTCCCCTACCATATGGGCCTAGCTAATGACTTAGAAGATGAGGAAGGAACGCAGAGACAAAATATTTCTTGCTTTTGGATCTTGTACTGTGGACCAAAGGAAAAATATCAAAGTGCCTGAGAATGGGCATGAAATTCTAGTTTTTGGATTCTAATTTGGTTTACCTTGTATTATAACTACATAAATAAGTCACAGAAGGGAAAAGATGAGGGGAGGTAGTGATAGGGGCCAAAGAGCTGGAAATACAAAACAGATAGAGGCCACGAGAAGTAGGCGGGTTGAGTCCTGGAGATAGTCGTTGAGGTGAACACGAGGGTGTTGCAGCTTAGATTCCTTCTCAGGGAAGAACTTGTCACCTGGATATCAGCAGACAGCCTGCAGCTACCGGTTCCTTCAGTGCTTCCCTCAGCTGCAGGGAGTTTCCTCAGCCAATGGACCATGGAGCTCCCCTTGCCTTCTCTCTGCCTGTCATACTCCACATGCAAATGACCAACACACATGGTTAGCTCTATCTCTGTGCCTCCCTCAGCCTCCACTGCTGCAGTCTCAGTAAAAGTCACTGGTTCTCACCAGAAGTGATTTTGATTTCTAAGAGATATTTGGCAATTACAATTTTCTGTCGTAACTGAGGGGATTCTGCTGTCATCTAGAAGTAGAGACCAGTGATACCACCAAACGCCCTGCAATGAACAGGACAGCCTCCTGCAACACAGAATTAATTGTCCAGCCCCTAATGTCAGTAGTGAAAAGCCAATCTGAGCCACCACACCCTGATAATGTCAACAATTTCCTCCTGATGCCTCTGCTGCCCTCTTCAGCTACAGGTATCCTTTGAAAATATTAATTGGTTCTAAGTGTATCACTTAAAACTCTACAAGGCTCAGCATCACAAGTTGAACAAAATGCAAAACGCTTACCTTGTCTCCAAGCCCTACTTGAGTTGGCTTCTATTTCTCTGATCTCCCTTCCCTCTTCTGCTCCCTGGATCACAGCTCCCAGTCTCGTTGGTATTATTACTATTGCTGCAAAATGCTAGACTCTTCCCTGCTCAACCCCTGCTTTCTCCCACCAGATTTTGCCCAGCTTGTCTCCTCACTTCCTTCAGCTGCATGTTTAAGTGGTATCAGAGAGGCCTACCAGGACCACCCTACCAGAATCGCCCCTTTCCTGTCATTACGCACCACCCTTTCCCTGCTGCATTTTTCTTCATAACGTATATTGTAAATCTATTTTACATTTGCTTATCATTTATCTGTCACACTTAACAGCAAAGAACTTTGTCTTCTTTAGTCTCCACTATATACCCGACATCTGGAATAATGCTGCCATGTAATCGATATTCAGTTAACATTTGCTAAATGAATCAATGTATGAAGTTACTTGCCATGGCTTTCTGAATATCCATGTTGGTGAATAGATCAGTTTCAAGAGTAGCAGGGAAGGCATTAAAATTCAAATTTCCTCCATAGTCTCTAAGACCATTTCCTATATGCCGTTAAATATCTATGCATTTTTCTATCATTAAATTATGTATTTTAGGGAGAAGAATTATAACTTTTTCATTTGTTTCCCATAAAACCTAGTTCTATGTGAATCAAAGAAGTTGGTTAATAATTTCATGTTGAAAAGAAAAACATTGTCAGATATTTTATGCCACAGTGTGCATAATAGAATAAACCTTATCACTATACTCAAGGAAAATGGCTATTTGGAAACTCTTTTTTAAATATTATCTTAATATATTTCTATGAAATTTACTATCTTTTTTATTTTTTGGAAGAAATTTATTATCTTACTATACAACATTCACCAGTTATTTTTTTAATTCTGTGTCCTATAATATGTACATTCCCCTGTTCCAAATGTGATATTTTCAGATCAGCTGCATTCTGACAGAGGTAATTTTCATAAAAATTACTCTACCTCAAAGATGGGAGACCCTGGCTCTTCTGGATATTTTCAAGTCTTCAGTAATTCTCATTATATTACCCTCTTTCAATATGTAGCATTTTCTGAGAAACTTTGAGGATGTAGAACAACATATTACCCACAACTTATTACCCACGATTTCAAACAACTTTATACTTTCTGTGAGTTCTTGTGCTCTGGATGGTGAATTTGAGTGTGTTTGAAACATGGCATCCAGCCATCTTCTAGTGTTGTCAATCTATAAAGCCACATCCTCTATCTATAACTTCCTTAAAGTTTTCTCAATCTTATCTTTTCCAAATTTTTCTCTTACTATGGACTTTGTTGCTTCAATTTCAGAACAAACAAAATATTGTAGTAGAGAGGAAGTTACATAACCAAGATAGATTTCATTCAAGCTATTATTATAGGGGAGAGAAAAATAACTCCACTGACACAAAAGGGAGGGAGGTTTTTAAGCATGAAGGTGAGCTAGCAAAAAGGTACTGAAGGACATTAGGGCTGGGAGGATGGATCAATAGATATTTTGGACACAATGAGTTATTCTGAGTTTGCAAATATTCTTTCCAAGATTAGACCATCCGTCTTGCTAATTTGTGTTCATCAAAGTTAGAGTCCTACCCTCCCACAGACAATGGAGATAGAGATATGGGGGCTATATTCTTGGATGTTTATATAATGAGATAGTTTCTAGGCCCTTAAGAAAGATTGTTTCTTAATTATAAAATTGACAAGAGGCTAGGAGGGATTTACCTATCAAAGGGGTAGAGAAGGGATTTTCAATCACTTTCTAAAATGTTCTAAAAAATTAAAAGTCTGGGACCATAGACAAAAAGAAACCTGTCTAAAGTTTAGCCAAACTAAGAGGAATAGTAAGGGTGTCTTGGTCAGGAACATATCATTAGAACAGCTGCAGATGCACATTTTTCAGGCATTACCATTGTTGACTGGGAAGACACCATTATGAATCCACATTCCTATTTCCATGAACTCAATTACCTTTTATATGTGTATGTGTATGCATCTTTATGAAGCACCATTCAGGACTTTGCAAGAGTTGTTATTTTTTCTGCTTGCAGTGGACTGGATGTTTGTTTCCCCACCCCTAAAAAATCATATGTTGAAACCTAAACCACAATGTGATGCAATTTGAATGTGGAACCCTGGGGAGGTATTTAGGTCATGAGAATAGGGGCCTCACAAATGATGTTAATGCCTTATAAGAAAAGGCTAGAGAGCTCTTTCAGCCATATGAGAATACAGTAAGAAGCAAGTAAGCCTCAACCTGGAAGAAGGTTCACACCAGAAAGTGACCATGATAGCACCCTGATCTTGCACTTGGGCATCTCATCCTCGAGAATTGTAAGAAATAAATCTTTGTTCTTCATGCCACCCAGTTTATATTTTGTTGTGGAAACCCAAGCTGGCTAAGACACTGCTCTGGGCTCTGATGTTGCCCTGGTTATAGCCAATATTACTGCCCACATTAACATCAATATGGTCATTGATATTATCATCAATCTCATTAACAAATGGAATGCCATAAGTGGATTTCCAGACCTGGGTTAGTGATGTTCAAAAGGAGAAATTTCAAAGACAGCAACAAATTCCCACTAGATCACTAGATTCTTTCTCTTCTGCTATCTCCCTGAAAAATGTTCTAGGGCTATGTCTGAACATCATGATTGTAAAATCTCAATGGAATTTAGAAAAATTCCCCCCAGAGCACCACAGATCTTCCTTCTCATAAAGCTACATTCAGATAGCTTCTAAAATCGAAAACTCACTACCAATTCTGTAGTTTTAGTAATTGAGTGCCTGAGGAAAGAAGGCTACTGCAATGGCAAAGGCAGGCGGACCTTCAAGTTGCTTTCTCACCTTGGCTGAGCTGATCCTCCAGATGTGGGCCTCATGCCTCTCCAGAGCAGTAAGCAAGACTGTGAGCTCTGAGTTCACAGGGTGCAGAACTAAGCCAGCTAAGACTTCCATTGCTGACCTCATTTTCTACCTATTCAACAGGAAAAGTAATATACTCTGTTCTTCCACATTAATCTTCTAAGTCATTAAAAAATAAATCTCATGCAAGCGGATCTTCAATGTAATAACAAAATTAATTGGATAAGGATGAGAGAAAGGGGCCCTCAAGAACATGGGAAATGAAAGATAGGATGCCAGAGGCAGAAATATATATATATCCTTTCTTAGAGTCCCAGCTCATAATAAACAGCAATTAATACTATTTCTATATTTTATACACAGTAGTTTATTAATTCTCATTATACCCTTCCAGAGACAACTATCCCCCAACCCTCCTGACCTGGCCCCGTGTTTTAAAGCTGTTTTAAAACAGTCTTAAAATGCTAGAACTGGGAGCGGAATTAAATATATATGTTTCTTTCCATTTTTGACTGTTTTCTGAAATTGGGCCTTCTCAAAGCTTGATTTTACAAAATGTTAAAAATAGATACAAAGCGAGATGATCTCAAGCCACCAGGAAACAAGCTGTTTAACAATAATGTGAAAAATTTCACTGAATGTAGAGTTCCAGTATGATTTATATTTTCATTTCTCCTCTTTATGAAAATAGTAACATGCTAGTAACTTTTCTAATTAAATTAAGTATACAACCCTCTATTTTCATCCTAGTTTTCTTCCCAAAAATAGTGGCATAGCACTTATCTGTTAATTATACCATCACCTTAAATGAAGTAATAAGCAGCAAAGTCAAAACACATATACATCAAGTGTGGGAAAGGGTGAAGATTTCACCTCACCTAAAAATTATTACTTCATGCAACATTTATCAGGTATCATAATGTGCTTGCTATTGTGCTAAGCATATAGAATTATGTAATTCATGCAAAGATAAAGGTCTTTCTGGCCTACTGAAGTTAGTGTTTAACCTAAGTCATAAACATTACCTTAAATGACACATTCTTTTAAAAGAAAAATATATTTATAGGATTCAAAACTATAAATGCTAAAAATATGTAAATTAAGAGTATCCCTCCAAGCCTTCTCCCAAATTGACCCAATTCCCATCATGTTGTATCATGATAGATGGTTGCAATTTGTTGTCTCTTATTTATAATAACAAAGTTCCTTTTTAATACTGTCTCTGAGTTTTAATTTAATAAATACTTTCCAGCTTAAAAAGCTGCTGTAAAATAGATAAAAAAGCAGGACTTCAAGCAAAAAATAATCTGATAAAAATTTTTTTACTAAAAAAAGAGATACATATTTCTACATCTTTTTTTTCTTAATATAGTTAAAGCTTTATAATTCCCATGTCCTAGTACTTCTTTTTCAGCTAGTAGTTCAATTGAGAAATATGCCCAAGTGTCTTCAACAGGTAAAGTGGAATTTGGCAAATAATTATAAATCAGACCTTAGGGGTGATATAATTTCTATCCAACAAGCATAAATAGAAAAGAAATTTGCAATGTTTTTCTCTAATCTGGTATTGGTGTTTCACAGGGATGATAATTAATTAGAGGATCAGATCTTATCAGACCTGAAAAGCCCTTTGAGAATTTGTGTCAAAATAGAGTTCTAACTTTCTCTGTTC
>NW_003852428.1:12425927-12428076 GCF_000181295.1 Otolemur garnettii | reverse complement strand
CATATTAAAGTCCTCAATTTGTGTCACATCTCATTACATGACACAAGTTCACATGGACAAGTCCAATATGTGGCAGAAAAATATGCTGTGCTCATAGTGGGAGGGTACTTCAATGTTTCATGGAAAAATTCACTATAACAACATAGTGAATAATAGGGGGCAATACTTCGATCTATAACAGTGATAAAAAATAAATAAATATTGTAGCTTCAAAGGTGGGAATGTTTGACAAAACTTTGGCATATCTTTACCATTTACCTGTAGAAAAATACCAAGAACTGTATAAAGAAAGCAGCTGGGTTACAGGTTAACCTACATTTTATCTGTAGATCTATTTATATGTTCATGCACGCATTTGCTCTTCTAAATATTTTCAAGTGCTTTCTAACTTTCAAATGCACTATCTAAAAGTGGCTATGAAAACACATTTGTGAACTATACTTGGGCCTTTTCCCAATAGATGTCATAATAAAAAAAATTCAGAAAATATATGACTAAAAATGCTTTAAAAATTAGAAAGCAGAATTACCTATTGTTATACATAATAGACCTTTAGTCTATATAGTATAATTATCAGATTTGATGTTTGTAGTTATTATGTCACATGTTGCAGTGAATGCCTAAAAGTAGGCAAGGATGAATAATGTAGACAAATTTAGAATTCTTAGAAATAGCTTAAGAGAGAATTGTTGATGGCTTGGACTATAATGATTGCAGTAAGAAAGAAGAAAGGTGTATTTGGGAGAGAGATCCAAGAGGTCATATTGGATTACTGAATATGGAGATGAGAGTATGGGGTAAGTCAAAAATAACTCCAAGACTCTCAGGTGTTTACATAGATTGTGACACATGTGATCACATGAGTACAAGATGATGGAAATGGGAAGAAATGGGGAAAGTACATAGTAAATGTAGAAATCTCTTGTGCAAATGATGTTAAATAATAAACAGAGAGGCCATGTGGAGTTTATAGAAGATATTGACCATTTTTAAATTCTTATGGCACCAAGCCATTAAGAGAGAGTTTTTAGTAAGAAAATACTAATCACTAAATCAACAAAGAGATGGCTTAGGAATGAGGTCCAGGGTATAAGTGGATCTAATAGTCTTAGCAGGAAGGAAGATTATGACTTCCATTATATTAGAAGAAATCACCTGTTGCAGATGCAAGTAGGTTTATGCACTTGTGGCCAAAAAGTACATCTATTTCTCTTCTAAAGATGAATATTACATTTATTTCATAGATAGGTCAGGTCAGCTTCTGGAGGTAAGGGATGAGCATTAATAATTACAGCTACTACTTACTAAAGATTTACTATGTGCCAGCCATTGTTCAATAGAGGGCAAGAGAGGACACTTAATCACCAGAAGACAGAAGCCCTCAAATACGATATTAGTGAGCAAGATCTTAGGGGCAACCAAGGAGACTTAATGATAGTAGTAGCAGTATGCCAAAAGGCAAAAGAAGTTGTCAGGCTTTCAGGGAAAAAAAGGCAAAAATGGAAGAATCTTAAATAATTTCAATGGAAATGATAGAATAAAATCCTCTGAGAGTGATATCTCAACAATTAGAGAATATAACTATTTCTATAAAATCAGAATTCTAGAAAATCAGAATTTATATAAAAACAGAGAAATTATTGAGTTAAAAAATAACTAAAAAGAAAAATTTACTACAGGAAAAATTTATACTCCATAGAATTGAACTGACAGAAAAAAAGAATTGGCAAACTCAAAGAAAGTTCAGTTGAGAATACTCAGCTTGAGGAACAAAAAGAAAAATTAATGAAGTAAAGCAAATAGCACTTAAGAGACCTATGGAACACCATACAGAACCAACATACACATAAGAATGAGAGGTGAGAGAAAAGAGATAAAAAACAAAATTTGAAAATAAAATGACCAAAAGCTTACCAAATTTGGCAAAAAGCAGTATTCTAAACATCCAAGATGTATAGTAAAATCCAAATAGTATAAACTCAAGGGAATTTACATTAGGCACATAATAATAAAAATTTCAAAAAAGAGAAAGTGATCATCAATGAGATTAACATCTGATTTCTCATCAGGAACTATGGAGAACAGAATGCAGTGGGAAGTGATATTCAAAGTGCTAGGGAAAAGACTATCAACCAAGCATTCTATGTTC
>NW_003852428.1:12424411-12425497 GCF_000181295.1 Otolemur garnettii | reverse complement strand
AAAAAACAGTCAAACAGCTATACTTGTCCCACACAGCCTCCATGAAATGCAGTGTGGGGAACAAAAGCATAAAACCAGGGGCCACTTCAGAGAGGTCTCCCAAGTCTGGATAGAGATGGGCAATTTTATTCTGTAGGCAAAGGGGCCACTACATTTTTGTATTCCAGGAGTAACATATAAAGTGGCGTGTGGTTCTGCAGAAAATCAGGATGATTAACTGGGAACGTAATGAGGGTACAGGTGAGGAGGTTTTGCTAGAACCCCAGGAACCGCTGTCTTTTGCCCCATCTTGCTCTTCTTATTCCGCAGTGGCTAATGGAAGCATCCTAAAACATGCAGCCCTGGGATGCATTTCTCTTCTCCACAACTGCCTTTTCTTCCCCTTTCAACTAGGCAAAGGATACTTTGAAACTATACTTTCTGTCTTATCTCCCACCCCTTTCCAATTGTAGCCTTTCTAGAGTGAGTTATTTTGCTACAAATTCTAAACAGTGTATTCCAGGCTAGCAACGTCCCAAAGGGTCTCTAGTCCTCATTTGTCTCCTGGAAATTTGAAATTTTTTTCACAAATTTGCATATTTCTGCAAAAGAGAACCTGAAGAATGTGACCATGATCATCACAGGGTTATACAACAGCCAAGAAAAGGAAGTAACTAAACATACAGTGGACCCTAAAAGGGAAGGAAATCCTATCATATTCTACAACATGAACTTTGAGAACATTATGCTAAGTAAACTAAGCCAGCCACAAGAAGACAAATACTGTGTGATTTCACTTATGTAAGTGATCTAAAGTAATCAAATTCATAGATGCCAAAAATAGATGGGCAGTGGTCAGGGGCTGAGAGTAGGGAGAACAGGGAATTGTTGTTCAGGCGGAATAAAGTTTTTGATTGCAAAATGAAAAATTCCAGAGATCTGTTGCCCCGAAATTTGAATTTGCTTAGCACTAATGAACTATACAGTTTTAAAATGGTTCACATGGAGAATTTTATGGTAAGTGTATTTTACCATCGTTAAAAATTTAAAATATATTAAAACAGTGAAAAATACTAAATCGCAACAATGTATTCTTGAACAAAATAT
>NW_003852428.1:12402845-12424186 GCF_000181295.1 Otolemur garnettii | reverse complement strand
ATCAGGCAGGCCTCCGCACTCTTATTTGCTTTATTGCTTTTCTCCTCTCCCTAGACCCTGGGCCTAAATGTAGACATGATGGATGCTCTTGTCATTTTGTGTGCTGATAACTGTCAGCTCTCCCCTCGCATCCTCACTATAATTTCCTTTAGGAGGTTTGGCTTGCTACCAGCTGAGTTTGGACAGAGCCATTCTTGTCAAACTTGGGAGAAAAGAAAGAGAAGAAATATGGATTTGTGAGTCCAGTTTAAATGAAGAGGGAGAACTCGCTCTGAAAATATTAAATTAAAGGCTCTGGGTCTCACTCTAGTTACTCAACTTTCCTTTAAAAAGCAGGACTTGGGAGAAGAAAATATAATCTCAATATTTACTAAAAACAACATTCAGGGAAAATCATTTTGGTGCTCCTGTAAGAATTAATGAGAAATAATATATTAAAACCATTTTATTTTACAGAATATCAAGTATCCTAGTGCCCAAGACCTTTGGAATTATTAACTGTGGGCTTGGCCATTTGTGGGGTACTTGTGAGCTGTGTAACCTGCTTGGCTAATCACAAAGCAGCAGGTAACCTGTTTGGCCAATCATAAAGCAGCAGGGAACTTGATGGGGGTCAAATCCTTGGATCAAGCCTAATGCCAACTCTAAGAGGCAGATCAATCCATCTCACTGAAAAATGAACAGCAACTCTGCTAGCCAGTATCAAACTGACAAAATAGGAAAGACAAAAATGAATTTGGTTTTAATCTTAAAATAATCTGAAAGCAACTTACTGATGTGTGACATCAACAGGTGCTTACAATCGGATGTACACATGGTACTGTAGAGAAGGCTGAGGAAAGTTCACATATGTGGAAGTTGTGTAGCCGGTCACTCCTTTCAGTAATATCAGAGAAGTCCCTGATTTAAAACCTCGACATATCCTATGCACCTGCGGGATATGTCAGCTTCCAGATACCAAGGCAGAAGATGTTGATCTTTTTGAAGAGCTAATTTCAAAAACTGTAGATTTTGCTCAGGTAAGCTCTAGTGGGCCACCATCTCAATCTCTTTGGAAGAGCAAAATTAGGCTGCCAACCTTAAGCACATAAAATGTTTCCATGAACCTATCTTTCATTAAAAAAAAAAAAAACTTGCTCAGTTTCCTGGAATTTTGCATATTTTAACTCAGTGTGACATAACACATTTGTATCAACGTTTAGTTCTCAGAAGGAAAAGAAAACTTTAGTTTCTCTTTGCCTCCCTCCCCCAGCCCCCAACCTGGGTATATGGTTACATAATTCAAAGTTAAAGATGCTACTGAAAATCCAGGCAGCAACTGTATTATAGCTGGCCTCTGAAAGTTCACAGAAGGCTGCAATCATACATGTCATTTTCATTAAAATAATGTGAATGTTTACATGCCAAACAGAATAAGACAAGGCTTGATTATGGGCTGTCATTTACCACTCTTTCTGAATTCCCCAGTGTGCAAATTGTCCCTCAGACCCTACAGCCACGATACTTCACAGCAAACCATACTGAATATACATAAAAGAAAGCTCTACTAGAAAAATGCTTAGTGTCCTGGCGGCAGAAATCCTATACAAGTTAACATTTCCTCCTCAAAACCCCTCAAAGAATTTAAAAAAAAAAAACCTTGCCCAATGCTCAGGATTATCCCTGGAAACACATTTCTAAAGCTGCAGCATGTTTTGAGCCAAATATTAAAGGAACAGCAAGAGCTCTCTTTTCAGAACACATAAGGTTATTTAAGACACAGAAAAGACAGGAAGGAAAGGAAGTGTGTGTGTGTGTGTGTGTGTGTGTGTGTGTACGTTCAGGTGTGTGCGCTGTGCATTTATGAGGATTCTTGACCATTTTAACAAGTCCACATGTCACACAAGTTTAGTTTTCTGTTTGTCATTTAAAAAAAAATAGATATAGTGAACCAGGAGTCCAGGATAATATAAACTTTTCTGTGGCAGAACCACAGTAAAGTGGACACTGCTGTTGTTCCCTCTTCAACTTTATTTGGATCTCTGCTCACTTGTCACCTCCTCAGAGGCTCACCTACGGCTCTGTCTAGTAAAACAGCACCCACTGTTCCTGGCATGGTTAATTTTATGTGTCAGGCTGGCTAGGCTTTGATGCCCAGTTACTCGGTTAAATACTAGTCTAGATGTTGCCAGGGAGAAACATCTACAGTGGCCCTTAAGTAAAGATAACATAGATGAACGTTATCAGTTGAAGGCCTTTAGAGCAAAACCTGAGGTTTCTCTGAGAAAGAAGTTTGTCTCAAGACTGCAATAAAAGCCGGTGTTGGTGGCTCACGCCTGTAATCCTAGCACACTGGGAGGCTGAGGCAGGTGGATTACCTGAGCTCAGGATTACTTGGCTCTTTCCCATCTCTCCTCCTCTCCTTGGGCCTCCCTATTCCCTGATGTACAATAACATTGAAATTAGACCAGTTAATAATTGTATAATGACCTCTAAGTGTTCAGGTGCAAGAGTCTCACACTGTCTTTAAATTAAAAGCTAGAAATGATTAAGCTTAGTGAGTAAAGCATGCGAAATGCTTAAATAAGGGAAACCTCTTTTTCCAAAGAGTTAGCAAATGCAACTTAAAGGAAATTAAAAGTGCTACTCTGGTGAACACAGGCATGAAACAACAGAGAAACAGCCTTACTGCGGACAGGGAGAAAGTTTTAACATCTGGTAGAAGATCAAATCAGCCAAGGCATTCTCTTCAGCCAGAGCCTACTCCACAGTGACACCCTGACTCTCTCGATCCTATGAAGGCTTAGAGAGGTGAAGCCGGTACAGAAGGAATGTTTGAAGCTGGCAGAAGTTGGTTCATGATGTGTAAGGGAAGGCTTCATCTCCAGAACATGAAAGCACAGGTGAAACAGCAAATGTGGATGGAGAAGGGGCAGCCAGTTACCCAGGAAATAGACCGAAGGTAACTGATGAAGGTGAGGACACTAACAGATGTTCAATGTGGACAGTCTTCTGTTGGAAGAAGAGACCAGCTAGGAGGTTCATAGCTGAAGAGAAAGTCATTGTCTGGCATTAAGTCTTCAAAGCACAGGTTGACTCTTGTTAGGGGTTAATAAAGCTGGTGACTTCAAATTGCAACCAACGTTCATTTACCCTTTAAAAAAATTGTAGAACCTTTAAAAAGTATGCTAAATCTATTCTGCCTGTGTTATATGAATAAAACAATAAAACTTAGCTGATAGCACATGTGTTTACAGACTGGCTTACTGAATCTTCTAAGCCCACAGTTGAGACTTTCAAAATAGTCTCCCTCACGTATAATGCTCCTTGTCACTCCAGACCTCTGGCAGAGATGTACAAGGAGATGTTTTCATGTCTGCTAGCATAACTTCCATTCTTGAGCCCAAGGATCAAGAATAATTTTGACTTTCAAGTATTATTATTTAAAGTATTTAAGTATTAATACTTATTTTAAAGTATTTAAGTATTAATACTTAATACTTATTTTAAGTGTTTAAAAATACTTATTATTATTTAAAATAACCCTTACATTTTGTAAGGATATATACCTGCCATAGATAGAGATTTCTCCAATGGGTCTGGACAAAGTAAACTGAAAACCTCCTGAATAGATTTCGCTATTTCAGATGCCAATAAGAACATTTGTGATTTTGACGGGAGGTCAAAATATCAACGTTAAGAGGAGTTTAGAAGAAGTTGATTCTAATCCTTACAGATGACTTCGAGGGATTCGAGACTTCAGGGAAAGAAGATGTGGTAGAAACAGCAGAACTAAGTGTGACTGAAGTGCTGCAACTTGATAATAAAACTTAAATGAAAAGGGTTTGCGTCTCAGGAATAAGCAAAGAAAGTGGCTTCTTAAGATAGAAGCTGCAGGTGAAGACGCTGTGAACATTATTGAAATGACAATGAAAATTTAAAATATTTTAGAAACTTGTTGAAAAAGCAATGGCAGGTGAGAGGAGTGACTTCATTGTTGAAAGATCTACTGTGGGTAAAGACTATCGAATAGCATCATAGGCTACAGAGGAAGCCAGGGTGGCAAACACCGTCGCTGTCTTATTTTATACAATTGCCACAGCCACTCAGACCCTCAGCAGCCTCTACCCCGACCAGCCAGCAGCCATGAATACTGAGGTAATACCCTGCTTCAGCAAAAGAAATGATGACTTTCTGAAGATGCAGATGATCATTAATAATGTCTAGCAATAAAAGATTTTTTAATAAAGGTACACCCATTGGTTTTTTAAACATTCTATTGCATATTTAATAGATTACAATATGGTGTAAATATAACTTTTCATACACTGGGAAACCAAAAAATTCATGCGACTTGCTTTATTACAGTATTCTTTTGGTTGGGGTGGCCTGCAGCCAAATTCGCAATATCTCTGGAACATGCCTGTACCACATACCCTGTTATCTCTGTTTGTCTAGAGAACCCTGGCCCACACATTCCTTTTCCTACAACCTTTCCTTAATTCATCATAAAAGTTGTCATCACCAGCTAAAACACTTATTATCTGCTTAATTTTTACTAATATCTGGGACCTAGCTGACACTAAATATACATTTATGGGAAATGTGGATGAATGGTGTTCTGACTTTTACTAGTCACTGTTTCGAAGGCTGTGCACCGAGCAGCTAATTTACTCTGCCCTCCTAGCCTATGTAGTTGATGCTAGCTACAACACCTGTTTTACTACAATTTTCAGGTGCCAAAACTTGGACATTAAGAGTAAAGGGACTCCCCCAGAGTCCTGCAGCTGGCACAGGTGAAGCTGGTCATTAAATAGAGAATCTGGGCCTTAAAGATGAAATTCTGAAACTCTACAGTCTAAAGCCCTCATAGGACTTTTCAGCTCCACAAGGATATTATTTGCAGGGACACTCTCTTTTTAAAGTAAGAACTACTATTCGTGCATAATAATAAGGTTAAAATGTTCCATAAGTTTGTGATTTGGGGATCCCATGTGATTTGGAGGCGCTCAGACCAGAAACAAGTGATTTTAAGTTTAGAGAAGAAAAGAAAGACAGAGACAGGGAACACGGAGTCTCATCAGATGGTAAATATACTTTAGTAAAAATAGATTTTGAAAATTAAAGTAAAGCCAATTGGTCCATTGCAATGGCTCTGACGGAAAACACAGCTGAAAGCTTCGTGGGAGATGTTTGAAATGAAAAACTGTGCTTCTATCATCGCAAATTATCCTCGTGAGAAAGAAACCAAAAATGTAGCAAAAAAGACAAGAAACAACAAGAAGGAGGCAGAAGCACAGGGTGATTCTCCAGGAGATGGAGAACGTGAAGCATGACGGAAATACTGATCCCAATTAGAACATTTCCCCTCAGGCCACACCTCCCACTAGGTCTCAGGGTCCAGCATCTGGTTCTGAGGCTTCAAGCCTGACTAAAATGAAGCCAGAGATTTTGGAACTCTGTCCCCATCTAGAGGCCTGATAGTACATAAAATGAAACAACTGTAAAGTGCGGAGCCACCAGCCCCAGAGTATGGCGAAACACAGCAAATATAGTTATTTTCATCACTAATAAAACAGCCTTTAAGTGCTTTCCAAGCAAAGGAAGGGCGGGTGCCTAGGAGCCACCAAGGTCAGTGCCAAGTGTGTCAGTCATGCAGCTTTTTCTCCAGATACTGGGACTTCTGCAAGTTTTTTTTTTGACAAAAACTGCATAGATGGTTTTTTGGGCATTATAAGGAAACATGTTTGATTGTGTGGTTACCCTGATAATGGTGTCCAGACATCGTGTGTCACACATGGTGACATCTGACATTGCATCTCCATGGTACTAGATGCAAGTCGCGGATACGGCAAATCTGTGTGGCTTAGCCTACATCTGATTGGAAAGCAAGTATCTTTCTTTATTGTTAATAGCTTCACACTCTAAATGCCTAAATATTTTCCCCCTCTTTTCCTGGGCTTATGTCTAAATTTCTTTTGCTACTAGACAAAGGGTGTAGGGTCAGGGGTGGGGGAGTCAGTGGCTAGGACAAAGGTGAAGTTCTATGTCCGAACCAGATCCGTTCCTCTGATAATGGCCAGCTGCCAAAACCCAAGGGCTCAGAGCTGACTTTCTTGGATGGTGAAATACTTGATGTTGACAACTTAGCCTCAAATCCCCAGCTGAGCACTTCTTATGAAATCTGACCATGAAGGTCCATGTGGTTGAGATGGCAAAGTCAACTCCTCTTTGAGGTGGTTGGTCCATCTCAAAGTCTTCATGTGGAATACCTTTGTCTTTAGAGACTCAAAGAAGGTGACCTGGAGAGTCAGGTCTGTTTTGGCTACATCTGTTGCCTTGGAAATATAGGACCCCCTGTTCCATCAATCTTGTCTCCACAGGAAACAGGAAGGAGTTGGGAGTCTGGACATGGCCATGACCCTCTTCTAACTAGCTCTGCCATTTTACCATCTTCTACAAGACTTCCCTGGTACCTCTGGAGACTGTCTACATGTACTGCTGCCAAACTACCACCAGATGAAACTGGACCTCAGGCTCCGGGTTCAGAAAGACCACTGTCTTTAGCAGAGATATGTCTAGTAGTCCTTTCCTCAGTGCCAAGAAATAAGAAATAAATCCCCAAACTCAAATGCTCTCCGAACCCCCTCTAAAACATTCTGGTCCTTAGGACCCCCTTCTTCTCTTGCCAAGTCTCCATTAAGTCATCCACTTAGATTAGTGGGACAGTGAGGTTCCCGTTCCTTCAGCAGTGCTGGCTCCATGTGCAGGTGTCTGCTGAGCCCAGACATTCAGGACAAGACTGGGAAGCAGGTTCAGTATCTCAGTTATCTCAGACACCCCCTATAACACACGTGGCACATGCTTAATGTTAGTCAACAGTGTGAGGTGGCTGCCATTAGTTATAAATGGTAAAATGATGAACTGGGATGCATGCTGTCATTAAGCTCTTGGCACTTGACCTGCCCCCAGTGCTGCACAGACTGGGCCAACTTTCCCTTCATAGAGAGTTTGGAAAGCAGAGACCAGTTCTGGATTAAGTCCTGTCTGGAAAGCAGGGGAAGGCAATTCCTCAGATCTTGTTTCTTTTTTCCCTAAAGAGTGAGGAGGATTAAAGTGGGCTCAAGCTCACTTTTCTGAAATCGCACAGCACTGTTCAAGTCCTGTACAATGTCGCTTTTACCTAGAGGCTTCATGGTCCCTCCAGCAAACACTTCCCCACATCGGAAGAAGTGAACTCCCCACAGAACTTTGACTTCAGTGCATTCCTGGCTAAGGAAAATGGCAAACAAGACTCTGTTGGTTATAATTTAATGAGGAGAATCTAGTCTTCTCTAATTTCAGTGTGCATATGAATCAAGTGATGGCCTTGTAAAAATATACACTTGGACTCTGGAGGACGATGGGGTGGCACCTGAGATTCTGCATTTCAAATGAGCTCCAGTTAACACGCTTGCTGCTGGCCTGGAGTAGCAAGGCTCTGGTGCTCAGAATCTCAGCCCCATCACTTGTTTACATAGCCTAAACAGCTACAAAAAAATCTAAAAGTTAAAACACTGAAACTTGGATCTCACTCTCAGGGTTCTGATGTAATGAACACCATGAAGACAGATGATTCTAATATACAGCAAAGTCTGAGTTGTACCATCTACCATTCTGTGATAGGATGTGGAAGGCATTGAGGAGTTAACGTACCAATGACAAGGGAAATTACACAAATGCACCAGGCCTGAGAAGGGAGTGAGAGACGATGTGCAGAATTGGGAGGCAGTTTGTATTCCTGGGGTCACAACAGCAAGGAAGGTGAGCCAAGAGTTGGGGACACTAATAAGGTTGCAGATCTGGGACTGGTTTAGACTGTGCTTACTCCATTCTGTGTTGCCCTGGTAATAGGGGCCTTTACCTTATGATAATGATATTATAATAAGCAATCCACATGTAAATTGAATAAATGGTAATTAGAAACAAGAGTTCTAGCAGTCTGGTCAGCTTCTCCATGAAGACAGGTCAGAGAGGACAGTGGAGGTTTTGAACGGCAGGAAAGAACAAAGACATAAAGAGGAAGAATATAAATTATGCATAAAAGAGCCAAGGACCTGTGTTCTTGAGCTCCTGGCTTCCGTTGACCTATAGCTTCTCCTACTGCCTCAGGTCAAATCAATAGACGTAATAAATTATGCAGTTGCATACCTCGTCTTTCTGTTCTTCAGTTACACTCCTGGAAAGCAAAAGGTATGTGCCTTCACCCCAGTGCCAGCATCAGTTTTTTCCCAACTTTCTGTCCTTACTGTCACTCAGGGCACTCCATTTAACCAGGACAGGGACTAGAAGTCAAAACCATCAAGATATAAGGTGATGAATCACCCCGGCCATGCACCGGGGGCAGCTACACCTACTCTTAGAAGAGCCTAGCAGCTGTCGGAGGAAGTTTCTCCACTAGCAGCTTCGTGAAGGATGACAGCCTTGACCTTCACACGCCAAGGCAGAAGCTCCCCAGGAGAATTTATCACTCCCTGAGGAGTCTGGGTTTTGAACAAGGCCATCCCAAACATATCCTCCAATTTTAGTAAAGATCTATAGGCTGCTGAACCAAATAAACATGATATAAACATAGGAAGAACATTTTTATGTTTAATATCATATTCTGAAGGATGTATATGGTGGCATTCACCCCATCTCCTCCCTTGCCCTTCATGGGACCCCAGCCAGTCTTAAGGATGTGCCTTGTCCTTAAGCAAAATAACACATCTGAATAAGAACACAGTCTCCTTCCAACATCGAAAGCCCTCACTTGCTCTCACAGTGGAGCAAAATACAGCTAAATATAAATTGGCAAAGATCTCAGCTATATAAAGGAAATTAAAGATGACATATTTACACTTTAACACTGTCTTACTCTCCAATTCTCATTTTCTCTACTGACTATGTGGATATTCCTGAGAATATTTCCCATAGCACAAAGAGCTCTGATCCTGACTACCAAGATCAAGGCTCACTTTCTCCACCTCCTGATGCCTGCAGGGATTGGTCAGGGTGTTCAGAAGCCCCTCAGGCAGGAGCACAGTGCCAGCCTGAGGGTTCAGGTTCTGAAGCCCCCAGACCCTCCACTCCTTTTGTTTGATCTCTTAAGTTTCACTCTTGAGTGACAGTGCCCCAACCACGTGAAAGCTCACATTTGTGCTGTGTTTAACTGAGAATTAAGAATCTGAGCCTGTGTTTTGAGTCTAAGCTCAGAGAAAGCTGGGAGAAATATAAACAGATAAAGATAGATAAGGCGCACAGAAGAACGGCTTCTCTCTCACAAACCTGCCTTCTTCCTTATCCCCCTCCCTTGACTAAAGAGATAGGAAGAAGTAGAATGGCCAGCAAGACCTGGCCTCCCTGTAAAGGATGGAGCCCAGGAGGCTTGCACCATGGAGGCCCGTTTTTACAGACTCGGCATCTCCTCCCAGAGCCGGCAAAGACAACCCTTCAAAGTCTGATGATTTGTCTTTCCTCTCATCAGCCATGCTGCCTGGAGTTGCTAGAAAGAAGAAAAGCCTTCAGAGCCCAAGCAGAAGTGAGCGTCGCCCCTCGGCACACAGCTCACCTTGTTCACAAGGTGCGCCCTCCCGCAAGAGAACCACTACAAACAGCAGCAGTTGTAAAACAGTGTTTTATGTGTGGTTTCAGGTAAAGATCTGTCTCACAGTAGGGAAAGCACTTCCAAGCATAGAAATAAACATAAAGTAAAAGATTGATGGGTTTGATCACATAAAAATTTTAAATGTTTATGCAACAAAAGCTTCCAAAAGCAAAATCTGAAAAGCACTATAAGGAAATTGGTATACCATAAACAGCCTACACTGGGTCATTATTCCTAATGCCCAAAATGCTATTACATGGAAGAAAGAGATGAATATGCCAATAGGAAAATTGGGAAAATGGGAAATGCTGATACACAAAGGAAAAAATACATGTGGACAATAAAAATATTTCTTAGCGTTCCATAATGTGCAAACCAAAAGACTTTAAATGCTAGCTTCATTTATAGCTCATCAAATGAGCAATTATCCTTCTGATAGTATTCATGATTAGTGAGGTTATGGAAAAGTAGATATGTATATGCCACTGTTGAAAATGTTACCTGCTACGTCTTTTTTAATATGTAATTTATCAATATTCATCAAAATCCTTAAAAATCTCTATAATATTCACCTTACTAATTGTACTTCTAGGGATTTATTATGAGGAAATAAAGGTTAAAAATTGTTTATTAATAAAGGCATTAGCAACAGGGTTACTTATAAAGAGAGAGAAAAAAACATCTTACATGTATGACAGCCTAAACCTCAAGCATAAATAGGATGTAGCATCCACACAAAGGAATATTTGTGATCCATTAAAAATTATGTTTTAATATTTGATGACATGGATAAATATTTCTATTATAAAGACTGAGTTAAAAAGTTACAAACAGTATGGACCATAAATCTATTTTGTATGTTTGTGAATGTGTGTGTCTATCCCTAGAAGGAGTGACACACACTTTCACACTGGGAATCCAGGAGACTGGTGACTGTTCAAGACTAAAGTTTCTCATGGAGGTTCACTGGGCTGGAATCCTCTGGTCTATAATAAAGATGCATGTCTTTCATGAATATCATCAAAAGAAAATGGAATTTTTAGAAATAACATGAGGTTTTAATTGATTGACATGTCATGAGCTGTGGTACTCTACAACAGACTATTCAATCCAGTTTCTGTTGAATTCATATCAAAATGCCCATCAAAGTGGCTGTGCCCTTGAAGAGAAGAATTTTGCACAATAAACACAACAAACACTGTGCTGCATGTGGTCCCACCAACAGGAAGCACTTCCAACATCTGGATGAGTCCCAAGTGCACAGAGGGCCTACAGAGAAGGGATGTGGACTATCCCAATATCCAAATTCAGGTCTGTCTCACTGAGTTCAGGCTGCCACAGACAGAGTGTCTTAAACAACACACACCTTTCTCACAGTTCTGGAGGCTGAGAAGTTTGAAATCAAGGAAAGGGCAAAGCCACTTTGCAAACAGTCATCTTCTGATTATATCACATTAGAACAAGTTCTAGATTCTCTTAGGGACACTAATTCCATTTATGAGGGCCCCATCCTCATGACCTAATTACCTCCCAAAGGCCACACATCTTAACATCATATTGGAGATTAAGATGTCAACATGAATTTGGGTAAACACATTCAGTCCATGACAAGGTCCATTAAAAACCATTATAAAGATCTCAGATATTTTTGAAACATTACCAATTTCAAATTAAGTTATAAACATACCACTTTTACCTATGGTAAACATTTTTTTAAATGGCAAGACATAGAAAAACACATTGAATTCTATAGGATCAAATTCCCCAATGTAGTTGAATTTTGATGTATTTGTCTTTCTTTACCTTTATTTTAGATTTCTTCCCCTAGACTTGTCAGATTTAGAGTGGTTTGGAGATTCAGCCCTCCAAAAGAATAAGGGTGAAAAAAGAGTTCTGTCACATGATGACTCTTAAGCAGCATATGATCAGGCTCAAATATGGCATTTTTCTATATCCTGAGCCAGCTGAAAAAGAGAAATTTTAAAATAATTCTACATCTAGTGACAGCACATTTTCCACAGGGAATTCTCTATCAAATGTCATCAGTTATATTTTCCCAAATGATGTAATTTGGTCTGTTTCCCTCTCATCTTTTTTTCTTTTTTCCTCTGAGAAGTGGCAGTGCCTTTACAGTTTGTATTTTATGGAAACTGCATCTCCTCCAAATCGCAGAGCTGCTTGATTCCCCAAGGTGTGCTAATCCTGGTGAGATTTACCTTCTTCTCCTAGGACCATCCTACTTCTGGTGTTTATCATTTTAATGAGGAGCCTTAGAGAGCATCTCCTCACTTCTACAAAAGTTAATGTCAATACAGTGACCCTTCAATATTTAGAGGCATTTTACTAAGGAGGATTTCTGGAGCCATTTCCAGAATTGATGTAAGCACCCTGATATTTGTCTCACATTGGCAAAAGCAAGATTAGTCAAGCCCACAACCTCTCTGAGACTTGATTTTCTTCACTGGAAAATAGACAGTGGGGTGTGTGTGTACATGTGTTTGTCCTGTGTTATGATTATTACATTGAATATAGCCTAGAATAATGTAGACAAAAATGTTAGCAGTAGTTACCACTGAGCAAAGGGACAATGAATGACTTTTTAAAACTATGATTTTCACAAATACATGATATTTGTAAGGAACTCAATAATAAGAAAAAGGAAAATAACTCTAGTTTCATCTGATTTACTGTAGATTATAGGCCTTTTAAATTATTGTTAAACATTAAATGTATTTGTAAATAAAAATTAAAATATTAAATTATCTACATGCTTTTAAAAGTCTATGACTTTATAAAATAATAGTTTACATATGGTTTTATTATCTAGGAACAATATAACATAATCATGGTTATTAATTTGTTCCTACATTTATAACCAAGATTTCTAAATATCAAATAAAAAAGTAAAAACTTATGTAGGCTAAGCTGAGATTTCAAAAATTATAATTATGCACATTGTTCAGAAAAGGCAAAGAAAATATTTTCTGTTGTTTTTTTTTCCTTTTTAATATCCCTAGTGTAATTTTATATTATTGTCTTAAAATAAAATCTGGAAAAAGACAACTTACATGCTTTTGGATAGTTATCCTTCGATTCAAAAGGATGTAATAAATTCTACCTCTCTTTCTCAACAGGTTATAACCCAATTTAAAACAAAGACAAAGTGCAAAACAGAGAGTCAAAATAGTACCAATGTTGCTAGGAAAGCTGTTATTGGATAATGAGGACTGTATCGTGTGTAAGC
This sequence comes from Otolemur garnettii, assembly GCF_000181295.1. Taxonomy (NCBI): domain Eukaryota; kingdom Metazoa; phylum Chordata; class Mammalia; order Primates; family Galagidae; genus Otolemur; species Otolemur garnettii. The sequence continues at coordinate 12,411,338 of NW_003852428.1, read as the reverse complement.
AATGTTCTGATACCAGATCCCCAAACTGGGCTGACTCCACTCTGAGCCATGGATGCCCTACTACACCCTGCAGGAATGAACCACAAGGACAACCCTCACTGCTGTTTCCACATTTTAGCAAAGACCATTCTGAAAAGGTCTCAGATAGATATGAGGAATTGTGTCTACACTCAAGAGCTTGGTAGAATGCAAAAGAGGGATAAACTAGGATATCTTGTGGAAGAAATATCTAAGCAGAAACACATTGGTAAGTCACTACTTTTATCTGCATACAGTGAGATGAGAAAGGTAGAAAACAACTTGAAGGTAGGATTTATAATTAAAAGAGAAGCAGAACAAAAAGATTTGTAGCCTGGCTATGTAAAATAAAAAGGTATGTTTAGGAGAGCAAATCTCTTGCTAAAGAGATTGGTATGGTGGGCGGCACCTGTGGCTCAAGAAGTAGGGTGCTGGCCTCAGATACTGGAGGTGGTAGGTTCAAACCCACCCCCAGCCAAAAACTGCAAAAAAAAAAAGAGAGAGAGAGAGAGAGACAGACAGAGATTGGTATGATAAAACAAAGCCAGATACTATTCATTAGGGGGAGAAAAATCTCAATGATCATCAAGGCTGCCCCCTCCAACACAAGCCCAGAGCTCTAGGAGGGCAGAGTGGTTTTAGAAGAAGAACCCCACAATGCCCTGCACTGGCTCACTGCCCAGGGATGCCTCAAAACTCGGCTCCTTATGCTTTTCATGGTGGCACATGCTTGTAATCTCAGATAGTCAGGGTAGCCTGAGGCAAGAGGATTTCTTGAGCCTCAGACTTTGAGACCAACCTGAGTACCAGAGCAAAGCCCTATAAGAAAGAAAGAGAGAAAGAGAGAGAGAAAGGAAAGGAAAAGAAAGGAAAGGAAAGGAAAAGAAGACTCAAGGTCTCTGCTCTTTATATTCCAGCTAAGTGCTCTTCAGCTGTCCTAGCCATGACTCAAGTGGCTTGAACCCACCACTTTGAAGAAAGAAGTAGTAAATCTTTGCAATGTCTATGTTTTGCTAATTCTACAAGCACACAGAGCATAAGAGCGGTGGGGGTACGAGTGCTTCCACCTAGATTTCAAAGGATGTTGAAGACATTCCAGGAGTCAAGAAAGAGACCTTGACTTGCAGGGCCAGAGTCACTGCAGAGAGGCCCTACTGAGATCACAGCTACCACAGAGAATCCCCACTAGTGCAATGTCTCATAGAGCTATGGGAAGAAGGCCATCTCAGACACCCTAGAACTAGAGGATCACCAGCTTTCAGTATAAGCCTGGAAGAGCTTCAAGAAGGAGACTCCAACCCATTAGTGCTGCTGAATGGGCTGAGCCCAACAAATCCATGCAACCAGGAATCCCTGATCCCTTGGAGGCCAGCCCTCTCCCAGTGTGCCTACACTGTGGGACTTAGAGTCAAGGACAATTACTCTGGAATTTCAAATGTTAATGCTCTTCATCCTCTTGAGTCGTGGGCTTATGTGAGACCAGTTATCCCTCTTTTCTTGCCTACTTCTTTTCTTGCCTACTTCTCCCCTTTGGAGTGGGAATGTATATTCTATGCCTGTCCCACCATTATATTTTACAAGTAGATAAACTGTTTTGATTTCACAGCTAGGGGATAATTTGATCAGAAAGAATTATGACTTGAGTCCCATCCATATGTGATGTGCATGAGACTCTGGATTTTGAACTTTTGAGTCAGTGCCAGAATAAGTTAAGACTTTTTGGACTACTGGGAAGGAATGAATGTATTTTGTATGTGAGAAGAACATGAGTCTTGGTGGGTCCAGAGTGAAATGCTAAAATTTAAATGTCTTCCAAAACCCATGTTGAAATTTAATTTCCATTGTAACAGTGGTAGGAAGTGAGACCTTTGGAGGTGATTAGGCCATGAGGATTCTACCTACATTTGGGGATTTTATGTCTTTAAAAGGGGGGCCTTAAAAAGGGATTCTCTCTTTTCATGCATTTGCTCTCTTATCCTTCTGCCATGGTGTGATGCAGCAAGAAGGCCCTCACCAGATACTGAGTAGATGGTGGTGCCATGTTCTTGGACTTCCCAGCCTGCAGAGCTGTTAGCCAAATAGAAGTCTATTGCTGATAGATTACCCAGTATGTGGTTTTCTGTCATGCAAGCAGAAAACTGACTGAGAAACTTACCCTGTAGACTGGACTAGCCAATGTAGAAACTTAAAATTCATCTTTAACTTGAGCCCAGAGATTTGGGTAGAATCAGATCTCTAAAACCAACTCTTTAGAGCTCATTCTAATCTTTTCTTAGTTTAGGGATAAACTCAGCCCAAAACTAGATCCTTACCTGATCTTTCCAGTTAAAATGAGAGCAAAATATAAGACAAGTTATACTCCCCCCTAAAAAAATAAAATAAAATAATTGTTTTTGATAAAGTTGCTTCCTCCTGGGCTGCTAGATTCACACCATTTCATCTCTCCAGTCAGGGATCTCATACCTGTGGACCTGGGGGCAAGAGGACAAAAAGGGAACCTCCTATGTTCCCTGGATAGTGAAGTTTTTCTTTCTCCTCCTGATTGGCTCCATTTTTTACCCTTATTACCTCCCAATCTTCCTCCCATCCATGTGAGTAAGAGAAATAGAAAAAGTGATGGAGTCGTAGCTTTGTTATTATTCCAAGACCACTATTATAAGCATCAATCACTGTAAATAGTTAAGCCAGACAAATCAGAATTCAAATTCTTATTCCAAAAATGACTTAATGACATGACCCAGATCATATTAATTAACTTCCTTATAATTTTGTTTCTTCTATTATTAAATGGGATGCCTCCATCATGACCCCTATCCTAATGATTAAATGATGCATAGAGAACTTAGCATGATACCTGGCACAACCGTAGTTCCTTTCCACCCTCCTTGTAACTTTTAATAGTTGTTGAAATAAACAGGCTGTTCCCATGCATAATGGCCTCAATAATACTAAATTTTTAAATTTGTGCCTCCTCTTTTGTTTCTAGCTGACACTTCTTGCTGCTGTGTGTGCCCCTTTAGTTTCTAACCACCTGTATCACTTTTGTTTGTTTGTTTTTATTTAATCATAGCTATGTACATTAATGCAGTCATGGGGTACAGTGTGCTGGTTTTACATACAATTTGAAATACTTTCATCAGACTGGTTAACATAGCCTTCATAGCATCCTCTTAGTTATTGTGTTAAGACATTTATATTCTACATTTAGAAAGATTCACATGTACCCTTATAAGATGAACCATAGATGTGGTCCCACAAAACACCCTCCCTCCACTCGTCCTCCCCCCTCCCCTCCCCTCCTTCTCCCCTTTCCCCATATTCTTAGGCTATAATTGGGTTATAGCTTTCATATGAAAACTATAAATTAGTTTCATGGTAGGGCTGAGTACATTGGATATTTTTCTCCCATTCTTGAGATACTTTACTAAGAAGAATATGTTCCAGCTCTATCTATGTAAACATGAAGGAGGTAAAGTCTCCATCTTTCTTTAAGGCTGCATAATATTCCATAGTGTACACATACCACAATTTATTGATCCATTCATGGGTCAATGGGCACTTGGGCTTCTTCCATGACTTAGCAATTATTAATTGGGCTGCAATAAACATTCTGGTACAAATATCTTTGTTGTAGTGTGATTAAGAACAGTTTTTGAAGAATGTCTAAGTGTGCCTGAGTCCTCCTCCTCTCTTGGATAGGCTTTATGACAGATTATCACTTTGTAGTGAACTTTTGGCATATCTGTTGTTGTCAAGCACCTTTTGAACATCTTTCTTGTGTTTCATTACCCACTTCCCAATTAGTTACTAGGCTAGTATCTCAACTACTAACCAAACGTCCTGTAGCCCATTCTGTAATGCTAAAGTGCAAAATCTGCTCTGATGGCTGATCCCTGTTGGGTTCCTCCAAACGGGGGTCTAGAAAGTAACTGTAAATCTTGAGAGTAAAATGGAACACTGTTCTTCCACTTTTATCTTTGCTCCTACTAGCATCACTAAAACAATGCTCCTTCACCCCAGCAGTGGCTATTTGTTCTAGTTTGCAGTTTTTACAGCACCTCAATGTGCACAACCCGCCTTGTTCATCCTCCCCAGAGCCAGCACCAACCAGCCAGATAAGAATCCCTTCTCTAGAGTCTGGGTCCCAGCCCAGGAGGACCTCTCCTCTAAGCATCTTAATAACTAAATTTTAATAATCCCAATAGCTTCCTTCTATTCACAAGTCCTATGGGGTGTGTGTGTGTGTGTGTGTGTGTGTATGTGTGTGTATGTACACACATACATAATAATGTATAAAATATTTTATTATATATTCATATTCTTTTGGGGGGTTGCCTTTATAGTTCATTTCCTAATCAACCATACCTTATACCTAGTTAGCAAATTTTGTATTAAAATAGCTCTGTTAAAATTCCTGCTATGATTACTCAACCCTGGAAGGGCACTAATTGCACCTACTGGCACAATTGCCATAAATACTGTTGGCCATGAGAGCACAGACCTTGTCCAGCTTGTACCAGTGTATCTAGCATATCCCTGGTTTTAGTACCAAAAGTCCCACATCCTAGAAACCTCTTAGTCCCAACAATCAAAACAATTGGTCATCTTTCCTGTGTCCTGTGTGTCCATCAATTAGATATATCTCATAATATTCAAAAGACAGCATCCAGGTATTTCACTTAATTATTTTCATTAGAAGTAAGATGTATAAAAAAATCCTACCATGTTGTAGGTAGAGATAAGGAGGAAAGAGAACAGATGTTTTGCCGAAGGGTATCCATTGAAAACAGATGATGCTAGGAGATGCTTTGCCTACTAGGAGGAACAAATTGACCAGGAGGGGGCTCCCAAGAAGAATACATGACATTGCAAAGATGTTCCCAACGACTGACCTGATGTTTTTTTGGTCTACCAAAGGGGTCTCCAAGGCAAAGACTGACCAACCAGAAAGAAATAGAGAAACGACATACTGGATATATGATCAAAGCCTCTCTTTGGAGCATGTCCACAGTTGCGGTAACCATGTCCCTAAATGACTGACCCTCGTTAATATAGAAAAGAATCACACTCACCAGTGCTCTGACAGTTTACAAGTACAATGGCAACCCCCAGATATTACCTTACAAGGATAGAAAGGAAAGGGTTCCCAATTCCAGAAATCATCAACCCTTTTCAAAGAAAAATCATAAATATTCCACCCCCCACTTAACATAAAATTGGGGAATTAGCATAAAAGGGAAAACCTTGTTAAACTCAGGGTCTCCTCCACTCACCAGGGCTGACTCCTTCCTTCTCTGGAATGTAACCCTGGCACATTTTCTGCTATACCTGCTTGCCCAGTTTATCCCATCAGCTTAGAACAAGTAACCATTAAGTCATCTGATCCCTCACACCTAACATCATTGCTCAGCAAATATACATATGACTCTTGAAGTATTTTAAGCATATTAGGTCTGTGATGTAAGGATCCTGGAGGGTAAGACTCACATTCTTCATGTGGTCTGTATTCCCAGAGTGATTTGATAGTCTGCTCAAGCTGCTACAGTGAAATACCCCAGACTGGGTGGCTTAACCACACCAGAAATATATTTATTCCCAGTTCTGGAGGCTGGAAGTCCAGTCAGAATTTATTTCCAGCATGGCCTTTCTTACTGGCTTGCAGACAGCTGCCTTCAGGCTGTATCTTCACCTGTTAGAGAGAGAGAGAGCTCTCTGCTGTGTCTTACTCTTCTTATAAGGACACCAGGTCTATAGGTTAGAGCTCTGCCCTAATGACCTTATTTAACCTTAACTACCTCTTAAAAGATCCTACCTCCAAGTACAACCACATGGGAAGTTAGGGCTTCAACTTGTCAATTTGGAGAGGAAACAGTTCATTCCATAACAATGATCATAAATGAATGAGGTGGTGGTAAAAGAGTTATCTAAAATCTGTGGAGTCTGTTTTTAAATTAATATAGATATATAAAATTATTAGGAAAAAATTATTATTTCCAAAACAGTTTTTCATTAGTTTCACTGCATTAGACCTATACTCTCTTCTGAATTCTATACCCCATAATTTTCTTTCTTTAGAGATTAGTTTGGGATCCATTTCACTGACATATGACTTGACATCAATTGTCTGAAAGAGAGATACAGAATATGAAATGTTTTCCATATCCTTTTAGCAGGTCAGAAGTGAAATGTAATGGCTTCATGTAATTTATAGACCTCTTACTATGCATGTGATGTGAGCAGCATGGGCTTGCCTAGTCTGGCTGTGAATACCTGTCTTGAACAGTTCCCAGAATTACTGTCTATTGTGGGAAATGCATTATTATGATTATAGCCCTATTTAAGACACCGTTGTGCAATATTTTGTTAATGTGCAATAGGTGTCTCATTAATTAATTCTTTTTGAGCTTTAAAGCAGGGATACCATCACCAAGAGAAAGGAAAACAATTTATCCCAAGTAAAATGGGGATAATTCCTACTCCTACTGGTTTTGCAGAGCTTAAAATGAGAATGTGGACATGCTAAAAGCACTGGCACATTTAGACTGGAAGAAACTCTTGGCGTATGCATTTTGTACATGAACAGTGTGATGAAATTGCATTTCTGGCAAAGCAGGGGGAAAGAATGAGGGCTTAATGTTATTAACTTTTTTTTTTTTAACATTTAGGCTTTTTTTTTTTCTGTTATTAAAAAGTTGCCCTGACAATCCAAGACAATTGAATCTCCCCAGGACAGTACATTCATTCAGGTGAGTGCAAAGAATTAAGGGAGTTATATCTGAGGCACAGCCACAGGGCCTTCCTGGGTTGGGGGAGACTGGCCCAGTAGGTTACTAACAGAAAGTTCTGGCCACTGTAAATGTCACCAATTTCATAGCTTCTGTCTCTGCAGGGACAATTACAACCCAATAATCACACTTAACAAATTATGAGTCAATTAAACAATTTACTTAGCTTAAAAGTCACAAAAATGCAGATACTAAATATTAATTCAGGTAAAAGAGAGGCAATGCAAAAAATCACTTTCAGTCTCTCCATTGGCTTAGCCTGTCAGCTTCTCTTGGCCTCATGGCCTCTCTTGGCACATTCAGAAGGCCATGCCTTGAATGAGGTGATTAAGTTCCATTTATCATTAAGGTCTCCATTAAGATCTCAATTTCTCTGGTAACCAAAATCTAGTGGCAGAATAGAGCTCCAGAGTTTCTGTCCCATTTTAATCAAGCATCTTCCCATCCTATTTGACCATGTACTGCTCTGAATCACCCTACTGGACGGTAAGCTTTATAAGAAAAAGAAGTGTATCTCCCTTTCCTCATTTATTCATTTATTTTATTCAGTCAACAGATAGTTACTGAGTACCCGCTGAGTGCCACATTCTGTGCAAGAAACACCAACAGCACGGTAACAAAATGGTAATGTTCCTCATTTGCAAAGCTTGCCTTCTGGCAGAAGAGGTGAATATAAATAAATATGTACACAATACTGCGTCAGGTCATGGCACTGGGGCTCTTGAGCAATCTACAGTAGAGTAAAGGGAGAGAAAATGAAAGGGTACTATTCTATTCAGGGTGGGTGGGCAGGGAGGACCTTGCTGAGGAACTGGTGGAGAGATACATGTGATTACCTGAAGGAAGGAGCTTCCCAGGAAAAGCAATGCAATGGCGCTAAGATAGGAGCAGGCTCCAGGGTTGGAGTCACAGAGGCGAGGCCAGGGTGATAGACAGAGAGCAAGACATGAGAGGAATAGCAGAAAATCAGGAAGCGAAGAGGTCAGGAGAAGACCAGGTGGGGCTCTGAGGACCATGATACAGATATTAGGCTTTATGCCAGGGGAGATGGGAAGCTCTTATGGATTTTTTACTGGGTGGGGATTAGGTTATGAGTAGAAGGGAGAAGAGCTGTTAAGAAAGTATTGGAGTCTAGGCGAGAGAGGATTATGTGCGAAGTAGAGAGGCCAAAGAATGGACTGTGAAAAACAGTCAAATTCAGGACATATTTTAAAGGTAGCACCAATGGTGTTGCTGAGAAAGATGAAGGGATGTTAGAAAAGGTGGGAATCAAAGAAGACTCCATGATTTCAGGCAAATGGATGGGCCAGAGATTGCCATTTACTGAGGTCAAGAATGAGCAATCTTTTACTGAGGGGAGAAATTAGGTTTGTAAAGGGAGGAGGGAATCAGAAATTCTGTCTTAGATATACTGGGTTTGAGAGTCCTGTAAGTATCCAAACACAGATATCCAGTAGGCAACTGGACAGACATAGATGGAGCTTGTAGTATGCATTTATGGATCCTTAGAATTTACATGGCCCTAAAGCACAAGACCAAGATTACTCAGATCACTGACTATATGACTTATAGTCAAATCGGGGCACCTTCCTGTTTTAATTAAAATGTTTTGTTAGGCTCGGCGCCTATAGCTCAACCGGCTAAGGCACCAGCCTCGTACACCTAAGGTGGCGGGTTCGAATCCCCAGCC